>NC_137148.1:36921261-37478013 GCF_951394435.1 Stenella coeruleoalba
GAAATCCTTCAAAATATTCAAACTGTTATCACTAACTACGTTCATTGCATGCATCTAAATGTATTTTTATACATCATATTATGCTTTGCTTACACCCTAAATCAGGTCAACAGATTTCTTAAAATGTTTGACATCTAATAACTCCTCATTCTTTTTTTTTAATCTATGTTTCACTCTTTCCAAGAAGTTATTAGAGATAGAAATTGCTGAAATCCACGGTATCTAAACAGAAACCTCAGAAGGTCCCTCTGCTGTGTTGTTTTAATTTTCAAAGCTTGGAAGCATCTAAAGTATTTTATCATTGCCACATCTCTGAACCTTCTATCAATTTATTTCAAGGAAATATTATTTAAAAATTTAAAAACATGATTGCTCAACAATCATTTAATCTTCTGTTAGCCTATTGTTTATAATTTATATCAGATTTTGATTAGTAATGTATCTAAATAAATTTGGAGATAAGCTTTTTTTTTCTCATATAGGAGAGGGTGGGGAGTTTCTGTTTAGTTATTATTTTGGTTTAAATACCCTTGTATTTGTGTTTATTGTGTAACAAATTACCACAAAACTGTATCTACCTATCATCTCAGAGATCTGTAAGATGAAAGTATGACCATAGTCCAACTGTGTTCTCTGCTTGAGAGGTCTTAGAAAACTGAAATCAATGGGTGGGCTATGTTCTCACTTGGAGTCTTGACTGGGGAAGTGCCTTTCCAAGCTCATTCAAGTTGTTGACAAAATTCAGCTTCTTGTGGTTGTAGGACTGAGGTTCCTGTTTTCTTTCTGGCTGTTAGCCAGGGATTGTTCGCATCTCCTACAGACCACCTTCATGTACAAGATGCACAAAAGGGAAAACTGCTTCTTCATGGCCAAGGAAAGCAGTTTCTTGGTCTGCAGCTGTTACTCTGAGTCTTTTTTTTTTTTTAACATCTTTATTGGAGTATAATTGCTTTACAATGGTGTGTTCGTTTCTGCTTCATAACAAAGTGAATCAGCTATACATATACATACATCCCCATATCTCTTCCCTCTTGCATCTCCCTCCCTCCCACCCTCCCTATCCCACCCCTCTAGGTGGTCACAAAGCACCGAGTGGATCAGCCATAAAAAGAAATGAAATTGAGTTATTTACAGTAAGGTGGATGGACCTAGAGTCTGTCATACAGAGTGAAGTAAGTCAGAAAGAGAAAAACAAATACTGTATGCTAACACATATATATGGAATCTAAAAAAAAAAAAAAATGATCATGAAGAACCTAGGGGCAGGATGGGAATAAAGACACAGAACTGCTAGAGAATGGACTTGAGGACATGGGGAGGGGGAAGGGTAAGCTGGGACAAAGTGAGAGAGTGGCATGGACATATATACATTACCAAATAGTACTCTGAGTCCTTTAGAAAAAGCTTGCTTGAGACTCACCCAGAATTATCTTCCTTTTGATCGTATTAACATCACCTGTTTACAGACTTAATGCAAATCTTTTCACCTTTGCCTGCCAAGTTACATAACCTAATCACAGGAGTGATAGCCATCTTATTCACATACCCTGCCCACATTTAAGTGGAAGAGATTAAACTGAAAGTGACTGTAGGCAGTAATTGTAGGGCCTTCACAGCATTCTGCCTGATACAACCCTAATCAAAAAGATCTTAATTAAGACAACAGTGACATTTTTGTTGATGTTACTGTTGTTCTTTTATTGGAATATACTTGACAATTACCTCAACTTTCTAGGGCATTGTAGAGGACTATAACCTGAAATTTTTTCTGACAAAATTTAATAGTCCTGATTGTAAACTAAGACATTCCTAAAGATTGCCTGATTGCTCTAAACATTCTAAATGATATCCTGGGATGAAGCCAGACTTGCAGGGAGTTGAGACACATGCAACATTTTTTGGTCCCTCAAAGACTAGAATTTAGTAATCTTGGCTTTCATATTATCCCTCAGCCTATGCTTAAACTTAGAATAAACATCTCTAAGAATCTCATCATCATATTTACAATATGGTTGATGCTCACTATACAGCATGGCCTCATTTTTATGGAAGAAGTTTCCCTCAGGTTTTAATAGAAGGATTAATTATATGTCTTCAGGAAAATTAGTTTTGATTTTGTGGATGTTGATGCATATAACTGATCAAGATTGCAGTTTTATCTTGGCTACTATAAAGCATACAATCAAATGTATAACATAATCCTAGAAAATATACAAGAAATTTTGGGTACAATCTTTATCCTAATTTTAATTTAATTTTCTTGCCTGTGTTTTCTTTTTCACATTAAACTTCTTCACTTAATTTTTTAAATCTTGTGGTTCCACAGGTATATTTATAAATTGCCTTAAATCTTTTCTGAAATAAGTCAGTTAATATATATTGATCATTGTCAAGGGAGCGGTTTTTAGTACTCTAGTAGGAACCTAAAACACACTCTTTTATTTTTCCTTCCTCTCAAAAAGGAGACTAGCTAATGGGTTCACAAAATAATTAAGAATGCACATAAAAAAGGATTAAAAATGTGTTAAAAGAAATATAGAAATGAGCATATACAGTAATTATAACATATAAAAATTTAACATTTTATTGTATAAATGTTCCTTTTTATATAAACCAAATAATATCAGGCCTTACCTGTGGTTCAAATTAAATCATACTAATATTAAATCATGTTAATTCCCCAAACCACAAGTTTCTCATCTTGTGCCCATCTGCTCATGTAATGCTTTAATTCCATTGAAAATATATACTCCAGCTATTTTGAGGAGTTCCCCCAAAAATGTCTCACCCTCAGTCCAGACTCTCAGGCAAGGTCACTGTGTGACATGTGTCTTTATGTCCTTCTACTTCTGATCTGGCCCCTATTCCTCAACATCTGCTGCTCCTTTTGATAGGGCCACGCAGGAGGATTATACTTATCTATGATCCCCCATCCTATACCCTTGGCCCCCATCTTTCCCTAGACCACTGACCCAGCAAAAATACTCATCCCTCTTCTCTAAAAAAAAAATCTCGCATCATCATCATCATCATCATCTTCATTATTGAGTGTACACAAAGTACTAGGCACAGAGTGCAGTGATTTACAGGCACTATTTCACTAAATGTCACAAATATTACTATCTTCATTATCTTTAGGGGATAGTGAATGCACAGGGAGATTAAGACACTTGCCCATGTTCATTCACCTAATAAGTGGAGAAGCTGAAACTCAAGCCTAGGTAGTCAAATCCTCATTCTTTAACTGATATACTATATGAATTCCTGATGTAAGTTAATAGCTGCAAACAGAGGAGATGTAGTCAACTCTGAATCCCACCTCAATATGTTGCTATGTCCAATTGTATTCACATCTCTAATCAATGATAACCCCATAAATCCTACTCTTGGCCTTTTTTATAGGAAAATAAAATGAGATTCAGAAAAACAAAATGACTTTTGTAAGATTTCACAATTAATACCTAGTAAAGGTAGGACTCATACTTCTATTGGATCAGCACCTTGAAGTCAGGTACTCACCTATACACCCCTAGCACCTGGGAAAGTGCTTAGTATGCAGAATGCCTTCAACAAATGTTGGTTGGATGAATGAATGAATGAGTGAATAATGAATAAAATCAAGAAAACTTGATTATTAATTCAATCCTTTTTTTCTTTATACCACAGATGTCCCATGATGACAGTAGTCCTGAAGGAAAGATGCATTCCTGGTAAGTACTATTTATCCAGAAAGTGTGTGATTAGTGTTTTAAAATCAAAGATCATAGTTTAAAGAGTGAAAAATAAAGGAATTTTATATGGGTGCCATGGTATGTGATGGGGTAATAGAGAAACACATGTACCTGTACGTAAGTGATGTTAAACATGTTTGCTTGGCTAAAGTCTAATCTGAGTTAACTTACTAAGAATTAACTGTTTAAGTGATGAACGACCAGTTGATAGAAGCACAGCTTTTTTTTCTAGTTCTGTT
This sequence comes from Stenella coeruleoalba, assembly GCF_951394435.1. Taxonomy (NCBI): domain Eukaryota; kingdom Metazoa; phylum Chordata; class Mammalia; order Artiodactyla; family Delphinidae; genus Stenella; species Stenella coeruleoalba. The sequence continues at coordinate 36,925,232 of NC_137148.1, forward strand.
TTTAAGCTTTAGCAAGTGTCGGGAAAATTTGAAAACAATATTACTTTTATTGAGTGCCTCTAGAAAATGTGTGCAGAAAATGTTATGAAGCCAAACAAAAAACAATGAGGTGTTAAAACTTGTAATAAACTGCAAATCTTTTATTAGGGAGTCATTGTACCTTTCTAAGCAGGGAAGACACATGATTTAAAAACATAAAAAATAAAAGCCAGGGCTTCCCTGGTGGCGCAGTGGTTAAGAATCCTCCTGCTAATGCAGGGGACAGAGGTTCAAGCCTGGTCTGGGAAGATCCCACATGACGCGGAGCAACTAAAGCCCGTGCGCCACAACTACTGAAGCCGGCACTCCTAGAGACTGTGCTCCGCAACAAGAGAAGCCACCGCAATGAGAAGCCCGCGCACTGCAATGAAGAGTAGACCCGCTCTCCACAACTAGAGAAAGCCCACGCGCAGTAACAAAGACCAAACACAGCCAAAAATAAATAAAAATAAAATAAATAAAAGCTAAATCTCTGCTTTATGTGTCTTGAGAAGGGGTCAGATTTTATTCAGGGGGATTAGCAATTTACTATTATTGATTTTACCTTATAAGACTAATGGTTCATAATTTTATGAGAACTCCTTAGAGTGGCTTAAACTTTATAGTTTGAAATCTATTGGCCCTTTAATGTTTTCAACAGTCCTAGTTTTTCCAGAGTTATTTTTCCACCTAATGTGCATACTAGTAGATATTATAAGCCAACTTTTTTTTCCAGAGTATTCTCAGCATTTTAATAACATATTAAGTGATCAGCCAGTCTAAGTCATAAGCAAAAGAAACCAACTCTGGACATATTTGGCAGAAAATGATTTATGCTAAAAGAATTGGATAGTTCACAGAGTTTGCAAGATGACCAAAGGGAGGCCACACAGCCAGGAAAAACTCCAAGACAATGTTGCAGAACATATCAGTCTGGGCGGCGGTTGGCCACAGATCTCCTCTGCTGTTCCCATCATAGATAGAAGTCAGCCCTACCCCAAAAAGGGACATACACACTTGCCCCTGAAGAATGAGGCTTGATTGCTTTGCCTGTGGAGATGGGGCAGAATTTCTATCATCATATCTATCCTCATCTTCAGAATGAATTTTGTTATATTCCTCTTTGGGGGTGTAATTAACTTTATATTCCAATCTATGGCATCTTTGGCAGAGGCCGGAGCATTAGACCCCCATTAGGGGGTCTCCACTGAAGGTCCCTTATCAGGGTTTGCTCATGGCTCCATACAGCATCCCACAGACATTTCATGAATCACTGGTTTCACTGGAGCCACATGGCAAGGGTCTTCTTTGGCCCCCACTTAAAGCTATAAAACTTTTGGGTCTTACAATAAACAGATTTGTTTGTTGCCTCTAAATCCAGGAAGGCTCACCAAATACTATATCCCTACTTAGTGGGAGGGAACATAGAGTTCAGCTATTGCTCTGCCATTTTGTAGGGAGTACATACCTCCACATGTTATAATCCGTGGGTCTCTGGAAACTTCACCAAGGTGTCAGGATAACACATTTTCATGAATTTATCTACTATCTTCTAGCAAAGCACCAACAAACTTCTACTCCCCTGGTACTAACAGTGTGATTTTGTCAAAGTAGTGGGCCAAGATGATATACAGAGGGATAGTCAGAAGATTAAATTTCCTGCAAATTAAATTGTGGTCTATAACCGGAGATAGCACATGTCTTTTGCAAGATATTGAAGATGTACTTCTGTCCATGACAGGTAAAAATTACATATATATGTATAAAACTTCCAGATTATACTAGTTGCTCGGTTTGTATTGATAGGACCCAAGAAAGAAACCACATCTGGAACTGCAGTTGCAATCAGAATTACTGCTTAAACTAAAGATAATTTAACTGCTATTTTTGGTATCAGTCAAAGAGGAAAGTTCAATGTGGACACAACAAAAATCATCATCTCTTAATCTTTTAAGTCTTTGATAGCAGGATCGATCTCTACTGTTCTCTCTGAGCTGCAGTATTGTTTTTGTTTTACTATTTTGGTATGGGATGGGGAGGTTCTGGGGTTTCCCTTTAGCATTTTCTAGCATGTTAATCTTTACTCTATGAGTAAAGGTGGGAATTCTGTCAGTTGTTTAGAATATTAATTCCATTTGGAAACTAGGGAATAAAATGTAGGGTCTTCACTGAGCCTAACATAAGATGGACTTGGGTCTTGACTCCCATAAACCCCTTTATGACAGATACAGTGATATTCTGGCTTTATTCCAGGATCTACCTTGAACCAAGTGTCCAAGAACTCCTGAAAGTTATGGAAATTATCTTTTCCAAAGATGCAGTTATTCTAATAAATAGACACAATTCTCTTTGGGAAAACATTAAGAGGTAGAGTCAGAGTATGTACTTCTGATATAACAGATTCCAAACAAAATTATCTATCCCTCCCTTGGTTGAAGGGTCATGAGATATTTATACTGACCCAGCTCTAAAAATCGGGTGAGGAAATGTTATAAATTGTGGTGGCTTAAGTAAGGCCTCTACTCATGAGGTCTAGGGTTTATGCAGTTCTGTGTTCATATCAAGGACCCTATGATCAACATGTCACCACAAAATGCCTTATGGAACACACCATTCTGATCCCTTTGCTCATATTACTGCTGTTTATAGTCACTATGACCTGATTAGTCCAACAGTGATGCACCATTTCTTACCTTCTGACATCCTGGGAGCCAGTATCACACTGAAGTCAGGGAGCCCTTGACTGCAGTATCTTGCACAAGCATTACTTTTCTCCAGAGTGCAACCCCCTGCAGTACCTTTTAGAGATGTGGGAACTCCATTCCCTAGAATATTTCTCAAAAACTTGGCGTAGTGAATGTTTACTGGGCCCTTCAGAGAGCATAGTCAGGCAGCAGTTGAGCCGTTCAGTGTGTTCAACCTTCTTTAACATTTGCTAATCCATGAGCCTTTAGATTCTTTCGTCTACATTATGCCAAAGAATTTGAGTTCAGTGTAAAGTTAACCAAACTGAAAAAAAAAAAAAAACCCACACTCAACTGCTCAAGCTGACACAGTGAACCAAGAATCAGCTTGGTAACTGAGTGTATATTGATTGATGTAACCCATTCTAAAATTATTCCTTTCCCTCTTAGATCTAGAATTTTCCATTCCTGCACATTTTCTCCACATCTATGTTCATATAAATCATACAAATTATCGATATCTTATAAGCTTTCTATGCCAAGGGTGTGTGTGTGTGTGTGTGTGTGTGTGTGTGTGTGTGTGTGTGATTTCCCTACCCAAATATTCTTGACTCTGATTCTGTTTATAGGTCTGGGGACTACGTGAGGAGTCACAGGTACCTGGTATGATCCTTCCGTCAGGGAACTCAGTGCCCTCCAATAAGACCTAACGACAAGGAGGAGGACCCAATTCCAGTGTTTTCCTCCTATAAATTCCCATTCCAGTTTTCAGAATCCCAGTTTTTCCCCAGGTCAAAGGCCTAGTGAATTCAATTAGTATGATAATCTGGCAACCTGAACAATCAAATTTTGTTTGATTTTGGCAGTTGCAACCCTGAGGACTCTAGACAAAAGACAATATTTTAGTATGCTTGTATAAAAACCCTGGTATTTGGGCTGAAATCAAGATTTTGAGACTTCTGTCAATCATTTTCTTTTCTTTAAGCCATGCATGTGTTTAGAAGCAACTCGTCCCTTTCCTCACCCCCGATAGGCCTTGCACTCTTCAGGGCCATCATACTCTCTTATGTCAGCATCCACTTTGTCCCCCAAAGTTTCACCTAGTCTGAGGTCACTCATTAGAAGTCAGGTTGTAAGAAACATACAAACTCTATATAATTAAGCAAGATGTAAGTTAATAAAAATATATTCAATAATTGTATTAGGATATGTCATGGCAGGTTATATTGTTGTCAAAAAATATGTAACCTCCAGAAGCTTAGTTGCTTATATATAGAAAAATATGTGTTACTTTCTCATGCTACATGTCTAATGCGGGTTGGTCAAGGACTTTGTTCACCACATCTACTCAAAGAATTGGACCAACGGAGTCATTTTTTTTTAAAGTTTTTACCATAACTTTATAAAGTTATGGTAAAACTTTATAAAGTTTCTACCTCTTTTTTTTAAATTAATTAATTAATTTATTTATGGCTGAGTTGGGTCTTCGCTTCTGTGCGAGGGCCCTCTCCAGTTGTGGCAAGCAGGGGCCACTCTTCATTACGGTGCGCGGGCCTCCCACCGTCGCGGCCTCTCCCATTGTGGAGCACAGGCTCCAGACGCGCAGGCTCAGTAATTGTGGCTCATGGCCCCAGTTGCTCCGCGGCACATGGGTTCCTCCCAGACCAGGGCTCGAACACGTGTCCCTTGCATCGGCAGGCAGACTCCCAACCACTGCGCCACCAGGGAAGCCCTGGAGTCATTTTTGACATGTGCTTTCAAAATCACTGAAGCAGTGGGAAGAAAATATGGCAAATTGCTCATTGGCTTGAAAACTCCTGTCACATCACTTCTGGTCAAACTATTTTGGCCCAAACACATATTATGGCTGCACATACTTCAAAGCAAGTGGGGCAGAGCAATTCTACTGTGTGCTCAGAAGAGAAGAGTGAAAATGTTTGTGAACATTTCTACTGTTCGCTGCAGAACTCAGAGGATTTTCAGCAGGGCGGGAGACTTAGGCTTTTATTCTAAGCAGCCTGAAACAGTTTAAAGCCCCATTATTTACCAAGGATGAGCGTACATTGACACATCATAATCATCCAAACTCCATAGTTTACCTTAAGGTTCATTTCTTGGTGTCGTACTTTCTATGCATTTTGACAAATGTATAATAATATATACCCATTAATTTAATATCATAGGGAGTATTTTCACTGCCCTAAAAATCCTTCGTGCTCTGCCTATTCATCTCTCTCTTTTTCCTCACCCTTGCCAACCACTGATCTTTTTATTGTCTCCATAGTTTTGCCTTTTCCAGAATGTAATATAGTTGAAACCACACAGTATGTAACCTTTTCAGATTGGCATCTTTTACTTAGTAATATGCATCTAAATTTCAACCATATCTTTTCATGGCTTGATAGCTCATTTCTTTTTTGCACTAAATAACATTCCATTGTCTGGATGTACCACTCACTGAAAGACTTCTTGGTTACTTCCATGTTTGGGCAATTATGAATAAAGTTGCTGTAAATATCTGTGTGTAGGTTTTTTTGTGGACATGTTTTCAGCTCCTTTGGGTAAATACCAAAGAGTGTGATTGCTGGATCATATGGTAAGAGTAGGTTTAGTTTTGTAAGAAACCTCCAAACTGTGTTCCAAAGTGGCTGCATTATTTTGCATTCCTACCAGCAATGAACGAGAGCTCGTTTTGCTCCAAATTTTTGCCAGCATTTGGTTTTGCTAGTGTTCTGAATTTTGGCCATTGTAATAGGTGCATAAATGCATATACATATACATATATATATATATACACACACATATTTTTCACACTCTTTTATGGTCAGTCAATTATCTCGCTCAGAAAATCTTATATATGAGTGTGTATACATATATATGTATATGAAAATTCGCTGGTTTATGAGAACCCATTAAGACGTCAAAACTCTATCTCAATTCAAATAGTAGTTTTGTACAATATTACATGCCCTCTAGTTTACTACATGCTACAAAAAGATAGTAAGGGAGATTGTAAAAGAAATATCTAATACAGGGTGCTCAGATAAATAAATGTAAGTCCAAAAACTTAAATGACACTTCTTAGGGACATCAAGAGTTGAGATGAGAGTTAAAGGAGGGAGTGGTAGAACTTTATTCTTTTATTAAGAACATTAAATTCACAAAATAAACTCATAAGAGAAATACAAGTATATCTAATACCATTATCCTAATAAGGATTACAAGAAAAAATTCAAGTTTATGTCAGTGCTAATGTTGAGTCTTTCAATTAACCTTCTCCAAAATACCTAATTATGACTAACTTAAGTGGTCTTAAGACTTGTGGCTAATTTTTAGCTACAGTTGAATAGAAACTGAGCCTCTGATATACATAAATAGAACAAGCCCAGGGAGAATTTGGCAACATGCTCTTTGCATCGATAACGAGTTGATTGATTAGGCTAAAAATGACAAATATTTATAAAGCAAATTTTAAGTAGAAAAGGTTTAGTTTGAAAATTCTTTTAAACATTGTATCATTAGAATATGAAAGACAATTCCTATCCTGTCACTGGAGAACTTTTTATTTAATTTTAAACTAAAAATGCTTAAGAAAAACAAAACATTTGATTCATTAGCTACAGGATCTAGAGTTTGATATTGTATGAGGGGTGTGTTCATACCAATTTTGGTATGCACCATTACATGACTTACACACTTCATAGATACTTGTCAACTCATTTCAAAATGCCTTCAAATGAAGAGAAGGAATTACAATGCCTAGCCAATCCTGCTTAGCCATCTTCAGATATGCCTTTACATACATGGACTCTAAAGGAGAAATACATTTTAAGCACAGCTGGGTTGTGACGAACATATCGTGGCATGACTCTGAAAGTAGAAACTCTGGAACTGAGTCTCAAAGTTCTTTTTACTGTGGTTTACATAAACAATCCACATCCACATCATTGAAAACCTTTGCTTCAAATATGCTAATGAAAGATTAACACATGGAATTGGGATGTATGAGAAATTAATGCATGCTCTTACAATAAATTTTTAACGAATATAATTCCCCAGAGTAATACACTATAGTAGTACAGTCATGACTCAACGAAATACCTCACTATAACACATATTATTCAGTATAGTTTGATACTCAAGCACCATGTTTAAAAATCTTTCTCTCTGCAGAAGTTTCCGTATTCGTTTACTTAGGCAGCCATATTCTAATCTACAGTACTGAGTTTTTATTTCTACTTCAACATAAGATAAAAGATTCAGCTGTGTCCAGAAACAGGATTTTAAAAAGTGACAATTCTCTAGCCTTCATCTCAAGAAGAAAACAAAAATAGCCCCAAATATGACAACATGTCCTACAGGGTTATTAATGAAGTTTTGTCTGGAAGCCAATTGAGGTGATAGAGTATAGTCATGTGGACAAAAAAGTAGTAATTTTTTTAAACAAGGAAGACTAGTTAAGAAATAACTAGTCGTGTCTCTCTTAGTACAGTTAGTAGATGAGTTAGCGTAACTAAGAAAAACAGTATATCCAAGTTTAAAAACATGTTCTCACTCTTTTAAATTAAGCCATTCTAATGAAGTAGACCAGACGATATAGTAAAGGAACCATAGTTAGGAATAGATGGAAAGATTACTCTTGTTGAGCAACTTAATAGGCATCAATATCCAAAAATATCAACTCTACTTAAGAAAATCTCATAGTTTCTTTTTTCCAGAGGTACAGTAGGATCATTTGAAATTTTGTACTTTCTTCTATGCTAAATTAAGTTTGTTTCTTTCATGTCAGGACTGACTATATACCATAACATAAGTAATCATTTCCATAGATTCCTAGGGGATGAACATCTGGCCCATATTTGCTGATGATGATCATGTTTATATGTTACCTCCAGACTGGACCTGGCATATGCCTGTGTAGTAATTTTGGCTATTCTGATGGCTGCTACCACCAAATGGAATATATGCTGTTTCAGATCAATTGCTAAGACATCTGAAAGCATCAGATGAATGATAATCTGGTCCAATCTGTGATGCTTAGAAATATTCATTAATAATATTTCTTTGAGTCTATATTTAGAAACAGTATACATGGTATTTTCCATGAAAACTAATCCTTAAATATCTAAGGTGGTTTAACCTAATAGAATGATTGAAAGGACTTTCTTGCACTTGCTGGTAGATGTTTATTTGGCTGTATTGAAGGGACCAATAGATTCCTCCAAATACTCTGAAACATTATTAGCCTAAAAGATAGATAATTGACTCTCAAGAGAGGGGAGAAGAGCCACCTTATTTCCCTGACAATTGTATCCAAATGTAATGTTCTCCCTTGTTATGTAAAATGATTTCCTAGGACCCAAAGCATATCAGGTAACAGAACGTAATTTTTATTACGTGTAATATAAAGTATGAGAATTACTGGCATAAAGTAATGAAAATTACTTCCCAACTAGTGAAATATTGACTTTAAAAATTGTCTTAGCGATAAGAAGTAGGATTTTCAAAATTATTGTGCATTCATTGTATGGAAAGTGATATAATATCCTAATGCCACACACTTTTCAATCTTTAATTTATGTAAAAATCATTTTATGAGGCATAAATTTTCAAACAGAACTGAAATAATTTTGCAGAAAATTTTAAGCTGTTTAAAATGAAAATTACTATAAGCTCACTTGCAAAGGCAACAAGTACTGGCAAAAAATAGTAGAGAAATATGTCCAAAACAAAACAAAGACAAAATTGAATAAGTGACAAAAAGAGCATAAAGTATAAATTCCAATAACAAAACCTGAAGATATTGGAAAGAAATGAAAAGGAGGCTTAAAATTAAAACTTAAAAGAAAGAAGGGTGGCAAAATAAGGTTACAATTCATGGGACACAAAACCCACAAATAATTAAAAGAAGAAAATTGTGAGGAATATAAGTAAAAATTATCCCATTTAACTAACATTTATAACATTATTACTGTTATGTATCTGATGTTGATTTTGACAAAAAGAAAATCACAGATTTGACAAAGGAGCAATGGGCACATATTGATATGTTTAAAGTCTCTAAGATTTCTTCCATTGCTTTATATGTCTTACTGCAAATTAGGAAATAATCTGCTTAGTAAAACTTTTAAAGTATTTTTATATTATGCACAAATTCTCTTAAACATTTTATAGAAAAGAGTTCAGGTAGTTTCCACAAAACACATTCTCTCTGACAGCTCCAAAGGGCCACACATTACCCAGGGATGGTTAACTCCCCTTTGTGCTTATTGAACTTGTTCCTATAAACTCTTCAATCCCTCCAACCCAATTAATGGGACGAAATGCCTAAATAAACAAGAAAGGGAAGACCTTTAAAAGTTCTACTACCCCTAATAAAAGGACTTCATTTTGAATGTTTGCAGCTTCGAGTTGACACTTTACTATGACTGACAGTATAGACATCCCCCCTCCATTTCTGTGCCCCCAGTAATGACACCCACCTCACCAAGCTTTGAGAGTTTTCATACATTGGCAGTTAAAGTCATTTGGCCTTTGGCCTTGTGCCTTCAGGGGTTAGAGGCATTTATTTAAGAGGAAAGATTAAATTAACCGTAGCTAGACCAAAGAATAACTAAAAGAAATAAAAGGCAAAAAGATAAAGGAATGAGGAAGCACATTAGATGGTAAAATGAGGAAGTCATTAAGCAAATGAAACCTTAGATTGAATAATTGGCAAAATTTCCTGGAACAAAAGAGCTCTTAACTCTGAAGTACTGTTGTTCTGTGACCAGAGTGACTGAGCTGCCCTTGGGTCGGGCAACACTAGATTGGCAGCCTGCGGCAAGCCTTGCTGGACTAACAATCCAAGTCAGACCAAGGAAATTCCTTTAATGTTTAACATCTAGCTGTGTTTGTGGGAACATGAAATCAGTATTATTTCTTTCTCACTCTCAAAAAGTGCAAAATACTCTGGGTAACTGTACCAACAATCAATCTTCGTAGTCCGCTGGGTAGAAATTTTTGTTATACGTTTCAGACTCATCTAGATCAAAGCATCTATAGGGCAGGAGTCTTCCGGTCCTTAATGCCTGTTATGGTGTCTGACACGGTGAATGTGAATGATGCATGAATATGTCTGGTAAGTTACCCTAAACGTTATGCTAGGTAAAATTATTCTGAAGTAATCACTAGATATTTTATAATTTCTGATTCTAGATCCTTCTGATTTCATTGCCCATGTTTCTGAAAGAATGATTCAGAGGGAATTGTGATCATTCATAAATGTTTATTGCTCATTAGATACCAGAGTTTCACTGTATCTCACCATCCATAATGTTTTCCTTGTCGTGCAAAATTTAATAAGATACAGAGATGTTCGTTTTCATCTCCAAGCCCATTGTGATGCCACTTTTCAAGTTCTGTGTTGAACACTAAAGTGCCCTTAATAAATGAGTCCAGATGGAGCGTGTATGTGAGACGGGTTAGGTAAGTGCGTGAGATGTAGACCACAAATAGCTTTATACACAATCACTTCATAAGACGCCACATGGCCTGGGGTAATTTTCCGTAGCAGAATCTAAATAACATTGTTCATTTGCTAATGGTCTAAATATCATAATTAGGACATGTTGCTGCTATAGAACTCTAATTACTGATAAAAAGGAACTTTCATCATGACCCTCTCCCATTTAAAGAAAATGATCATTATACCTAACTCTAGCCTTTCAACCCCTTGATCATTCCAATAAAGCATTTTGGAAAATGCCAAACACATTGCCTGGTTTACAATTGCTGTTCTAACTGGGAACTAATGATTTATGTCTTTTTCAAATGTCATACATTTGGAATCATTACCAGGTGAGAATAAAAATAGCAAAAAGTGGATGTCTCGGAAACCATGAGACACATGCTTACTAAGGTTATAACTAGCCACTGTACCACTTATCTCTTTCACTTCATCTCGTGCCAGACACATTGCAAAGCAAGCCAAAAGTAAGTTTAATCTAGTCAAGTTCAATTGCAGCAGTATGGTTTCATGTACCTTAGCATTCATCCGACCCATTGGATCTCCCTGAAAACACACATATCTGTACATCTCTACATAACACCAAGTCTGGGCTAGCTTTATGATGTGAGCTGCATACATGATGTGATATGGAGAGTCTCTCTGTTTAAAAAAATATATCCCTGATTGTCTATTACAATTACCAAAAGTCCATTACCAGAATTTTGTTATAGACTCTGATGTGTCCCCAATGAAAACTCAAATATCCTTAAAAGGAAAAGCACGGTCTATATTAGCTAAAATCTTGCTTGCCTTGAGAGCAAGGTGTGAGCAGGTCTTCTGGTTACAGTAGAAATAGGATCTTGGAACCATGAATGGTCATTCACTCCTTCACTTAGATAATAAGCATTGACTGGGCACCTATTTTATTCTAAGCAATAATATAATTTAGGGCATAGAGATGCATGTGTATGATGTCTGTATTCAAAGAGCTTAGAGTTCACTGGAGGAGACAAGCAAGACATAAGGCAATCAAAGTAGGGAAAGTACAATGATAGAAAAAGGGAACTATGGAAGCATGTGGGAGGGGAACCTAAACTGGGTTAGGCTGAGGGGAGACAGTGTGGAAGCTTGCTTGAGGAGACCATATATAAGCTAAATTCTAAAGATGTCACCCTTCAATAGGGCCTTACAAAGTTAACTATGTTTTCATATTATATTAATGAAAAAATAGGGCACTTACCTTCCTTGACTCGTAGTCAGTCAAGAATAATTTTTGTGACTTCTTGGCTATAACAGTAGTTTTAGTATTAGAATTGCAACATGCCCCATGAGCTGAATATTAATCAGCAGACTTGTCACTTTCTCACTTGGTCTCTCTGGAAACTGAACAAATACCTTGTCCTTTTTGTGTCTTAGTTGCCTCATATGTGAAATGTGCAGTAGGCATGCCCAGTCCTAATTTGTTTAGGGCATCTTCCTTGCCCAGGTTGAGGCTGGGGTTGGTACTGTGTCCAAGGTTCTGAGACAACAGACAGGATCCCCTCCTTCCCACCTTCAAAAGAATAAGTAAAAGGTATGTGCATGTTCCTGAACAAATTTTGCTTATGTCACCATTTTGTACAGCAACAAATCTCTGACCTTAGAAAGTAGATCTTTATATTTACCATCACATTTAAAGTTTTTCTCTAGAAACTTATTTTTCTTAGAACATTACCTAAGGAAAAAATACATTAAATGCTATATTTGATTTTTGTAACACAACACAATTTAGTTAAAATCATGAAATAGAATGTAGTTACCAAGCTTCTTTAAATTTTTTTCAGCAGGCTTTCATTAATTTAGGAATTTTTTTAATCTTTTGTTGAAGTATAGTTTTATTGAAGTATAGTTATTGATGTACAATATTACATAAGTTACAGGTGTGCAACATAGTGAGTCACAATTTTTAAAGGTTATACTCTATTTATAGTTATTATAAAATATTGGCTATATTCCCTGTGTTGTATAATATATTCTTGTGCTTATTTTGTACATAATAGTTTGTACCTCTTGCTCCCCTACCCCTATGTTTCCCCTCACCCCTTCCCTCTTCCCACTAGTTGGTAACCACTAGTTTGTTCTCTATATCTGTGAGTCTGGTACTTTTTTTTTTTAACATCTTTATTGGAGTATAATTGCTTTACAATGGTGTGTTAGTTTCTGCTTTATAACAAAGTGAATCAGTTATACATCTACATATGTTCCCATATCTCTTCCCTCTTGCGTCTCCCTGCCTCCCTCCCAACCTATCCGTCACAAAGCACCAAGCTGATCTCCCTGTGCTATGCGGCTGCTTCCCACTAGCTATCTATTTTACATTTGGTAGTGTATATATGTCCATGCCACTCTCTCGCTTTGTCACAGCTTACCCTTCCCCCTCCCCATATCCTCAAGTCCATTCTCTAGTAGATCTGTGTCTTTATTCCTGTCTTACCCCTAGGTTCTTCATGACATTGTTTTTTCTTAAATTCCGTATATATGTGTTAGCATACGGTATTTGGTTTTCTCTTTCTGACTTACTTCACTCTGTATGACAGACTCTAGGTCAATCCACCTCATTACAAATAGCGCAATTTCATTTCTTTTTATGGCTGAGTAATATTCTATTGTATATATGTGCCATATGTTCTTTATCCATTCATCCGATGATGGACACTTAGGTTGTTTCCATCTCCGGGCTATTGTAAACAGAGCTGCAATGAACATTTTGGTACATGACTCTTTTTTTTTTTTTTGCGATATGTGGGCCTCTCACTGTTGTGGCCTCTCCAGTTGCAGAGCACAGGCTCCGGACACACAGGACCAGCGGCCATGGCCCACGGGCCCAGCTGCTCCGTGGCATGTGGGATCCTCCCGGACTGGGGCACGAACCCATGTCCCCTGCATCGGCAGGCGGACTCTCAACCACTGCCCCACCAGGGAATCCCCATGACTCTTTTTGAATCATGGTTTTCTCAGGGTATATGCCCAGTAGTGGGATTGCTGGGTCATATGGTAGTACTATTTGCAGTTTTTTAAGTAACCTCCATACTGTTCTCTGGGTCATATGGTAGTACTATTTGCAGTTTTTTAAGTAACCTCCATACTGTTCTCCATAGTGGCTGTACCAATGCACATTCCCACCAGCAGTGCAAGAGTGTTCCGTTTTCTCCACACCCTCTCCAGCATTTATTGTCTCTAGATTTTTTGATGATGGCCATTCTGACTGGTGTGAGATGACATCTCATTGTAGTTTTGATTTGCATTTCTCTAATGATTAGTGATGTTGAGCATTCTTTCATGTGTTTGTGGGCAATCTGTATATCTTCTTTGGAGAAATGTCTATTTAGGTCTTGTGCCCATTTTTGGATTGGGTTGTTTGTTTTTTTGTTATTGAGCTGCTTATAAATTTTGGAGATTAATCCTTTGTCAGTTGCTTCATTTGCAAATATTTTCTCCCATTCTGATGGTTGTCTTTTGGTCTTGTTTATGGTTTCCTTTGCTGTGCAAAAGCTTTGAAGTTTCATTCGGTCCCATTTGTTTATTTTTGTTTTTATTTCCATTTCTCTAGGAGGTGGGTCAAAAAGGATCTTGCTGTGATTTATGTCATAGAGTGTTCTGCCTATGTTTTCCTCTAAGAGTTTGATAGTTTCTGGTCTTACATTTAGGTCTTTGACCCACTTTGAGCTTATTTTTGTGTATGGTGTTAAGGAGTGTTCTAATCTCATACTTTTACATGTAGCTGTCCAGTTTTCCCAGCACCACTTATTGAAGAGGCTGTCCTTTCTCCACTGTACATTCCTGCCACCTTTATCAAAGGTAAGGTGACCATATGTGTGTGGGGTAATCTCTGGGCTTTCTAGCCTGTTCCATTGATCTATCATTCTGTTTTTCTGCCAGTACCATACTGTCTTGATTACTGTAGCTTTGTAGTATAGTCTGAAGTCAGGGAGCCTGATTCCTCAAGCTCCGTTTTTCATTCTCACGATTGCTTTGGCTATTTGGGGTCTTTTGTGTTTCCATACAAATTGTGAAACTTTTTATTCTAGTTCTGTGAAAAATGCCAATTGTAGTTTGATAGGGATTGCATTGAATCTGTAGATTGCTTTGGGTAGTAGAGTCATTTTCACAATGTTGATTCTTCCAATCCAAGAACATGATATATATCTCCATCTATTTGTATCATCCTTAATTCCTTTCATCAGTGTCTTATAATTTTCTGCATACAGGTCTTTTGTCTCCTTAGGTAAGTTTATTCCTAGATATTTTATTCTTTTTGTTGCAGTGGTAAATGAGAGTGTTTTCTTAATTTCACTTTCAGATTTTTCATCATTAGGGTATAGGAATGCCAAGGACTTCTGTGCATTAATTTTGTATCCTGCTACTTTACCAAATTCATTGATTAGCTCTAGTAGTTTTCTGGTAGCATCTTTAGGATTCTCTATGTATAGTATCATGTCATCTGCAAACAGTGACAGCTTTACTTCTCCTTTTCCAATTTGGATTCCTTTTATTTCCTTTTCTTCTCTGATTGCTGTGGCTAAAACTTCCAAAAATATGTTGAATAAGAGTGGTGAGAATGGGCAACCTTGTCTTGTTCCTGATCTTAGTGGAAATGGTTTCAGTTTTTCACCATTGAGGATGATGTTGGCTGTGGGTTTGTCATATATGGCCTTTATTATGTTGAGGAAAGTTCCCTCTATGCCTACTTTCTGCAGGGTTTTTATCATAAATGGGTGTCGAATTTTGTCAAAAGCTTTCTCTGCATCTATTGAGATGATCATATGGTTTTTCTCCTTCAATTTGTTAATATGGTGTATCACATTAATTGCTTTGCGTATATTGAAGAATACTTGCATTCCTGGAATAAACCCCACTTGATCATGGTGTATGATCCTTTTAATGTGCTGTTGGATTCTGTTTGCTAGTATTTTGTTGTGGATTTTTGCATCTATGTTCATCAGTGATATAGGCATGTAGTTTTCTTTCTTTGTGACATCTTTTTCTGGTTTTGGTGTCAGGGTGATGGTGGCCTCGTAGAATGAGTTTGGGAGTGTTCCTCCCTCTGCTATATTTTGGAAGAGTTTGAGAAAGATAGGTGTTAGCGCTTCTCTAAATGTTTGATAGAATTCACCTGTGAAGCCATCTGGTCCTGGGCTTTTGTTTGTTGGAAGATTTTTAATCACAGTTGCAATTTCAGTGCTTGTGATTGGTCTGTTCATATTTTCTATTTCTTCCTGATTCAGCCTTGTCAGGTTGTGCATTTCTAAGAATTTGTCCATTTCTTCCAGGTTGTCCATTTTATTGACATAGAGTTGCTTGTAGTGATCTCTCATGATCTTTTGTATTTCTGCAGTGTCAGTTGTTACTTCTCCTTTTTCATTTCTAATTCTAATGATTTGAGTCTTCTCCCTTTCTTTCTTGATGAGTCTGGCTAATGGTTTATCAATTTTGTTTATCTTCTCAAAGAACCAGCTCTTTGCTATCGTTTCCTTCATTTCTTTTTCATTTATTTCTGATCTGATCTTTATGATTTCTTTCCTTCTGCTAACTTTGGGGATTTTTGTTCTTCTTTTTCTAAATTGCTTTAGGTGCAAGGTTTAGGTTGTTTATTCGCAATGTTTCCTGTTTCTTAAGGTAGGATTTATTGCTATAAAATTCCCTCTTAGAACTGCTTTTGCTGCATCCCATAGGTTTTGAGCATCGTGCCTCCATTGTCATTTGTTTCTAGGTATTTTTTGATTTCCTCTTTGATTTCTTCAGTGATCACTTCGTTATTAAGTAGTGTATTGTTTAGCCTCCATGTGTTTGTATTTTTTACAGATCTTTTCCTGTAATTGATATCTAGTCTCATAGTGTTGTTGTCGGAAAAGATACTGGATACAATTTCAATTTTCTTAAATTTACCAAGGCTTGATTTGTGACCCAATATATGATCTATCCTGGAGAATGTTCCGTGAGCACTTGAAAAAATGTGTATTCTGTTGTTTTTGGATGGAATGTCCTATAAATATCAATTAAGTCCATCTTGTTTAATGTATCATTTAAGGCTTGTGTTTCCCTATTTATTTTCATTTTGGATGATCTGTCCATTGGTGAAAGTGGGGTGTTAAAGTCCCCTACTATGAATGTGTTACTGTCGATTTCCCCTTTTATGGCTGTTGGTATTTACCTTATGTATTGAGGGCTCCTATGTTGAGTGCATGAATATTTACAATTGTTATATCTTCTTCTTGACTCGATCCCTTGATCATTATGTAGTGTCCTTCTTTGTCTCTTGTAATAGTCTTTATTTTAAAGTCTATTTTGTCTGATATGAGAATTGCTACTCCAGCTTTCTTTTGATTTCCATTTGCATGGAATATCTTTTTCCATCCCCTCCATTTCAGTCTGTATGTGTCCTTAGGTCTGAAGTGGGTCTCTTGTAGACAGCATATATATGGGTCTTGTTTTTGTATCCATTCAGCCAATCTGTGTCTTTTGGTGGGAGCCTTTAATCCATTTACACTTAAGGTAATTATCTATATGTATATACCTATTCCAATTTTCTTAATTATTTTGGGTTTGTTATTGTAGGTCTTTTCCTTCTCTTGTGTTTCTTGCCTAGAGAAGATCCTTTAGCATTTGTTGTGAAGCTGGTGTCGTGGTGCTGAACTCTCTCAGCTTTTGCTTCTCTATAAAGCTTTTAATTTCTCCATCAAATCTGAATGAGATCCTTGCTGGGTAGAGTAATCTTGGTTGTAGGTTTTTCTCCTTCATCACTTTAAATATGTCCTGCCACTCCCTTCTGGCTTGCAGAGTTTCTGCTGAAAGATCAGCTGTTAACCTTATGGGGATTCCCTTGTGTGTTATTTGTTGTTTTTCCCTTGCTGCTTTTAATATGTTTTCTTTGTATTTAATTTTTGATAGTTTGATTAGTATGTGTCTTGGCATGTTTCTCCTTGGATTTATCCTGTATGGGACTCTCTGTGCTTCCTGGACTTGATTAACTATTTCCTTTCCCATATTAGGGAAGTTTTCAGCTATAATCTCTTCAAATATTTTCTCCGTCTCTTTCTTTTTCTCTTCTTCTTCTGGGACCCCTATAATTCGAATGTTGGTGTGTTTAATGTTGTTCTTGAGGTCTCTGAGACTGTTCTCAGTTCTTTTCATTCTTTTTTCTCTGCTCTGCAGTAGTTATTTTCACTATTTTATCTTCCAGGGCATTTATCCATTCTTCTGCCTCAGTTATTCTGCTATTGATCCTTTCTAGAATATTTTTAATTTCATTTATTGTGCTGTTCATCATTGCTTGTTTCCTCTTTAGTTCTTCTAGTCCTTGTTAAATATTTCTTGCATTTTCTCTCTTCTATTTCCAAGATTTCGGATCATCTTTACTATCATTATTCTGAATTCTTTTTCAGGTAGACTGCCTATTTCCTCTTCATTGGTTAGGTCTGGTGAGGTTTTTTTTTTTTTTTTTGGTTTTTTTTTGCGGTACACGGGCCTCTCATTGTTGTGGCCTCTCCCGTTGCAGAGCACAGGCTCTGGACGTGCAGGCTCAGTGGCCATGGCTCACAGCCCCAGCTGTTCCACGGCATGTGGGATCTTCCTGGAAGGGGGCACAAACCTGTGTCCCCTGCATCGGCAGGCGGACTCTCAACCACGGCACCACCAGGGAAGCCCAGGTCTCATGGGTTTTTATCTTTCTCCTTCATCTGCTATGTGTTTTTCTGTCTTCTCATTTTGCTTATCTTACTTTATTTGGGGTGTCCTTTTTGCAGGTTGCAGGTTCTTAGTTTCCATTGTTTTTGGTGTATGCCCCCAGTTGTTGAGGTTGGTTCAGTGGGGTGTGTAGGCTTCCTGGTGGAGGGGACTAGTGCCTGTGTTCTGGTGGGTGAGGCTGAATCTTGTCTTTCTTGTGGGCAGGTCCACATCTGGTGGTGTGATTTGGGGTGTCTGTGGCCTTATTATGAGTTTACGCAGCCTCTCTGCTAATGGGTGGGGTTGTGTTCCTGTCTTGCTAGTTGGTTGGCATAGGGTGTCCAGCACTGTAGCTTGCTGGTCGTTGAGTGAAGCTGGGACTTGGTGTTGAGATGGAGATATCTGGGAGATATTTGCTGTTTGATATTGCGTGGAGCTGGGAAGTCTCTTGTGGACCAGGCCCTGCACCAAGCCCTTCAGACCAGAGCTCCTAGTGGGAAACGGCTTGTCCCGACACTGCAGCTCCGCAGCACCATGGGCAGAAGCTCAGGCAGGACACCGCATTCAAGACGGCAGCAATGGGCCTGGTTCTTTTTTTTTATATTCACTAGTTGTGTTTTTTAGATTCCACATATAAGTTATGTCATATAGTATTTGTCTTTCTCTGTCTGATTTATTTCACTTAACGTAATACCCTCTAAGTCTATCCATGTTGCTGCAAATGGCAAAATTCCATTCTTTTTTTATTGCTGAGTAGTATTCCATTGTATATATACAACATCTCCTTTATCCA
Source organism: Stenella coeruleoalba (assembly GCF_951394435.1). Taxonomy (NCBI): domain Eukaryota; kingdom Metazoa; phylum Chordata; class Mammalia; order Artiodactyla; family Delphinidae; genus Stenella; species Stenella coeruleoalba. The sequence continues at coordinate 36,943,917 of NC_137148.1, forward strand.
TTTGTCTGTTGATGGACATGTAGGTTGCTTCTATATCTTGGCAATTGTAAATAATGCTGCTATGAACATTCCACAGTGGCTGCACCTATTTACATTCTCACCAACAGTGTACGAGTATTCCCTTTTCTCCACATCCTAACCAACATTTGTTATTTGTGTTCTTTTTGATGATACTTAGGTGATAGGTGTAGGCAAAGGCAGATTTCCTATAAGTTAGTTAAGAAGGGCAAATTAAAATTATAACAGCCATAGTGTTCTTCATCACTTGTTCTTTTTTAAAGCATAATATATATTTCATACCAAAATAAAAATATTTGTTATTTAATAATTACAATGATCACAAAATGATGAACAACACAATTTGTGAACTAGTTTTCCAGATCACTGAATTTGGAAATAATATTCCTACAAAGAACTTTTTTTCATCATTAACTGTCACCTCACAATGCCTAATTCTATTCTGACTCTGGGAGAAAGGAATAAGACTTAGAATTAATGGTAGTAAGCTTGAATGAATTTTGTTATGGAGCCGTGGGGAAAGAGTCTGGGTGGTTGTCTAGGTTGCTTTCCCCCAGGTTTAGGTTGCTGAAGCAATCTAAAATCTTTCAATAGAGGAAGAGCTAAGTAAATTATATATATATATATATATATATATATATATATATATATATAGTATATATATGTATATATACATACAATGAAACATTACTCAGTTCTTAAAAAGTGAGGCAGGTATATGTGTACAGCTAACACAAAGCTATCTAAAAGTAAGTGTAAAATTATTTTTAAAAGGTCCCAAACATGGTTAGACTATGTGCCTAATTATATAAATTTTTAAAGATTTAATTAGGAAATGTAATTGCGTGTGTGCATGTGTGTGTGTGTGTGTTTGTGTGTGCACTTCTGAGGGATATAACTGAACATCAGGATGGGAGGGAGGCTAACTTTATATTCTAGCCATATTTTATGGTTTGACTACTAAAATTATAAAATAATTTTGATAGTTTGATGATTTTATCAAATACATAAATTATTTTTAATAATTAAAATTGTATAATTGTATTACAGTTAATATTGTATAATAATTATGTTGGAAATTAAGAAAATACTGATATATTTCATAATTTGGGGAACAAAAGTAAGGCAATTTTTTTCAAAGTATGTTTTATAGAAATAGTCTTGGAGATGCTGTTAAAACAATGACAAAAACAGCCATAACGAAACTACAACAGAAAAGTGTTCTTTAGTCAAAATAATCAGAACCACCTTGAACTCTACCTCAGACAGCAATAATGAGTATTCACATATGCAAGCCTCTTAAAAATCTTGCAAACAAGAAATTTTACTGGTTTTAACCAAGTGTTTCATTTTTTTTCTTTTTGTATTACCAGTCTCCTCAGATATAATCATATTTTGAAATAAAATGCAATGTTTTAATATATGGTACTAAGGAAAATAATGTATATGAACAGAGAGAATAAACTCAAAAAACTTTGTGACTGTTTGCTTTATTTTTTTATTTTTAAAATTTTTTTACCAGTCTAAATATATATATATATTTTGAATTTTTGAATTTTATTTATATTTTTATACAGCAGGTTCTTATTAGTTATCCATTTTATATATATTAGTGTATACATGTCAACTCCAATCTCCCAATTCATCCCACCACCACCACCCCACCACTTTCCCCCCTTGGTGTCCATATGTTTGTTCTCTACATCTGTGTCTCAATTTCTGCCCTGCAAACCGGTTCAACCAAGCATTTTCCAAACACATTTATTCAGGTAATTTTTTTGTGTTTGACTTATCACCTATTAATATCTCACAAAACATACTTGTAGCATCCTTTTAGAACTGTACCAGAAACAATGTGATCATTTTATCTGTTTGAGATATGGGACTGAAACAGTTGATCCAGACTCGCTTGGCTGCCAGCTGGAGAAATTCCAGGAGGCTGGCATCTTGGCCACACTCCTGGGTGCCACGGTCCTTCCCTCTGTCTCTGGGAAGTTACGTAATACTGAGAGGCATGCTGCCCTCATTTAGAGGGCACGCACACTGCTGCTGGGATTTGTCTGAGATCCATGAGAAAGAGAGCAGCTCCAGAACTTTATTTTCTTTGGTACTGAGCCAAAGCCAAGAAACTCTTGGCAGAGAAGACCTTTTTCTCAGAAACTGGGCAAAATTCATATTTGAACACTTCAAGTGGCAGAATCCTGTTGATTCCTTTGCAGAGGGGCTACCCCTGGACTTGTTCTTGGTGGCATTGTTTGCTTATGCCGGTGCTATTAGAACTGGAGAGTCACCGTATTACTGGCCTGGGTTGTTCCTGCTCCAGCGTTTGGGAGAGAAATGCACTTGGCACACAGGGAGAACTTGGAGGATGAAAATGTCTTCCACATAGTTGCTAGAAGGGTAAGGGTTTGCCAATTCTTTTTGTTTGGCTGCTTCATTTTGGGGGCAAAAAATCACTTGCATATTTTCTAATGATAATCTAATAAAACTAGAAATCACCAATAAAATGTGAAGTATTAGAAATTAAGATACACTCAGGAATAACCACTAAATCAAAGAGAAACTGAAAATAAAACTTACCTATGAGACATACAAAAGCTGGACTTATGAGAGAAGTTATAACCTAAATGCCTAAATTATTGCAGAATTATGGGAAGTAAATTTGAACAGTAAATACATAAATGCCTACATAAAAGGCAGGTGTGGTTTTTTTATTGTTGTTCTATGAGGTTTTCCCTCATAAGTGAATCATTGTATATTTGAGTTCTTATAAAACCTCTCAAATAGTCTATCAGGCTCTCAGTAGTTTTGAAAATCAATGATCTATTTGAGGAAGACATATTAATCTTAAATGACAGCCCTCAGTGCTAGTTTGGGATGATAATAATAAAGTTTACCTGACAGAATTTGTTAAAGAAGGTAATAAGGAAATTGAAGGTGGATTTAGTGATTATCCCTGAGTAAATGATTTTATAGTTATATGTTTGGGATTTTATGAGAAACATGGATCTTAAAAATTATTTGGAATAAAAATGTATGGTCACAGTTTAGAGATTATGCAAATTCATTTTGGAATAGATTGGAACGAATGAGAAAAACTGTATTATGTCATGCAAATAAGATTGAAGTGTGTTAGGAAATTCAGCTGTGATTTCAAAAAATGCTATGTCTTAAACAACTTAGATGATGTGAAGTTTATGTGCATTAGAAACAAGTACTCAATGATTCATAAAGTGGAACCAGTGGCAAAAATTACAATAATTTCGAAGATGCATTTAACAAGTTTGAATAAAATTGTTTCAAAAATGTGAGAGAAGAGTTTCCCACACCACATATAAGAAGCTTGGAAATTGCTACTCCATCCTAATAACAAGTAAAAAGCTGAACAAACTGGAAAATCAACAACTTACTTAGATCTGTAAGGGTAGTGAGCTCACAAGGTAAACCGTGGTGCCCCAAATTGCAGAGGCAGACAGGTAAGCACAGAAAGTCACAGCAGCAACCCCCATGGGTACCAGGGCTGGGGCAGGGAACCTGAACTGATGACTGATAATCACTGAACTGCTGTAACAGGATTAAGATTATTTGGTGAAAAATAAATCAAGGAATTAAATATAAATTTTCATAGGTATAAGACACTGATAACACCAAGTAGGAGCAAGCAGTTATATAAAAATCTCCAAGTGGAAATACTGAGAATGAAAAATAAAATTGTTTAAATAAAGAGCTCATCAGAGAAGATGAATAGCCAAATAATGAATTAGTGGGTTCGAATTTCAGATTGAATAACTGCCAGAAAACACCAAAATTAATAAAGAATTGAAAATGGTAAGTGCTAAAAAATTAAAGTGTCAATAACTTTATAATAGAATTTCTGAAAAATAGTATAAATAGAGAATATAGATTATTTAAATATAATCACCAAGAATTTCTTAAGTAAGGATATCTGAGAAATTAAAGGATGGTTCAATATTGGGTAATTTTTAATGTTATTCATTATTTTCATGGGTCAAAAGGAAAATAATGTTCTTTCAACTGATTTAGAGAAAGCAATAGAAATATTTTACCATTTATTTATTATTTGAAACACTTATAAAACTAGAAATAAAAACTTAACTTAGTAAAAGCCATATACACAAATCTCTATAATACTTAATGAATAAACTTGATAAAATCAAAAGCAGTATTCAGTCAAGGATGTTCAGTATCATTACTATTATTTAACACTATCCATAAGAAAATAAAAAAAGAGAGATGTAAGAATTAAAAGGGAAGAAATAAAACTATTATTGTTTGTAGATTATATAAACATCCACATAGAAAACTTCACAAAATCAACAGATACTCAAAACTTACTCAACTAATAATATAACAGTTTTACAAAACAACAGAACTATATTATCTATTAAGAAGTCTTAAAATGCGTAAGATCTATATAGATAAAAAGTTTAAAAACTGTCTTGAAGAACATCATAAAAAGAGTTAAAATAAATAAATATACCCCTTTTACTGATGGACTGACTTAACACTATCAATTCACAATCTTGTAAACTTACAAGTTATTGGTAGCTATAATATCTGTAGAGCTCCAGGAAATCATATAGAAAACTATTTTAAAAATAACAAAATTAGTACGATCAAATTGATTATAAAACTAATGTAATAAAAAAATACTATTACAGGAATGGACAAGTAAGTAGTCAAACAGAATAGAGAAACCTGAAACCAGAATGGGGATACAGATAAGTCATATATATATATATATATATATATATATATATATAGTGTTTGGTTTGGCACAATTGGCATTCATTTAATTCTAAGAAAAATGATGGTTTATGTAAAAAATGGCATTAACACAATTCATTAAATATTTGGGGGTAAAGCTAGATTACATCATGTATAAAAATAAATTCCAGATTTTTAGTAATGGTGAAATGTCATTTATACCAAGCCTTCCACTGAAAAAAAGAAACGAGAATAGCTAGACAAATAATAATTATAATCTGTTTAAAAACATTAAAAAATACCAAAAAAGAATACTAGAGAATGCAGCATTCCAAGAAAAAAAACAAAAAAACAATTGAAGGTACTCAATATTTTCCCTCTGTCCCCTAAATGCTTCTCATGCCTGCTTCTTACTTAAGGAGAAAGACCTGCATGTACATTAATAGTTCTCTTGTGCTCTGAGAGAAGTTGACAGGTGTAAAATGCATATTGTAGAAAGGATGTTTTTAAAAGGAACCATAAATAAACCCCAGAAAAAATAAAAGAAAAATAATAAAAATTAATAGGAGAAATTCATATAATAGCAAAAGCTATTTTAAACTAAAGAGAGTCAAGAAAACCAAGTTATTTTTCTTTGGAAAAACTTGTAAATTTCTTGCAGAATTAATATAGAAAAAAAGAGAGAAGGCACAAATAACAACACTAAGATTGAAAAAACAATTACTATATGTACATATTATTCATAGTATACGTATTATGCTACAGATATTTAATAGTTCATAAGAGAATCTTATAAAAATTTTTGCCAATAAATTTGCAAATGTAGATGATCTAGAAAGATACAACATATCAAAACTAAAATAAGAATAGAAAATGTTAATATTCTTTTATCCAATACAGATATTGAATCTGTAAATAAAACCTTGTCTGTAGAAAACTACAGGTTCTGGTAGATTCAATGGGGTATTCTAACAAGTGTTTAAGGAAGAAGAAAGCCAGTTTTACACAAACTATTTTAGACATGAAAGTAACAGATAACACTTAAGGCATTAGGTATTGTTAAAACTTATTAAGAACACTAAGCTATTACCAAAAAGAAATATATATATATATATATATATATATATATACACACACACATATATATATAATATATATATAGTTTTTTCTCTTTTGTGAAGAGAAAGGCAAAAAATCTTCATGAAAACATTAGTAAATTAAATCTAGTATTATACAAAAATGATAATTTATCTCAACACAGTTGAAAGTATCCCAGGAATAAAGGCCTAAGTTAACACTTGAAAATTACTAAGTACTATTCTTTACATTAATAGACTAAAATAAATATAACATATGTTCCTCTCTACCAATTTAGAAAATACATTTGACATGATTTGGCATTTCATGTATGATTAAAAACAAAACCACTTTGTAAACTAGAAATAGAAAGGCACTTACTTAATAAAGTAATAAAAGGTATAACTTTTTAACTATTAAAAGGTATGGATAAAGTCTATAGCAAAAATCATACATGATGGCAGAACTGGAGGAATCAGACTCCCTGACTTCAGACTATACTACAAAGCTACAGTAATCAAGACAATATGGTACAGGCACAAAAACAGAAATATAGATCAATGGAACAGGATAGAAAGCCCAGAGATAAACCCATACACCTATGGTCAACTAATCTATGACAAAGGAGGCAAGGATATACAATGGAGAAAAGACAATCTCTTCAATAAGTGGTGCTGGGAAAACTGGACACTTACATGTAAGTGTATGAAATTAGAACACTCCCTAACACCATTCACAAAAATAAACTCAAAATGGATTAAATACCTAAATGTAAGACCGGACACTATAAAACTCTTAGAGGAAAACACAGGAAAAACACTTTTTGAAATAAATCATAGCAAGACCTTTTTTGACCCACCTCCTAGAGTAATGGAAATAAAAACAAAAATGAACAAATGGGACCCAATGAAACGTAAAAGCTTTTGCACAGCAAAGGAAACTATAAACAAGACCAAAAGACAACCCTCCGAATAGGAGAAAATATTTGCAAACAAATCAATGGACAAAGGATTAATCTCCAAAATATATAAACAGCTCATGCAGCTCAATATTAAAGAAACAAACAACCCAATCCAAAAATGGGCAGAAGACCTAAATAGACATTTCTCCAGAGAAGACATACAGATGGCCAATAAGCACATGAAAAACTGCTCAACATCACTAATTATTAGAGAAATGCAAATCAAAACTACAATGAGGTATCACCTCACACCAGTTAGAGTGGGTATCATCAGAAAATCTACAAACAGCAAATGCTGGAGAGGGTATGGAGAAAAGGGAACCCTCTTGCACTGTTGGTGGGAATGTAAATTGATACAGGCACTATGGAGAACAGTATGGAGGTTCCTTAAAAAACTAAAAATAGAATAACCATATGACACAGCAATCCCACTACTGGGAATATACTCAGAGAGAGCCACAATTCAAAAAGACACATGAACCCCAATGTTCATAGCAGCACTATTTACAATAGCCAGGTCATGGAAGCAACCTAAATGCCCATGGACAGATGAATGGATTAAGAAGATGTGGTACATATATACAATGGACTATTACTCAGCCATAAAAAAGAATGAAATTGGGTCATTTGTAGAGATGTGAGTGGACCTAGAGACTGTCATACAGAGTGAAGTAAGTCAGAAAGAAAACCAAATATCATATATTAACGCATATATGTGGAATCTAGAAAAAGGTACAGATGAACTGGTTTGCAAGGCAGAAATAGAGACACAGATGTAGAGAACAAACGTATTGACACTAAGGGGGAAAGCAGGGTGGTGGGGTGGTGGTGGGATGAACTGGGAGATTGGGATTGACATATATACACTAATATGTATAAAATAGATAACTAATAAGAACCTGCTGTATAAAAAATAAATAAAATAAAATGCAAAAAAAAATCATACATGATGGAATATTGAAAAGTTTCCCTTTTATATGTAGAATGGGCTTAGATAGTTCAAAAAAAGCAGGAAAAAATAAGATGCATGGCTTGGAAAGGAAGAAATAAAACTGTTATTATTAGTTATAAAAATCCCTGTGAAGTCCAGAAATGAATTAGAAGGATTAAAATGTGAGTTTAGTTGCATTGCTGGAACAGTGTCAGTATTAAAATATCAATTATATTTCTATATGCCAGAAACAAATAGCAATAAAAATTCTAAAGCTATATTTTACTGTAGCAAAAAAAACAAATCGGGCTTCCCTGGTGGCGCAGTGGTTGAGAGCCCGCCTGCTGATGCAGGGGACACTGGTTCGTGCCCCGGTGTGGGAAGATCCCACATGCCACGGAGAGGTTGGGCCTGTGGGCCATGGCCGCTGAGCCTGCATGTCCGGAGCCTGTGCTCCGCAACGGGAGAGGCCACAACAGTGAGAGGCCCACGCACCGCAAAAAAAAAAACAAAAAACAAATCAATTACATAGAAATTGAGAGAAATTAAAGAAATAAATCATTGCACTGTCCTTCTGGATAGTGTCATATTTCCAAATTGATTTTTTTAATGCAATTTCACTAAAGTTTGAGAAATTTTTGGCATTGCATGGAAACTGAGAAACTAATTTTATTTAAAATGTATATGGTCATGAAAAGTACTCATAATAGCAAAGACAATATTAAGGAGCAAAAGAAGGAATATTAATTCTACCAGTTATTTAGACTAATAGGTAAAAGGCTACAGTTATTAAAACAGTGAGGTATTAACACGGGATTGACAAATAGACGCAAAGAGATTCAAAACAGACCCACCCTAAGGGGCTGCCCCACCATGTAGGGAGAACAAGATGGTCTTTCAATAAATAGGCAATTTGGACAACTGCATGGGAGAAAAAAACAAAGCTTTACTCTCATCTCTTACCATATGTACTATTAACTCCAAATAGTTTGAAGATCTAAATGTGAAATGCAAGACAATAACATTTCTGGGAAGTAATATAAGAGCCATCAGTGGAGTAGAGGAAGAATTCTTAAACATGACACACAAAAATACTAACCATAACTGAAAAGCATGATATATTGGACAATATTAAAACTGAGCTACTTAATTTGCATCAAATGGCACTTTTAGAATAATAAAAAGGCAACAGAGTGGAAAAAGAGGATATTTTTGACATGTAACCAATTGAGACCTCATATCTAACATGTACCACAATGTTCACTGCAGCACTATTTACAATAACCAGGACATGGAAACAACCTAAATGTCCATTGACAGACAAATGGATAAAGAAGATGTGGCACACATATACAATGGAATATTACTCAGCCATAAAAAGGAACAAAACTGAGTTATTTGTAGTGAGGTGGATGGACCTATAGTCTGTCATACAGAGTGAAGTAAGTCAGAAAGATAAAAACAAATACCGTATGCTAACGCATATATATGGAATCTAGAAAAATGGTACTGATGAACCTAGTGGTAGGGCAGGAATAAAGATGCAGATGTTGAGAACGGACTTGAGGACACAGCAGGGGAAGGGGAGGCTAGAACGCAGTGAGAGAGTAGCACTGACATGCATACAGTACCAAATGTAAAATGGATGGCTGGTGGGAAGCTGCTGATAGCATGGGGAGATCAGCTCCATGCTTTGTGACCACCTAGAGGGGTGGGATAGGGAGGGTGGGAGGGAGGCTCAAGATGGAGAGGAATGGTGATATGTGTGTGCATGCAGCTGATTCACTTTGTCATATGGCAGAAACTAACACAACATTGTGAAGCAATTATACTCCAATAAAGATGTATAAAAAATAAAACTAAACAAAAAAGACCTCATATGTAAATATTTAAAGAATGTTTACAATTCAATAAAAAACAAACCAATAGAACAATGTACAATTGGCTTCAAAATAGAGAAGAAAACCAATAACCGATAAACTTATGAAAAATTGCTTGAAATCTTAAGGAATCCGAGAAATACATATTAAATTCAAAATGAGATATTACTACATGTCCTCCAGAATGTCTAAAATTGAAAGACAAATAATACCAAGTACTGACTATCATAGATAATGATACTAATTCATAAAAGAGATATTCCAAAAGGTCAGAAAAGCATAAAATATTTCTCAGCTTTACTGATTGGAAGATACAAATTGAATGATCCAAGTGTAAATTATAAGATCATTTTGGATATTATCACACACACATGATGGAATAACCATACTATAGAAACAATGTAGCTATGAAAACAAATGTGTTAACACATCAACTATATTGATCTGAACTGTTGCTAGGGACACCTAGTCCAATGAAAAAAGAAAATTGCAGAGTTATGGTTTTGGTTTAAAAAATATTCAAGTGCAACAGGAACAAAAAAATCAAAATGCATATACATATAAATATTCATAAGTATTTATGAGCAGGGGAAAATATGTGGATGAAAACACATCAGGCTTTTAGCATGTTTCCTAGGGCAACGGATGTAGAGATTTCAGAGAAGGAAGAAATAGTTAACCTTTTCTTTATATGTCTTGTATTATTTCCCAAATTAATACGAGTATGTAGTACTTCTGTATTTTTAAAACAATGTAATAAAAGATAAATAAAAATAAAACATAGAACAATAAAAATTAAGATGACTAAAAAATTTAAGCTGAACAAAACAGCTACCATGTTCATGTTCTGGCAAAACATCTTATGACCAAAAAATTCACTGAGAACTAAAATTTCACTTAGAATTAAACTCTCAAGAAGCAGACTTTTTCTAGATTCTATGGTGGATGTGATAAAAAGCAAGGATGCCTTGGGATAGTTTTCTTTGTTTGTTTTTTGTGAATCACTGGGGCCTTTATACATGACTAAAGTAGACATTTGGAATTGATAGATTTCGTTATCTAGAAAAAACGTGGTATATTTTGAAGAACTCTTCATAGTTGTTGAGTCTTTTTGATGATAGTTTTATTCTATTTGGAATGCTCAGTGCTGTGTGTCCTTCACATTTTTATAGTTATTTATTTATTTTATTTTTTTGCGGTACGCGGGCCTCTCGCTGTTGTGGCCTCTCCCGTTGTGGAGCACAGGCTCCGGACGCACAGGCTCAGCGGTCATGGCTCACGGGCCCAGCCGCTCCGCAGCATGTGGGATCCTCCCGGACCGGGGCACGAACCCGTGTCCCTTGCATCGGCAGGCGGACTCTCAACCACTGCGCCACCAGGGAAGCCCTATAATTATTTTTTAATAAACATCTTTAAGCATTTTCTTAATCTTTCTCAATTCTTGGTGGCCTGACCCGAAAGATAGCACTATTTTTGAAAGTGTGAAATTAAGCACTTGCTTAAGGAGCTGCATTTTGATGATCATTTCTTTTTCTCACATCAAAACAGTGCTGGCCTGAGGAATCACATGAATGCTTTTGTCTTTCAATTTAAATAAAAGTAACCATTACAGATAGCATCAATGGCATTTTCTCAGTTTTGAAAAAGGTGTATTCTGCACGTTATTTATACCTACTTAATGTAGCAAGACAGTAAACCGTAAATTAGATCCATATTATCGCTGGGTTTTTAAATATTTGTTTAGTCTTTGGACCACTAAAAGACGCACATACAAACCTAGGGTGATGTTCAATTTCTTCATATGGCCAACTATATGTTAAAGAAATTTCTAGGAAACAATATGAATTTGCATTTCTTGGATGACTTTTAATAAACTACTTTTTAACATCTGTATGTTAAGAGTTAGTAACTGTTATATGTTTCAGTGCTTTAACTCATCTAAACATGTGTTTCAGAAAGTGGTCTGCATAATAACTTAATTGATATTCAGCAAATGAAGTATCCTTAGCTTTGTTTTCTTTCTGCTTGATTTTCATTATTACTATTACTATTGTTATTATTATTATCTCAAAGTTTGATGGCAAGAAGCAACTTTTCATTGGTTGAAATATTTATTACAGTGGAGAAGTTACCTTAAAAATGTTATTTTACTTACGGTTTGCTCTCTTTTCTTAGAGTTAGTTAACAATCTTCAGAACTGTTAATATGTTTGACTTTTCCTTAGATAATTGATTTTAATAATCCATTGTCATTAATAGATTTTAAATAAATATACATATATATTTCCTTGCTTCAAATTATTGACATACTTGGACTCAACAATCAAACTCATTTGCAAAAGTGTTATTTAGGTTAATAATTCACATTATGGTAACAAAATAAAGCCAAAACTATACAGTAACTGTACAGTAAAAAAGCTCCTTGACATAGGTCCTGGCAGTGATTTTTCAGATTTGACACCAAAAGCAAAAGCAGCAGAAGCCAAAATAAAAAAGTGGCACTACATCAAACTAAAAAGCTTCTGCACAGCAAAAGAAACTATGAACAAAACGAAAAGGGAACCTGCCAAATGGGAGAAAATATTTGCAAATCATATATCTTCTGATAAGGGATTAATAGCCAAAATATAGAAACATAACAGAAGAGTGGATCCCAGGCTGGGGCGAGTTGGGAAATAGGGAGAATTTGCTAAAAGGGTACAAACTTTCAGTTATAAGACAGATAAGGTCTGAGGATCTAATGTAAAACATGACTATAGCTGATAACACTGTATTATGTAATTGTAATTTGCTAAGTGAGTAGAACTTAACTGTTCTCACACTAAAAAGTTAAAAAAGACAAAACAAAAAAACCCTCAAAGCTTCAAAAATTTCTAAAAAAAATTCACAAACCTTCCATTGACCTCATTGTCATTTTTCAATGTTTTTCTCTTATGTCTTTCTACTATTATATCTATTTGTAACATATATTTTGGTAGATGTTATTTTCCCCTATATGGACAAATTTTAGCTCTTTTTTTTTAAAACATCTTTATGGGGTATAATTGCTTTACAATGGTGTGTTAGTTTCTGCTTTGTAACAAAGTGAATCAGTTATACATATACATATGTTCCCATATCTCTTCCCTCTTGCGTCTCCATCCCTCCCACCCTCCCTATCCCACCCCTCCAGGCAGTCACAAAGCACCAAGCTGATATGCCTGTGCTATGCTGCTGCTTTCCACTAGCTATCTACCTTACATTTGGTAGTGTATATATGTCCATGCCTCTCTCTCGCTTTGTCACAGCTCACCCTTCCCCCTCCCCATATCCTCAAGTCCGTTCTCCAGTAGGTCTGTGTCTTTATTCCTATCTTACCCCTAGGTTCTTCATGACATTTTTTTTTCTTAAATTCCATATATATGTGTTAGCATACGGTATTTGTCTTTCTCTTTCTGACTTACTTCACTCTGTATGACAGACTCTAGGTCTATCCACCTCATTACAAATAGCTCAATTTCGTTTCTTTTTATATTTATATTTATATACTTAATTACTTAATACTTAATACTTAATACTTAATTACTTAATACTATATAATTATATAGTATAATTAAATACTTAATATATATAATTAATACTTAATATATATATATATACTATATATATAATTAAATACTTAATTACTTAATACTATATTTAATTTATATTTATATACTATATATCAAGTCGAAATGCTACAGTAAGCCTTAAGAGGGTAGCTTTTAAAAGTTTCTACTTTTAAAAAAATCCATGGATTAAACATAATGCAAGCACGTGTGAGCATGTGGCAGAGCTGACCTTATCCAACTCTGAAAAAGGCTTAACTAAGAATATTAAAATTATCTGAGGAAATCAGATAAAAAATTGAAATCATTAAGAAAACTATTTTTATGTGGATTTATAACAAAAGTCATTGAAAATGAACTTTTCCTTAAGTATAAATTGCACTTTGAGATGCTAACTATTAATAGAAGTATATATAAAACCTTTATGAATAGAAATACATATATTGAGAATGCATGACTTAAAATTTTTATTGATGTGCTATATAAATGCAAACAGTTGGCAACTAGGTCATAATGAACTGTGACTCCTGGTTTACTATTCACTTTCCTTCCTGGGACCTTGAGCTCTCTAATGCCAAGAACTTCACAGCCTGTTAACAATATCTGCAACATAGAAATTTATCAAAATTTTTTGCAGATAATTTAATATTTTAGGTTATTCAAAGGATAAATAGACTTAGATCTTGCCATCAAGGAACTTATGATTTGTTGATAACTAATTATTATGACTAATGAAGACGTTTTATCCAATGCATATAATACTATCCCCTACAGAAAAGTTTGTCGTCAGTAAGGACTTAAAGTTGATCACTTCCCAGCATCCACTTTATGAAAATCAAACTATAGTCCTGCTGAACCAAAACTAATTTCTCACATATGCTTTTGTATTTTAATCTTATTTCTAGTTCCATGGATTCTAGTTCCATCTTTTGCTCACCTCTCTCTAATTCATTATAGGTTGTCTGCAGTTGTGGTCTGCTCATCTTGCATGCTCTAGGCAGTCTCTCTTCAACATACCTGAACTGCCCCCTGCCCAAATATAGCAGCACAATGAAGTATCAAAGCAGCAATGAAATGGATCAAAGGTGACAAGCTGTATATTCTGGAATACAGACTTTTCTGGAAAAAATTGCCATTAAAAAAAAAGAAACAAAGAAAAAACATAAAAACAAAGAAAGACCCCACCATCTTTGTTCATTGGTAGTATAAGTTCAATTAAATGTGTTATGCAGCAGCATACAAAATTATTTTTTTCCCTTGTGATGAGAATTCTTAGGATCTACTCTCTTAGAAACTTTCAAATATACCATACAGCATTGTTAACTATAGTCATCATGTTGTACATTACATCCCTAGTACTTATTTATCTTATTTTAAAAATCAGATATCTGGAAATATAAAGGGAAACTAGGTCACATCAATGTAGGACTTTAGATTCTAAGACGTAATATTTTAAAGCCTGCTGACCTCATATTCCAAAGAACATGAAAGAGACATTTAAAGAAAAAAGAAATAAAAATGTCAAATCCCTTCACAAAGGGAAAAATGATATGTATCTAAACAGCAAGTTAAATGAAAACTCAAAAATATGCTATTTGTTTACCTCATGACTTTTTTAATCCAAAAGGGACTATGAAATCAGATGAATAAAGAAATTTATACTGTTCCATGGAAATATATATATTGTAGATGTTTTACCTACATGACAACAAAAGTTTAAAGGGTTAGGCAGGTCATGAACAGATAATATATTACTAGAATATTCATCTTAAAGACAAAGACATCATTTTTCATGGAGCTGATCTTCTGATTTTTGGTGACTGAAGAATTCTCTTGGTTCTCCAAATCATTTCTGTTCTTCTTCTTTTTTTTTTTTTTTTGCGGTAAGCGGGCCTCTCACTGTTGTGGCCTCTCCAGTTGCGGAGCACAGGCTCCAGATGCGCAGGCTCAGCGGCCATGGCTTACGGGCCCAGCCGCCCCACGGCATGTGGGATCTTCCCAGACCGGGGCATGAACCCGTGTCCCCTGCATCGGCAGGCGGACTCTCAACCACTGTGCCACCAGGGAAGCCCCATTTCTGTTATTCTTTTAGCTTCCAACAATAGCAGCTAACTTATTATGCTTCACTTGAATAGTGAGATAATTGCATTTTGGAATAATACTTAACTGCTTTGTTTTAAGATCCATTGTGAAGTCATTTCCAGTCATTTCAAAAGCACAAACACTTGCTTACTTGTAAACGGTTTCCTTTCTTCGCCAAGGGCACCAGGCGTGTCAAAACTCTTGTTTCTTCCTATCTCTGATGCCAAAAAGATTAAGAAGGATAAGAATTAATACAATTTAGCATGACTAGAGGGATATTCATCCTCTGAATTTGTTTAGTTTCACTAGATTAAATTTACAATAATGCAGTAAGCATAAGAGTTTCATATCTTAACACAATAATTCTTAGTTACATCACAGTTAATAGTCTTGTTTCAGCTCTTCATATAACTATCTCATGTATAATCTTATATCTGTTTTCTAAACATATTTTCTGGCAACCCAGACCTCACTAAGGGTCTTGTCTAAATAAATATATTCTCTATTTAGTGCATATCATGGGGAAATTGTCTTTAATGACAGAAGATCATAGACTGTACACAAAAACATTAATAAGTACATCATCATCATCATCATATAATACTCATACCCCAGAAAGACAAACTCACCTGATTCAAGGACTATACATGGACTGTGGTATTACAAAATAATCATTACCACTCCATGTAATTCTGGGACAAGTACATTTAGCGATTGTCTCAGTACAAAAGCTGGAAATGTAACAAGTTGAGAGATGGAATAGAGGTCACCAAAACCAGAGGAATGAACAGATCCCAGAAATGTGTGCAGAATCCAAGTCCAAGAAGCTTGGAAAGGGATGTTCACTAAAGCAAATGGGTAAGCAGCAGATGTAGAAATTGAACTGAGGCGCCAAAAATTCAGGAAATCAGAAGATGGGAGTAATTGCAAGCGGGTCCAGAGGGAAAAGAGGTTTCTAGTGTAAAATGGCATATGGTATGCAGCCCATGATCCAGCTGGTCTCAACTGTGCCCAAAAATATCCGTGAAGGCAGAGGAAAATCACAAGTCAGAACACTGTAAATCAGAATTGATAATAAAATTTTTACCAGTATCTGTAAAGAATGTTCATTAACAGAGCTAAGAAAATTGTATTAAAAATTGTAATAGGTATTCCAACATTATTTGCCCAATTAAAAGTAGATAAAATTTTCCCTCTTTGCTATTTTTCCTGATTCAGAAATAAATCTTCATCGACCTGGAAATTAGGGAACTATCTATTATATGTGTACCACATTTTGAGATTCTTCTTCCCTCTCCATAACCCAATGACTATTACTACCATGACTCTCTCTCTTTGTATGTCTATTTGGAGACGATAAAAAATAGAAAGAAAGGGCTTCCCTGGTGGCGCAGTGGTTGAGAGTCTGCCTGCCGATGCAGGGAACACGGGTTCGTGCCCCGGTCCGGGAAGATCCCACATGCCGCGGGGCGGCTGGGCCCGTGAGCCATGGCCGCTGAGCCTGCGCGTCTCGGAGCCTGTGCTCCGCAACGGGAGAGGCCACAATAGTGAGAGGCCCGCGTACCGCAAAATAAATAAATAAATAAATAAATAGAAAGAAAACAACTAGTCAGGAGTGTGTGTGTGTGTGTGTATGTGTTTGTGTTGGGGAGAGGTTGTCTAGTGAGGTTGTACAACATCCTAGAAGGTATAATCTTTACAAAGTTACTATGTAAAAATATTAATGAGAAAGAACTCAGTGAATACTGTTAAGTTTTGAAAGCATCATTTATTCAGAGTGCTGCAAAATTCGGCATTGAAGTACAGGCAATCCTGTCTCAGATCAGCAACACCTCACTGGCACTTAGTCGATAGATATTGGGCTAAGAACTATGTGCATCAACCTGCTTTCTGCTTGTAGTCCTGGGAAAGAATTCTGCCAGTGTGTAAGTGTATAGAGAAGCAATGGCAGTCCAATGAGTGGAATTTGGGACATCCAAGAGAAGATGGTGACAAGTATATTTTTTTTCAGCCTAGCATTCACTGGGGTTACTTATGTCACATCAATGAGACACAGTCCCATATAAATGTTGGTAACTATTGGCAACATTCTAACTCCCTAACACTGAGGATGAAATATTCCTCACCTGGAATCCTGCACCACTCTCACTAGGCTACTGAGAGTGACCTGAGTATGTAAATAAGTCAGGAGTTTCACATTATTGTTTTAAAATGTCTGATTGCCACAATAGGTAATAGCTAATTCATTCTTTTCATCTTTACTTGAAGTAATGGCGAATATCAGGGTGAGATTTTGGAAGCAGAGTGGACATGCATAAGCATAAGCATAAGGTCTGCTTGCCTTGTCCATGAATAATACCATTGATCTCACTGTGTGGTTTTTAAGCGGGTTGTGAAAGCGATTTTAACATAGGAATTTCAAAACTGAGCTGTTAACAGCAGCCTCAACGAATTAAGGGTTAACTTTGGTGATTCATATGCATGACAACACACATCTGAATGTATATGCTTTAGTATGTTTGCTAAAACGCCAGACACACTTAAAATTCTTCTTAATATTTCATAGCCATTCCTTGAAAAAAACTTTTGCAACACAGACACTGCTCTGCATCAGCTCACATTTTTTCTGGTCCCTCAAGACTTTCTGCCCAGATACCTTCTTGCTGCTCAGCTCTATTGATTTGGGTCTGAGCACCGAGCCTTGGTGCTCAAATCCAGTTGCCCAGTCTCCTTGTTGACCTTGCCCTACAGTATCCGCCACACTTTGTCTCTTAGTGGAACTTTTTGGATGAGACTTTGGACCCATATATTAGCCTATTTTCCTATTTTATCAACTGTACTCCCCCCCTACGCCCACCTGCTCTGTGGCTGCTCAAGCCCTGGCATGATCATTTTCACCCTCAATTCAAATGAGGATGTTGCCTGAATTTACAAATTTAGTTGGGATGTTATGTAGGCAAAGCCACAAAGACAAAACAAATTGATAAAAATCATACCCTTTGCAGTTTGAATTTTGTGTCCATTGCTTGATTTCCACAGGGAGAAATCTGATGTCAGTGGGAACCGAGGCCAGAAGGTGAAGACAGCACTGAGCCTTCTTTTGGGACAGAGAAAAAATGTAAACAGATGTAATTAAAACATTGCAAAATCTGTTAGATGTGTGAGCAGACGCTGGGTTATAAGAGTAATTATTATCAGGTTCTCCTATTGCCTGAAGTATTCAAAGCTAATTTATTTGGGAGTACTTAAGATGGTTTTAAGAAAACTTTCTACTGCTGTGTATTCTGGGAAACATTGTGCATTTCTTCACTGCATATTGAGAAGATTTTCAACGGCCGTGTTGCTGCCTACGTCTGAGTTTAAGTTCTCAGACTTTAAATCTTCACAACTGGAGAAGTTTAGGTTTAGAAAACCTGTTTATTAACTGCTTTCCAACCAACTTCATTGCACATTGTCTATCACTCCCTTTGTGGCTTTTATCTTTCCCCAACAATGTACGTGGCTCAGGTAAAGAGTAGATATGAAAACATATAAGTAGGCTCTGGAACTTTCTTGATTTTTCAAATTATCTTAAAAGAAAATTACTAGGCCTAAGTTCACACTGAGTTTCAGAGCTTGTGTACGGTTAATTTACTGTTCTATCTGTCTTGCTGCTGAACTGATGTTTTTGTTTGTTTAATGTGAGTGGTCTTTCTAATCCCATTAAGTGGAAACAAAGTTTACAAATGTAAATCCATTTTACTTTGATTTAGTACTTTTGCAAGACCAGGCTTCACAAATCAAGGCATGAACTTTGACAGCAGGAGTAGTTTCAAAAGGTGTTTTTCCCCCACCTTTGAGAGAAGAGGACTAAGACCTTTTCTAAGGGATTCCTTTTTTTCTCTTCTAAAGATAAACACTGGGAGTGTGGGAGGTTGAGAGGATCAGGGACTTGGCAGACACTTTTTGTCCAGAACTAACTGGTGAACCTAAAAGCCTGAGGTCCTGCAGGTGGAATACAATCTGTGGGATTACTCCTGTTGTTGTTCTATTGTTAAATCAATCCCCATTCTTTGAAGGGAAAAAGTAGCTGAGAATCTCTGTGAGGCCCTGAGGATGAAATTTTGGACTATGAGTCAGAAGACCTGGGCAAGCCATAATCACTTTGACCCTCACTTCTCACAGGCACCAAATAATAGCAATGATGGCTACCATTTACTGAACAATTAGAATGTGTTAGCTCCTTCTCATTTCTATTTCTGGTTTCCACAGTGGACCACACGAGTTTCTGAAAGAATTAATTTAGTGAAATGTACATGAAAACTCCTGCCACGCTATCTAATGTTCTTGTGAAAAATCAAATGGAAAAATTTATATAGAAACCATCTGAAAATTGAAGTTATTATTCCCACTGCAAAGGACTCTTGGCTACCCCTCTTGATATCAATTTCATAGCTATTTTTTCATAATTCAGTTACTGTCAGAGGAAAAAGAAATTGTATAAAGATTGTAAGTCTTGATAAGCAATAAGTCAAACTAAGAACCTATAGATATCTATATTTTCCCCTGAGTAACAAATTGGAAAAAGTCAGTGTAATACTTTGATGGATATTATTAACAAGAAATTATGGAATTAAGATACTTAAAGTCTAGTGAGAAAAGTTTTACATTTGTTTCTGAGACTCAATAAATACATCACTATTTATAAAAATGAAAACAAAAATGACCTAATTGACATGATCATTAAAGAGTAACACTCAATGAGTGGGTGATAAATTGTTTTCTAAAGGTATGTTTATGCTCTTGTTCAAGAAAAGTTTATGCACCAAAATTATAGTGCTTCTTTTTATATATACCTTGAAAGTAATGATAATTTGGCACATTGTTTAAACAATGTAAAAAATTATCATACACACACATACACATGAGAAAAAGAAAGAAGAAAGAGAAAGCAGAGATAAACTTTTGTCCTTAAACCTGGACATGCAGGAAATATTTTAATTAAAATTTTCTACAACTTCATTTCTGACCCTGAGACTCCATTTTATATCTACCTATATGTATCTAAAAAATTCAATTGTCATCATTCTTGGGTGTCTCCCCTATTTTGACAGGTTTTTTTCCAGAGTGAAGGCCTTGGGGGACATTTACTGGCATTCTGTCATCTATTCCCTTGTTTGCAAAACCACTTCAGGTCTGTTACTTCTATGCCAGGCTTAAGAGAGGGAATGTTTTCTGACTTGCCCATGCACTCATTTTCCTTTCATATCTGAAATCTTTTTGCTTTCCTGGTGAGGCCAGAAAACACCATCCTTCTTTCTTTCCTCCTCCACAAGTTCAGGGGATCTCTATTCTTGAGGGACATTTTCCTATCCTTTATGGACACTCTCATCCATATATTTCTCCAAAACACATTGTCTTAATCTGCAGATCTTCCTTTATATGCTTTAAATTCACTTAGGACATAGATTTTCAGAAAACAAAAGCCAGAAATATCCACAGTTTATTTCTGCTTTCTGTTCCTGCTACCATCCCTTTTGTTGTTCAAAACTTGACACTCTCCTTAAATTGAGCAAGGGAGAGAGAGAAAATGATAATGTAGTATAGTATGTATAATTTTAATATAGTATGTATAATTTAGTATCTCTGTGGTAGGATGACATAAGAGTCCCCAAATATATCCCAATCCTGTTCCCCAGAATCTGTGAATGTTACCTTATACAGGAAAAAGCATTTTGCAGATGTGATTAAGTTAAGGATCTTGAGTTTGGGGACTGTTTGTTATGCAGCAGTGTGTAACCAAGATAGAAGTTAATATCTAAAAAGGTAGATACTGATGTAAGAATAACCTAAATCATGGGCAATGGCTTTGGGAGTGGTCAGTAAGGACACTGTTGGTGGGGGCTTGAAGTTCAGGGAGAACAGCGCTATTGCAAGCTGGAGGGATTTGTGTTATATATTTGGTGGAGCAATTGGTGAGACTGTCACTAGCTATAAGCTGGAAGATGTGAAAAGGACCTAATAAATCTGTGGTCTGGATAAGGTGATTTTCAGGCAGAATGTTAAAAGTATAATGTACATTTTTAAGCTGTCTTTGATAAAGTATTTCAAAAGAGAGATGTACTAAGTAAGGAAGGAAATGTTCAACTTTTGAGCAGAATTTAGAAGAATTATTTACACAACAGGATTTACTGGGTTGGAAAATAAAACTGTTTTTCACTCTCAGGATTTCCAGTTGGCAAAAGGTTTTCAAAGTTGGGAAAGGCCTCAGTGCAAATATCAAGTACAGAGTGCTGACAGTAAAATGTGACTTCAGGGTAATAATCAAGTCAAGTCAAGCTATAAGATCCCTTTTTGAGGCTTGAGGAATATTTACGATGGTGCTTCATAGTCCTCTCAGCTATACAAAAGACATATAAGAATCTTAAGGTTATGCCTCTTATAGTCTCTATGTCAAACAAAAGCACTCTTAAGACTTAAGGAAAAAAGAATAGATACATGATTATGTATAACTGAATCACTTTGCTATACACCTGAAACTAACCCAGCATTGTTAATCAACTATACTCCAATATAAAATAAACATTAAAAAAAAAGACTTAAGAGAATCATTCTATAGCACTCAGGGTAGACAGAGTCTTTTTCTAAGAGATTTATTATGGCTTTTGTCTAACGGACTGGATTATAATTTGATAATCTGGAAACCCATGAAGCTTTTAAAGGAATTATATCAGTTTGGACTGAAAGAGACAGAGACATTCAAAGAAAAAAAAATCTCTGAGCTCTTTTTCTTTTCTATAGGTCAGAAATATTGGCTGAGAAAACTATTCACATGCTAACGCTGGCCTTTCTTATGGAAAATGAAGGATGTCTCAGAAGGCAGAGCCAGTACCCCAGAGGGTAGAACAAATAGCTGCAGAAAACCACTCCCAGAGAGCAGAACTTGGTCCTAATGAACATAATTCCTTTGTTTCCAGAACAATGAAAAGGGCTGGATTTCAGAATTTCTATGGATCAGTGACTACTATGTGCCTCTCATCACCTCAGCCCTCATTTTTGAGTAAGATATTCTACTGTGGTTCATTTGTCCCTGTCTTACCCTCAATATAGAATATGGGTGATAGATAGATTTAGTTCACAGATCTTCATTAAGGGAGAGCTGCACCCGAAAACTCTCATACATTACTGGAACCTGATTTCAGTTATGAGATTCTGGACACTATGCCTTGAGCATAATGCCATTAAGGAATGAGGTTTAAGAGGTATTACAGGAGAGGGAAGTTAAGTATATTTTACAAGTGGGAAAGACATGAACATCACTGGAAACCAGAGGGTGAACTGTGATAGACTATTACTTTTTTTAATTGAGACATAACTGACATATAGCATTATATTAGTTTCAGGTGTACAACATAATGATTTGATATTTGTATATATTGTGAAATGATCACCACAATAAGTGTGGTTAACATCCATCACCACACATAGTTATAATTTTTTTCTTGTGATGAACACTTTTAAGATTTACTCTCTTAGCAAGTTTCAAATATACAATACAGTATTATTAACTATAGTCACCATGCTGTACATTATACCCCCCCCCAGGACTTATTTATTTTATAACTGGAAGTATGTACCTTTTGACCACCTTTACCCATTTCCCCCACCCTCCACTCCTGCCTTTGGCAACCACTAACCTGTTCTCTGTATCTATGAGTTAGTTCAGTTTTTTTTGTTCATTGGTTTGTTTTAGACTTCACATATAAGTGTGATGTTATTTGTAGTCCTCTGCCTGACTTATTTAACTTAGCATAATGCCTTCAAGATCCACCCATGTTGTCACAAATGGCAGGATTTCCTTAACTTTTTATGGCTGGATAATATTGCACTATATATATATATAGTATATATCACATCTTCTTTTATCCTATTCATTTTTCAGTGGAACTTAGTTGTTTTCCTGTCTTGGCTATTGTGAACACTGCTGCAGTGAGCATGGGGGTGCATATATTTTTTTGAGTTGGTGTTTTTGTTTCCTTCAAATTAATATCCAGAGTGGAGTTGCTGGATCATATAGTAGTTCTTTTAAAATTTTTTTTGAGAAACATCCATAGTGTTTTCCATAAGGTCTGTACCAGTTTACATTCCCACCAACAGTGCACAAGGGTTTTCTCTTCCCCACATTCCCTGGTATACATTCTTAAGTGTTCCTTATCAAGAACTGTGAAAAATATGAGACAAATTAGCCTGCCACCATATCACGGATGCTGGTAGAGGCAGACAAGTCCTGGATTAGAGCTAAAAGATAGGTTATTACTCTCAACAATAGTTTGTGGCCAGAGGATTATCATTTTTGTGCTAGTTGCACACAGCTGAATTCTCACAAGATAACAGAGATCCATATTACACTTGCACATACAGCAGATTGTGTTACAAGAGAATGACTCCAAGCTAATGGAACCCAAATCTTTTATCATGGGCAGTAAACCTGCTTGCTGTTGCTCTGGAGGAAGACAGTAATTTCATTATACTGGCCTTTTGCTCAGAAGAAGACATATCTGTCTTCCAAGGCTATTCATTATACAGCTGTCTGTGAAAAGATAGTTCAATACAAAGGCAGCTAGTTAGTGCCTCTGCTCAAAAGAAGTGCAGAAATGCAAGAGACCCATGGGGAATTGTCTTTCAGAAAATACTTCCAGTTATTAGCAGAGATTTCTGTTTGTTTCACAACTGGGTATATTCCTTTTCATTGTAAAGATTTAATGTCAGTTCAGTTCAAGGATTGTGTCCTTCCCTGATGCACTGCAGGCTCAAATCTGGCCTCCTCCACTCTTGGAGTAAGGGGGCAGGTTCTGGCTCAAAGAAATCTCATCTTTTTCCCTTCTATGCACTCACTCCCCACTTTTGGGGGCAAGGTGGATAAATAGGGGACTTAGGTATCAGTGAGAGAGGGATGCCTCTGGCTTCACTCTGGTATTGATTGGTCTCATTTTCTCCTAGTATTTTCTGTTGACATGATGTTTGAAGACATATGGGCATATTTTCCTCAGCTTGTTCCAGACTCCGTTCCCTCTTCAAAGGATAGCCCCGACTCCCTTTGACAAGTCAAATGTATAAAATCACCAATCTTTCTCTGGTATGAACATCTATCTATTCACTTGACGTCTATGACCTCTTGAGCAGCAATGCAGCTCATGCCCACCACTAACCTTCATGCACCTTTACATGTAGCGTCAATAACACTTGCTATCCTCTCTTGAACCCTTAAAGAACTGCAGAGAACTGGGTCAGGAGTAAGGTTGCCCCATCTTCTTCCAGGCATATTTCACCATGGCCCCTTGAAGACCATAATGATATCAAGCTTTTCAACTCTCCTCAAATCCATCAACTCAAATTCAACATCAATCAAGTTGTTTCTTTCACTAATACCTTTATTCTTTGCCTTCAGTGTGAAAAAGGATCACCTAAAATTCAGATTTCCAGCTCCCAAGCATAGAGACTTTGTTTCAAGAGTTTGAATGTTTAACGAGCTTTTCACATGATTCTGATCATGATTTTGATACATTGATCCCTCTGTTTCCCATCTCTTATCAGAATAAGTAGTATTCTTCAAAACAGTGCAAATACTATGGAAACAGTGTAATATATTGGAAAAAGCATTGGCTTTGCTGTCAGCTAGATGTGCATTCAGATCCTGGTTCTGTTAGTTATTAAAACTTTCTTCTTTTTGAAAGGAAATAGATCTTTGGTGACATCTAAGAGAAATTAATTGGTGCATGTGCCATAAAATATGATAAGCAGGAATGTCTAGTTTTCTGTAAAGGGTGAGATAGTATTTTTAGCTTTTCAGTAGATATTTCAGCAGGCAATATGATCTCTGTCACAGCTACTCAACTCTGCTGCTGTAGCATAAAAACAGCCATAGAGGGGCTTCCCTGGTGGCGCAGTGGTTGAGAGTCCGCCTGCCGATGCAGGGGACACGGGTTCGTGCCCCGGTCCGGGAAGATCCCACATGCCGCGGAGCGTCTGGGCCCATGAGCTGTGGCCACTGGGCCTGCGTGTCCGGAGCCTGTGTTCTGCAACGGGAGAGGCCACCACAGTAAGAGGCCCGCGTACCACAAAAAAAAACAAACAAAAAAAAACAGCCATAGACAAGAAGTGAGCAAATGAGAGGGGCTGTGTTCCAATGAAACTTTATTGACAAAATCAGAGGCCGGCCAGTGTTGGTTGTGGTTTATTGTCCCCTCTATAGAACATGAAAGTGATAAAATCAAACTTGTGAATGTGTAAATTATGAACCATAATTTGGTGATCAATTTTATAATTGTAAATCAGTTTTCCAGAAAGAAAGAAAATTTAAAAAGGACTTGATTCTGGGGTCACATTATGGAGGAATTAACCACCACTGGGCCAGATTTTGCATCTCTAATTGTTATTAATTGGAAGACCTTCTTTATGATGGAGTGTCACCTGTCTTTAAGGGGAGATTTGTAGTAGAGTGGATTATTTGTCCATTCTTTACTTTAGTCACATAATTAATTTATAAATCCATACTCTTTGGCATGTAACTTTCTTTGCTTGCCTATAGTTGGTAGAGCAGACTTACTCAGTTTTTTTTTTTTTAATGTCAACCTTTGGTCAATGGGGTATTAGCAACTGTGACACAAAGAGAAATTTGTAAAGCTGTAGCATAATTGGCCCTGTACTTTAGAACACACACACCATGAGGACACACTTAGGCTAGCCTTCTGGTTCCATGAGGAGGCTATCAAACATGTGAGGCAGAGCCGCCCTACTGAACCTAGCTGCCTCCAGAAGCATGAGTGAGTCCAGTTATGACCAGTAGAACCATCCAAACAAGCCCAGCTTAGACAACCTTCAACAACATGCAGCTAAGTGAGAATAAGTGGTTCAGTGTTTCAAGCCAGTTTCATTTCAATAATTTGAATTTTTTTTTTTTGGTGCTTTCCTCTTTATTGATGTGCCTTCTACCTTCCTCCCACAGTTTCAGTCCCTTCCATTTACCCCCCAAAAAGAAGGTAGTGAAAAGGGATTGTTGGGGTTCTGAGCCCCTTGGGCAGTTAGAAAGGGAACAGAAAGCAAAACAATCACTGGATGTGACAGAGATTGACAATCAAGAAGTCTAAAGCAGAATGGGAAAGGTGGTAGAGAAAGGGGAAGAAAGGAGAAAGGAAAGGTACTAGAGGACATCTCCCCCAGTAATCCTCTTGTTAAGAGGGGTTGGAGGAGAGTCTCAAACATTATGAAGTGCAGGTCCTGAGGAAGAGAGTCGGTGTTTGAGCCTCAAGGAGGAGTAGGTCAAGGAAGGGGGCCCCCTCTCTCTTTGTAGAATGGGACCACCTCACCTTAGGGGCAGCAACTTCACAGGCCATAGACACTTTCATCACTGTAGGCAATGTACAGAAAGAAGTCTTCTTCATGGTGTTCCTGGTAGGGCTGACCCATAGTGGCACTGGTGGGTGGAATGACATTGTTGACAAAGAAAAACAAGGCATCCTCAGCTCAGAGATGAATTTGCTTCCCGATCAAGAAGTAGAACTGACCAACTGTATGATCAGAAGGCACCAGGTATATCTTTTTGTCCAGGTCTCCTATCCGAACTTTGGGAGCCTTTTCTACTATCACCGGGACCCAGTCTGGGTATTTCTTTCAGATCTTCTAGCCCTCAGAGCCACACTTCTCTAACGGATACTCCTCTTTATACACAATGTTCATCCTCCCAGTTCCTGGGCTGGACCGGGCTGGGCTGAGAGAACCCGGGGTGGGGGCCGGGAAGAGAGGGCAGGTGGTGGCGACCTCAATAATTCGAATTTTTTCATTTGTTTTTCGAAGTGGTCTTTCTCCAGATAGGATTTAATTTTCTTTAGGTAGATGAGTATGAACACATCACCTTGTTCCATGAGAGACTGGGTTTTGGACTGTTAGGGCTGATCTATTTCAGGTTTGTTCTTTAATTTTAATTAATTAATTTATTTATTTAAAAATTTTTTTTCACACATACACACTGTATTTTATTTTTACAAGAGATAAACCAAGCATTGTAAATGGATGACCACAACAATAATTTGAATTTTTCACAAATTTTTATATGATTCTGATATGTTATATATTGGGTCCTCTATTTTTCCTCATTGAGTTTTGGGATGGTTTTTAACACAACATTATTTTGATCAGAATTAACTGATAAAGGGGTGATGTCATATGTATTTCACAGACATAGACAGACAGTCAGACAGACAGACACAGACACTCCAATACAGGTCTACTGGCTTAGAATTTGCATGAAAATTTTCTTTTATTTCTTTAATATTGTTTTTCCAGTCTCCATTGCTGGTTTCAGAACATGATGCTAGAGCCATAGGCAAGAACCAAATGAAATGGTATGTGCCAATTTATAATTTAGTAGCCGTAAGAAGCCACTAAAGGATTCTAAGCAAAGGTATCTCATGTTTATATTGTGCTTTAAATTTTTAATATTATCAATCAGATATACGGAAGTGCAATTTTATTTTCCATAAAATAATTATTTTTGATTTTAGCCCCAAATCTGCTAATAGAGAGAAAAATAAAAATAACTTACAAACTCAACCCTACCAAGCAACCTAGTTTCTTCCACTTTAGAACTTAGTCTCTTCCAGGTTAGCTAGGTAAATCAGAGGCTCTCCACCTACTCTATTTTATCTACTCCCACGTCACCCTTCTTTTACACCTCTCTTTGGTGGATATCTGAGCATTTAAAAAAAACTTGTAAGAGTGGGATAAGAGGGGCCTCTCTTCCATGAGCTGCCCTCTCGATTCTTTCTGGTCTCCCTTATTGATGTACCCATTCCCTTCTGTCTGTAGCATCGGCTACTATGGCCCATTGTCATCCCACAGTTTCCAGTCAAAAGGGGACTAAATACTTTCCCAGTACGAATTACATGTGTCTTCAGATCTCCAGACCACTTATTAGCACTTTAAAATGCAAACAGGAGCTTGTGAACCTATTCCATTTACATTCACACCATGGGGAACTGGAGTCAAAGGTTATCTTGGGTCCATTCTCTCTGATTAAATACACCGTGTGCTGGAGGTGCTCTTTAAGGTGGTGTCTTTCCAAAGTTCAAACATAAAGGGAAATACAAACTTCTGCTTTCAGCTAGGTTTGAAAATTATTAAGAATGCAGAATCTAGGATAATGCTTCTCAAATTTCAATATGCATATGAATCACCAAGCAATCGCTTTAAAATGCAGATTCTTATATAGTAGGTCTGGACTGGAGCCCTCCAAATCTGTATGTGAACAAGCTTCCAGGTAATTCCAGCGTTGCCAGTCCATGAACTGCACTGTGAGAAATGGAATCACATTAAGTTCCAGAGCATTTGGAAACTGATTGGAAGGCAGAGTTAATGTCAAGGAAAATCTTTGAGATAGCGTACCATCCTTTAAACTGGCCTTGCCAACTGTTCAGAGTGTTATAACTTTCTTCCCCAGCAATTCCAAAACCCTGCAAATTTATGTTTGATATAACCTTCATCACCATGTATTGAAATTATTTTCTGTTCCCCTCAACTGTCTGAAACAACTCTCTGTGCCTAATTCTTTTGGCACTGCTTTTGCCCGATCCAGTGGAACACCGAATATTCTCAAGAAATGTATGATGAATGGCCTGTGTTCTCAGTTTAGGTGTGCAAAATATGCCAATATCTTTACCAAACCTCTGAGTGTTATAAGTAAAAAAAAATCTACATCAGCTTGTTTCCTTTCATTTGTAATGTAGAGGAACAGCCTAGCCAATTGAACTTTCTGGTTGCTGGATTTTAAAACAATATAAAAGAAACATATACATAATATGCAAAACTGAAAAGACTATTGTTATTTCACCATCCTCCTCTCCACTCTCATCCTATACCCCTTGCCTCAGAATATTCATTGGCTAAGTGCTGAAGAGCAAAAACTAAAATATTATCATCTATGATTGAATTTTGTTACAGCACATATTTATGAGAATGTAATTCATCTCAAAAGTCTACATAATTACTGTTTCTCTTAAATAATTTTAAAAAGTATAATATAATGGAAAAATTTGGAATCTATACTGGTCCTAGAAATACAGCCTTTTTCTAAATATAAAATTAATTATTACATTCTAAGCTTTCTGTGCAGCATTCAAACAACCAGTTGGTGAGGTACAAGTCAAATGAGAGAAGAGGAACTGGTCCAACTATCAAAAATGCATTTCTAAGGTAAAATTTGCAACGGAACATGTTTAGATCAGGGTTTTAATCTATCAATCATTATTATCATTAAACTATTATTTTCCAACTTTATATAAGCTCCCTTTGGCTCCCTGAATGCTACAGTTGATTTTAAGCTCTAATCCAAAGTGAAATGCAGCATTCTTTTTGCTTTGTGTAGAAACATCAGTGACTTTCAAATTATCCAAGAAAAGACAAATTACCAATAATCAAACTTGTTTGAATAATTTTTAAGTGATTCCAGGCAATATATATTTACTAATGTATAGAACATGGGAAGTTTTAGCTTCAAATTATGAACTTGCAAAAAGTTTGTAAAGGACTGAATATAAAGGGGGAGTTATAGAAAATATTTGGTCACCTTAATTATAGGTTTAAATGCCACAAATGCTATAATAATACTTCTTACTTTTTTTAGTTTATAAGCAACCAAACCACTTTATAAACATTAAGCCAAATATCTCTTTAAAGTAAGACTTCTTTTTTTCTCCCTGAGTATCATTTATAGACTGATAAAAATGAAGTGAAAAGTAAATGTTTTCCTGTAGACAGGAAAAGTACCCTCCATGCTAGAGCAGTTCTGAAAATGGTAACCACAATTCCTCCCAATTTTTTGCTTTTTCCTCCCTATAACTGTTAATTATAATAAAGCATATTGAAAAGTTTTTCTTGAATGATAGCTCTGGTCTGCTATTATGTTTTTATTAATATTTTTACTTTATTTCATTTATTATTATGAGGATGAAACAATTTGGGGATTTCTTTTTCCACTACTCAATGTTTTTTTCAGCAACAGATTGTTTTCTCTTATTTGACAATATTCTGAAAACCACCTACTCATTCATGTTTGATGTGGTCAGACCTCTGTGGTGAACTAAAGACCATCATTACTGTTTGTTTAGTGTTTATATTTTGTTTAGCAGGGGTTTCATATTAGTGGCTACTCTGGGAGATGTATCTCAGATAATTATGGCAGAAAAGCAGCAAAGGAAAGGCTGAATGAAGCAACCCTAGGCTGGAATTCTCAATCTTGCCTTCAAGTGAACAAATATGTTTTCATTACATTCCCCTCTTTTTCCACAGTATCTCTTAAATAAAGAACTTTTTCTTTTTACAGTAGACCAAAAACATGTATACATTTAGTCTTTATAGATTTTACTTTTATTGATTTTGCATGTTGTGAAAATAGTTTCACTGAATACTTAATTATTCTTAGATTCTACTTGTTTGCAGCTTCCCTTCGTTTACTTATTTTAAAAAATATTTTATGTAGACAAAGGTGCTGTGGCTATGTCCTCAGATCCTCAGACAGTTCTCCCATTAAAGTTATCTATTCTGTTTGTGACATGATAGCTTAGCAGGACTCAGTAGGCCATTAGGAAAATAAGCAAATTCTTATCTGGAAGTCATTAGCTAGAATCACTCATTCTCTTGCCTGGAAGTTGGTTCTTTTCACATCCTGAAAAAATATTTTGATAGAGAATTAAGTGCTGGTGAAAGGTGAGTATATGGCAGAGGGACTGGAATGGGTAGGAGACTAAAACCACGTTTGTCTGTGTGATCACTGAGGGGCATTAACAAAGACAAGGTCAGTGACCAGCTGCTGGCATTGTCATAGTTCGCTGCTTAAGTTCTGACATAGAAATAACAGATTCATAGCCAATCCATTCTACTGCACTGAAGGGTCTTCTAATCCATGTGAGTAATAGATAGCTTTAGGTAACAGAGTTTTAATCCACAGTTCTTGATGATGATCCGTGGAGATTATATAGAACAGCAAATTAAAACTCTTAGCCATTCGGAATCCAGTGGGTCATCTAAACCCAAGACATTAGCTAAAGGTTACATTCCCAGCTCCAATTTCAATTTCAAGGAAATATCCTGATCCAAAATCATGAATAGATTCCCTCAGCCAGATTCCCCCGCTGAAGTCCACAGTGAATAAATGAGCCGAGTTTGAGAAAATCTTCTTAGCAGGAGTTAAAATATGCTTTTCCTTGGAAAATCATGTCATTTTTGTAACGTAGAAGCATTTGCCCATGAGAAAATTAATCTCCTTTATAATTAAATTGTGATATAAATACCCATTCATACCCATATATCCAAGTGTGTGGTTCTTTTGTTTAGCTATCATACATAGAGTAAACATGAAGTAAAGCTAGATCTGTCTCTCAATTCTAAGTCAGCACATCACTCCTGGTATTTGCTGACCAAGTTTAGAAACTGAGTAACATCATAATATAAATTGTTTAGTGATTCATTGGGTTGCAAAGGCATTGTATTTTAGAGCTATATTATTTCATTTATGTCAAGGAGGACTGATTAAGAGTCTGGGGCCATTTAGTCGATGGGTCCAGTGCTCTGTGGTGGTTTCCTGGAACATGAATGATCTATGAGCACACTGTTGAGTGGTGAACTTCCACCAGCCCCCCACAGAGATTCTGTCCCAGTGCCCAGACTGTGCTGAGCTCCAGGGGGAAGATACATAGAGTCGGAGCCAGCCATTTCGCTGGCTGATCGTTCCCCCACATCTCCAAGATATGAAAAGACGAGTGAAACGGGACAGTTTTAGAGGACCTTTCACTCCCCTTCCTGACAATGTCCTGGAACATGCATCATCACTGACCTTAACTATCCTCTTAGGGAAAAGGCCAGAGAGTAGGGGTTTACGATAATTTGTGTTCAGTCTTGTGGATCAGAAAAATCAATAATATTGTGTCCTTCAGATAAAATCAATTTCATTGAAATTAAATTACAGAAAACTTAATAAGATTGTGCTGGTTACTTATAAATGCACTCTAAATATTACTGCTAATGCACACAGCATTAAAGGGAAAAATTAAAAGGGAAAAATTATTCTCACAGATCAGAAAACAAGATTATAAATCTGAGTTTGAGATTCCCTAGGTTAAGAACATATCTTTGAGTGCACATTATCTATGCAAAAAATGTTCTGGCTTTACATATGATAAAACGAAGTTTTCTTATTGTTTTTTAAAGAGTAAGATCAAAAGAAAAGCAGAGAAAAACATGTAGATATTGTAGATGTCTAAAGCAGGACTCTAGGCTGAATGTCTGTATAAATAACCTGGCAATATACTTGTGAATATAGAACTTATTTAGTAAGCTGCCGAAAGAATCCATAAATTTTCTAAAATTGCTTAGTTTAAATTTGGTAGTGTCATAGAGCTTTTGAGTGAATGTGGCTCAATCTGCTTTCCTGATAACTCAAAATATACACAGTTCATAATAGTATGTCTATGTAGTAATGATGACATAGTTTAGTATCATCATTTTGACAAGCATCAGAGGGGACAAATCACTAAATTATCAATGAAGAGAAAATTCTCACTGTGCTATAGCCAAATCGTGTTCAGGCAAAATATTGTAAGACCTGAGCCCAGATGATGAGTTTTGTGGAAAGACTGATAACTATGGATATTGGACTTGGGAGAAAAGTGAGCATATCTTTAGTTTATAACACAGTATTAAGGAATTTCTCATCTGACTTCTTGCGGAACTGAACTGGCTACTTAAATGCACCCATGGGATGGAATGAGGTAATGGTAAAAGCCTTTGAAATCCCCCAAACTGTCCTCATTTAAAGAAACAGAGACCCTGATTTCAACCTAACCATTTCTAAAATACTGAGGGAATAGGTGTGGTATGTTATATGGAGGTTTTTATTTTCCTGCAGCAAGTGTCAGGTTTTCGAGATTCCTAAGTTAGGAAAAAAAGTCCAGAATTTAGTGTCAAGACATAGTGAGGGGTAGAAACAAAAGGTGACTTAGCCACCCGCTCCCTCATAATCCTATGCAGACTAAAATTTGGTGGTCAAACAAACCAGAGCTGAACTCTATTATGGCCACACTAAAGACACAAGGAAAATCAGTGGGTTAGATTGCTGATGAAGATTTTGTTAGAAATCAATTCTCTGTGGGATAGTTCTATTCCATCACATGAAGCCAATTCTCTAAATCTTGACAGCTTTTTCATAAGCACTGACTGTGGATCACAGAGGGGCCAGGTATTCTTGTATCACTGTAAATCCATCAACGTGTTTCTTTAAATATATGTCAATTCTATGTACACAGAAAGTACACACTTATTTGAGAACTGTTTGTTATTAATCATAATAGCTATATTTCACTGAGTGTGCCCTATGGACCAGGTGCTATGCTGAGAGGCTATATACCTCATCTCAATTAACCCTTACACTAACACCAGGAGTAGATATCAAGCCAAATATGTGAGATGCCTGGAGTACCATAGCTAGTAAGTGGGAGACACAAGATTTGAAATCATTCCATCTGTTTCTTATTTTTACATTCTAAGCCATTTCATTATATTGTTATTCCATTGTTTTCTGTTTCTAAATAGCCGTTCAAGACTAGGTGATATATTCCAAGAGTCTGTGAATTCGTAGGTTCATTTAGCTTGTAAGTTTTTAATCTAGATGATAATTCAAACATTTAGGATTTCAAGTCCAGTATAGCTGGTCTGCCTTGGCTGCATTATAACGAGAAATCCATTCCAGTAAATATGACTTTGTGTTTTTCTGTGCTATTGATAATCATATGAACAGATTCTATAGGAATAAGAACTCATTGGATATATTTATATTTATATATGGTCATGTCTCAAACATACACATCTTGGCCTGTGTTATTAAAAGAAAAATGAAGTAGAAAAGGCAAACTCTTTTTTCTGCTTAATCAGCCATAGCCTAAATGTCAGAAAGATTAAGTTTCAGGATAAGCCTGGAGAGGTAGATAGGAGACACACGTGCACACACACACACACGTGCACACACACACACACACACACACACACACACCCCTGACCCACCAGAACAGTAGGAACCTAGGTGGCAGTATTTCATTAGTAGAGGATTTACAAAGGGTTGATTAATAAAGTGAATAATGTCATTAAGCTACCAAAATAATTTTGGAAACCAATGGTCCCGATGTATTCTTGACTCCTCCAACTATATCTGATGGATTAACTTTTAGTTCTGGGCATGATATTTTAGGAGGATTATTGTAAGTCTGTAATATCAGGGAGAGAGTAGCAAGATGATGGGGACCTAAAGGTAGTACTGATATTAAAATGGTCAAAAAGTCTGGGTGAGCTTAGAAGAATGAAAGAAAAGGTTGGGGAGTTCAATGACAGTGGTCACCCAGTATTTGAAAGGCTGTTACGTAGGAGCAGGAAAAAACTTAGCTTTACATGGTTTCCAAGGACAGAAGTAGGACCAATGGGTA
The DNA here is from genome assembly GCF_951394435.1 of Stenella coeruleoalba. NCBI lineage: Eukaryota > Metazoa > Chordata > Mammalia > Artiodactyla > Delphinidae > Stenella > Stenella coeruleoalba. Next base: position 36,978,682 of record NC_137148.1, read on the forward strand.
AAAGCTATAGAGAAGTAGATACTTGGTTCAACTAGGAAGAACTTTCTAGTCATTATTACTATACAACAATGGAAGAGGCTGCCATAATACAAATTCACAAAGAATGGGGAAAAAAACGAAAGGTACTGTCAGAGGCAGTAGAAAAATGAGGGGGAAAGAAAAGGACTCTAAAGAAAGCAGAGAGTAAAACAGCAAAACCATAACAAAGTCAGAGTTACGGAGTCTGCTTTGGAAATCAAAACTGTTTTGTCCAGGAAGGTTTAATTGAAGATATGCTGGAAAGTAGTGGATTAAAAATAGATTTCTTCCTACTTTACCTGCAGAGTAATGTTGTAAATCATGTAGTAATAAAGTAAGAGATACAAATTTTTTCAGCCGCTCCGTGGCACGTGGGAACTTCCCGGACCGGGGCACGAACCCATGTCCCCTGCATTGCCAGGCAGACTCTCAACCACTGCACCACCAGGGAAGCCCAAGAGATACAAATTTAATACAACCATTTCTAAGCTAGTTTTTGAGGATAGAACCAATTCTAGACACATAAAGCATCTTGCATTATGTTCTTTTTTCATCTTCTATTAAATCTTTTCTGGAGGAAATGTTTGTTAATTCAAATAAAGCTATTGTTATTGGTTAAAAGAATAATATAAAGTCAGAGTGTTTTTTTTGGTGGATTTGTTTTCTATTTAAGAATAGAGCATTCAACTTCATTAGCAAACCATATTGTTTTAAATTAAATTTCCAAATAAATATACTTGGGTGTGAATTCAAGGGAAAATATTTTGCAAAACTCAAGGAAAAAAAATTAACATCCAAACTCAAAACATTCTAGTGGTTTTGTAAAACTGAAACATTTTTTGTCAAGGTTTTTAAAATAATGAATTCTAACCACATATGCCCAGCAAAATCTGTTCTTCAAGGCGTCCTTCCTGCCCATACAAAAGTTAACAGTGACATCTTGTGGTTAGTTTTTACTCTTAAAAAAGCCTGTGTGTGTGTATGCAAAGTACAGAAATAATGCCCTTTTGTTTTACTGCAAAAATATCTAGTTTCTCCTTCCACTTCCAAATATTTTTGTGGTGCTTATCCCCTATGCAGATCTTTAATTGTTAAATTAGTTGTTTAAAATCACAAAAGCATAAGTCATGTTGATAGCATGTATTCTTGATATGATTTGATGAGAATGGCATTTTACCTCTGTGGTCTTCCCTCTCAAAATCCATAACCCCAGGGCTTCCCTGGTGGCGCAGTGGTTGAGAGTCCGCCTGCCGATGCAGGGGACACGGGTTCGTGCCCCGGTCCGGGAAGATCCCACATGCCGCGGAGCGGCTGGGCCCGTGAGCCATGGCCACTGAACCTGCGCGTCCGGAGCCTGAGCTCCGCAACGGGGGGAGGCCGCGTCAGTGAGAGGCCCGCGTACCGCAAAAAAAAAAAAAAAAAAAAAAAAAAAAATCCATAACCCCAATCTAGCCATGAGGAAAATATCAAACAAACCCAACCTGAGAGGAAGTTTCCAAAAACTGACCAGTATTCCTCAAAACTGTCCAGGTCTTCAGAAACAAGGAAAATCTGGGAAGCTACTACAGACCAGGGGAGGCTAAGGAGACATGACAACTAAATGTAATGTGATATCTTGGATGGGATCTTGGAATAGAAAGAGGACATTACGGAAACACTAGAGAAATCCAAATAAAGACTGGACCCTAATTAATAGAAATGCACCATTGCTGGTTTCTTAGTTGTGATATATGTGCTATGGTCATGTAAAATGTTAAAAATTAGGAGAAACTTGTTGAGGGGTATATGGAAATAGAATTCTATAACATCCTTGCCACTGGTCTGTAAATCTCAAACTATTCCCAAACTTTTAAAAGTTTATTTAAATTTAAAAATACTTTCACGCTATGAAAGGTCACCGGATTTACTGGGTGGGATATATTTACATTTCCAAAAATAAGAAACAAAAAATAAAGATTTTGCAATTTCTAAATGTTCCAGGTCTTATGTAGTGAACTTATATTGCTATGCAAATGCGATGAATAAAAACCTGATTTCTTTACAGGAAGACTTAGGGCTTAACCCCAGATACAACATTCCTGAATTCCTCTCCATGGATCTTTCCCACACAAATAAGACAATTTCATTATGAAATTATAAATACAATGGAAGTAATTCCTGCTCCCTTTGATGTCGTCTCCTATGTCTCATCCCCCTCCACCTCCTGTCCCTTCCTTCCCCCCTCTCCCTCCTCACCTACAAACTTTTGCACTTGCTGTTCTGACTGACTGGAACTCCCTTTCCTCAGGTATCTTCATGGTTCACTCCTTGATTCCCTTCAGTTTTCTGTTCAAACGTCCCTTGTCAATGAAGTCCTTCCTGATCAGCTTACATAAGTCACCCTCCACCATCACTCTCTGTCCTCTTGCCCTGCTTTATTATCCTCCAGAATGCTTATCCAGCATGTGAATATTACATATTTGTTTATTTTCTATCTCTCTGGGACAGCATGTAAGCTTCAGGAGACTAAGAACTTTACTTGTTTTGTTTACAGATGAATCCCCAGTGCCCAGGGTAGCCCAGTGTCCAGTACATGATATGCACTCAACAGTGTTTTTTTGTTTGTTTTTTTTTTTTTTTTGCGGTACGCGGGCCTCTCACTGTTGCGGCCTCTCCCACTGCGGAGCACAGGCTCCGGACGCGCAGGCTCAGCGGCCATAGCTCACGGGCCCAGCAGCTCCGCGGCATGTGGGATCTTCCCGGACTGGGGCACGAACCCGCGTCCCGTGCATCGACAGGCGGACTCTCAACCACTGCGCCACCAGGGAAGCCCCACTCAACAGTATTTGTTCAATGAAGCTAAAATCTCCTCTAAAACTGGTGTCTACTGTTCCAGTTCTTCTCACTAGAGGAGAAAACTGATATCTCTTGCCCATTTCAGCCTACATTTATGATGCCCTCAGCTCCCATTTCTGTCTTCCTCTGCTCAGGCTCCACACGATATGCACTGTTTACTCTCTATCTGTAGCCAGCTCCCATATCTATTCTCTGCCATGCTTTGTGCACTGGGAAGCTGAGCCCCGAGGACTGCCTCCCTTGGACTCCCTGACTGGCTGGTTTCTATCTGGGTTTTGATAAAGGGCATGAGAAGTGAGAAGTTGAGGTATTTCTTCTGTGTCCCCCCTGTCTTGTACCCAGATATCCCATGACAACAGGTACCATCAGGTGGTCCCTCCTTCAGGGGACAGGTCTCTCTGGGCTCAGGTAATGCGCTTTCCTCCTTTGCCTCTTCACAACTTGAGGTAGGCATGTCTGTTTGCTGTTGCTGGTCTCTGAGTTTCATCATCCCTAGTGTGCTCTCTTAACCCTGCCCACACCTCTGTAAGTAGGCTGTTAATTAAAATTTCTTCATTTGTACCATGTGGGGTGCATTCTTTTTACTGCCATGACCCAGAGTGATAGCCTGGAGCAGTGGTTCTCAAAAATTAGCATGCATCAGAATGACCTAGAAGATTTGCTAAAATATGGTTTGCTGGGCACCACCCCCAGAGGGGTGAGGCCCCCCAATTTACATTTCTCACTAGTTCCCAGGCAATGCTGTTACTGCTAGTCTGAGGATCACACAATGTTATCACTGCCCTACAGAGTATTCTTTTATGATCCTAAGTGATATACATTGGGGGTGTTATAGTGAAAACTTCCCACAAACGTGAAATAGAAATTGTGAGTGCTGGAGGATGAGGGGTGAGCGCAGGGTCAGGAAAAAGAGTGTTTTAATTTCATTAGGATGTGTGAACTACTTCGTCTTCCTGCGCCCTACCACGAATATCAGAGTGGGTATTCTGGATAATCATAATAACAGCTAAAGTTTATTGAACATTCACAATGCTCCTGTCACTCTTCCAAGCACGTTGAAGTAGTATCATCTCATTTAAACATAACAATGGCCTTATCAGGTAGATATGTTATTGTTTCTATTTTAAAGATGAATGAAGGGGACAGAGAAAGGTTAAGTGACTTGCCCAAGATGGCAAAGCTAAAATATTGTAGAACCATGACTTTTACCGAGGCAATCTGACTCCAGTGGATATACATATCCACTAATCTGAAAAAGAGGTGCTCCTGGGATCAGAGCACTTGGGTCATTGTCACCTTTCTAACCCACATTGTTGGATGAATAATCACCAGAGGTTTTATTCCTAATATTCTCTAATAACATAAAGGTCACAGTCATAAAAATTCTACCTCTCTCTTCACACAACAACACTGTAGTCATGATGATATTTCCTAGTGAACTCAATAGCCAAATAATTCAAGCACTTGAATGAAATATAATGGTCCTTGTAGATCTCTAAGTGCTATAAATTCTAAAAATCTTTGTCACCCATTTTTTTGAACTAGAGATTGAAGTCTCTTCTCTTTCGTGATGATTAAAGTTCAAATTCATTGTACAAAAGACAATTGGGGGGGGCTTCCCTGGTGGCGCGGTGGTTGAGAATCTGCCTGCCAATGCAGGGGACACGGGTTCGAGCCCTGGTCTGGGAAGATCCCACATGCCACATGCCATGGAGCAACTAGGCCCGTGAGCCACGACTACTGAGCCTGTGCATCTGGAGCCTGTGCTCTGCAATGGGAGAGGCCACGATAGCGACAGGCCTGCGCACCATGATGAAGAGTGGCCCCTGCTTGCCGCAGCTAGAGAAAGCCCTCGCACAGAAACGAAGACCCAACACAGCCAAAAAATAAATTAATTAATTAATTTTAAAAAAGGCAATTAGGGGATATTAATATTTGCCAAATAATGTACAAAAACCAAATATGAGAAAGTTGAGGGTTGCCTCTGTGTATACACACGTGTGTGTGCTCATGTGTGCACATGTAAACATAGACTTTCCTCTTATCCAACCTAAACCCCATGGTGCATTATTCTAATAACTCAGCCTATAAACCTTAATGTTCCATCTTCGCTTAAATTTTTGCATAGGCTTCTGTGCAACTCCCAGCTGTCTTTTCTACTCCATTGCTGTAGTAGAAAAAAAATTAGAATCATCTAGGTTGCTGCCAGCAAATTTAAGTTTCTACACTTAATTAGTCCCTCAACAATATTGTAACAGTCAGAGTTCAGCCTAGATATTTAGACCAGAATGAGTTTTAATGAAGGAAATTAGAGGCAGGAAGGTTTCTTTCAGAAAATCCAGAAATGCAACTAGTACAGGAATGTCCCCACCATTGGTCTCAGCAGCTGTTGTACAGAAGGAAATGATTTCATTTGTCACAGGGAAAAACATGAATATTAACCCTTATCTCACACCATACACAAAAATCAATTCCAGATGAGTTAAAGACTAAAATGTGAAAAAATAAGTAATAAAATGTTTGGATGATAATATAATATATCTGTAACATCAGGGTTGAGAAATGCTTCTTAAACCAGATTTAAAAATGAGCAAAACATAAATATGACCACACTGAAGTCAAGAAATGATGTTTATCAAATGATATAAAAAAGAAAGTGAAGAGTCAAGCTACAAACTGGAAAACATAATTTCAAGTCCTTTAAAAAAAGATGGGACTTCCCTGGTGGTGCAGTGGTTAAGAATACGCCTGCCAATGCAGGGGACACGGGTTCGAGCCCTGGTCCGGGAAGATCTCACATACCAGAGAGCAACTAAGCCCGATGCCACAACTACTGAAGTCCATGCACCTAGAGCCTGTGCTCTGCAACAAGAGAAGCCACCACAATGAGAAGCCCTCGCACTGCAACTAGAGAAAGCCTGTGTGCAGCAACAAAGGCGCAAGGCAGCCAAAAATAAATAAAAACATTTATTAAAAAAAAAAAAAAAAAGATGAACTCCTGAAGAGGCATTTCATAGCAGAGGAAATACAAATGATCAGCAAACATATTTAAACATGGTCAAATTCATTAGTAGTCAGGGAAATGCAAATTAGAACCACAAAAATTCTATTTTACACACACCAAATGAGCAAAAATTTGTCTGACAGTATCAAGTGTTGCTGATGATAAATCAGTGGAAACAATTGCCTTGGAAAAATATTTGATGCCCTACCATAGTTGAAGATGACCCCACCATTCCACTTTTAGCATATACTACAGAGAAGGTATGTTCGAGGAGGATTATTTGAAATAGCCAAAAATGAAAAACAATGCAAATGTTAAAAAACTGGAGGATTACCCTACTGAAATCTATCCATAAAAAGTAATACAATGCAACACAAAAGTAAGCAAACCACAACTATAAAATTCAATATGGAGAAATCTTAGAATCTTAAAGTTGAATAATTAAGCCCATCACAGAAGAAAATACATAGCATGACTTCATTTACTTCATTAAAGTTCAAAAACATGCAAAACTAAACAATATGTAGTCAGGACTGCCTTGAATGCTCACACAGGTTGTTCACTGCACAAATCCATGGCTGCCACTTAGAGAATAAATATTTAAGAATGTCCACTTATGGTAAGAATATCCATTACTAAGAACAATTATGTTCTCAGTAATGTAACTAGTAGCTTTCTTGTTATCAAATCAATACGAATTATCTGTTCCTATTTAAGTTCTCTTCAAGCTTCAACACTATCTGGGATCCTCTATCATGATTTCTACAAAACTACACTCTTCTGGCCTTCTTTCTATCTCTGAGGATGTTTCTCTTTTACCTTGGCAAAGATCCTCTCATCTGCTAACCTCTGAAATATTGGTGTCCACCAAAGTCCAAACTACTCTCTTCTCATTGTCAGTAATGTGTCAAGGCAATCTCACTTATGCTCATGGTTTCAACCTACCACACATTTATTGACCTCCACATCTGTATTTCCAGATTATACCTTGGTCCTGAGCTCCACTGTCATATGTCTAATAATTGGTAGAAGGATATCCAAAAATGGACTCATCATCTTCCCCCACTAAAACATACTTCCCTCCACATTTGAATAATGATGCCAACATCAGTATCATTTCCCTGAGGGTTATTCTAGGAGATTTTTCACGTTCCTTTATTTCCTATATAAGTTCAGTTGATTATACATCCAAAATTTCTCTCCTATATATCACCCTCTCCATCACCACTTCAGTTCAGACTCTCATCATTTTTCTCTTGACAATTGCAGTAGCTTTATTGTTTTGTATACCTCCATTCTGATCCCTCATATTTATTCTTTGCTGCCATCAGAGTTATCTTTCCTATATGTAATAATTTCTCTGCTTATAGTTCTGCCATGATTGCCCATCCCCTAAAGGATCACAAGCAAAATTATTATCGCATACAAGACTCTACATAAAGATACAGTCATTACAACATAAAGGATAAACTCAGGTCCAAAATCTTCATCCTACATCAAGACTTCATGTTCCTATTACTGTGGGAACAAGCCAGCCCTAGTTGCTGGGCTCAGGGAATCATGGAGGTATAGCTATAAATGAAGAAGCCACTTTGTCAAAGATATCATTTTCTCTCTAGATCAGAATGACACTTCTTGGGCACAAGTCTAAGATTCTTTTTATTCTGCCACCGATATAGAGCAGACTAGCTGAACACGATGTTGTGCCTTTTATCCTGTTTCTCTTTCTGCCACCTGTCTTCCTGGGAAGCCTCTGCAACTGTGTTTTTTTGTCAGCTCAATGTGTAGGCCATGGAACCTGCACTTAAACAAGAGGTGAGCTTCTTCCAAGTTAGCTGTTGTCTGTTCTGATTCCACACTGGCTTCTTTCAGGTTATTCTCTGTTGACTTTTGGCATTTCTTCAAGGGTCTGATAGTTTCTTCCAATTCCTAGCACTGAATTTTCTAGTTTATCCTCTCCAAACTTGAACTTGGGTGAGCAGACTATTAGACTTTGGCATGGAAGATCAGTACAATCTAAACCAGAATTCTACTTTGGGTTAGAATTTTACTATATGATCAAATTTATTCAACAAGGAATTGGCTATCTGATATAATAAGAAATGGTACATCGGGCTTCCCTGGTGGCGCAGTGGTTGAGAGTCCGCCTGCTGATGCAGGGGACACAGGTTCGTGCCCCGGTCCGGGAAGATCCCACATGCCGCAGAGTGGCTGGGCCCGTGAGCCATGGCCACTGAGCCTGCCCGTCCGGAGCCTGTGCTCCGCAACGGGAGAGACCACAACAGCAGGAGGCCCGCGTACCACACAAAAAACAAAACAAAACAAAAAGAAATGGTACATCTATTCAGATTCTGATTACCTGTTACATTTTTTCCTAACTTTTAATTTCTAAGTTTTGTTCTGATTTGTAAAAGAAAGAAACAATCTGTGTCCACTAAAGATAAATTAGAAATTATAGGGAGGAAAAATGCCAATAATTCCATCACCAATTTTCAACATTTGTTAACATTTTATTGCACTTTTTTCCTGGGCTTTTCTGTGTGTCTTTGTGTACATATATTTCTTAATGGATCATGAAGTTTATGCAGTTTTTTTTAGTCTTGGTTTTTTAGTTTGTATTTATTTCAAAAGCATTTCATACTGAGAAATAGGAAAATATATAACCCAATAATCAGTTTGGTAGGACACTAAGCCACATTAAAATCTGATCCTATATATAAAAAGTATATTCAATTTCATTGGTATCTCCTTAAGAAGTCTTTGTTGGGGAGGAAGGACCAGACCTATGTACAGATAGAGAATAGGATGAGGGGAAACTCACCAATCTAATATTTAAGGAAGCATCAGATGTATGGCCTCTTAGGGGCTTCACTTCTAGACTGGGAATAGATTGTGAGTAGATCAGTGCTACTGCTGATCCTGTCTTCATTTAAAATTTTGACATTTTGTTCACTATGAACTTTTTGGTATTAACTTTGATTTTTTAAAGATGTTTTATTAATAATATCATTTATATAATATTTGATGTTTTTGCACCACTCAAAGTCTGCACTGGAGGTGAGTGAGACACTTGCCTTACTCCTGACTCAATGTGCCTGACTCAATGTGCCTTACTCCTGCCCCAACTACTCTTTTCTCCCCTTCTCTGCTCAGAAGTGTAGCATATTCATGTGGCCACCAAAAAAATCAGAAGTTTCTACTGTATTCCCCAACCAGACCTTTCCTCCATGGACTGTTCTTTCATGCTTCCAAAGTCTTTCATCTTTCTTACCTCACCAACCCCAAAATAAGTCTTAAATACATTCTATTCCTCAGTGTTCTTCTCTTACCTGGTTGTAGATAATAGATAATCTATATGGTGCGTGAATGTTGAAGGATAATTATATTATTATTCTTAGGGTATATGTATGTGTTTAAAAAGAATCTGCCCAGAGATAAAATCTCTTCTCATTAATTTACTACAGAAATATATATTTTTCTGCGCTAGGAAGGTAGCTGTAAACAAGACAGACGAAACTCCTGCCTATGGAATTTACATTATGCCAGATATATAAAGATATGATCAAGAATGGTGACATCTCATACACCTTGGCAAATAGTAAGGAAGGAATGATAACAAAAATGCTGATAACAGAAACAGGACCTAAAAAAATCTTGAAAAGATAGAGTTGTCTGATTTGAATAAGCTGACACTGAAGGGGGTAGATGTAAAATGTTGAATTTGAGATTCAATGGTTATAACTACAGAGCAGGAGATGTAGCTTAGTCATAGTTCATGTGAGACATTAGGGTTAGCTTGACAGAAACTATGAATTGACAGAAATGTCTGTCAGGTCTCCCTTGGCCACACCATGAATTCAGGTAGTAAGTAATGTGAAGGGAGATGTTTCGGGCTTGTGTTGGGAGTCCCCAAGGCCACCCTTAAGTTTGATGATTTTCAAGAAGAACTCACAGAACGCACAGGCTTTTATGCTCATGGTTATGGCTCATTATAGTAAAAGGATAAAGATTAATATCAATAAAGGAAAAAGGTGCATAGAGTAGAGGCCAGGAGAAAACAGTGCAAGCTTCTAGTTGTCCTCTCTCACTGGTGTCATACAGACAATGTGTAATTCTCCCAGCAACAACATATGATGTGTTGCCAACCAAAAAAGCTTACCTGAACCTTGATGTCTAGGATTTTTACTGAGGGTCAGTCACATAGGCACAGAGTACTTGCTTGACTGACCTTATTAACACTTTAGCCTCTTCAGAGGTCAAATCGACACTGTGTGGTCCAAGACTCCAGTTATACAAAAACACACTCATCTAGCAGGATATTCCAAGGGCTTAGAGGTTAAATCCCAGGACCCACCCCTACCCCTTCCTCTAGCCAGTCTTTTCTTTGGAACGTTCAGAGTTTGAACACTCCAAGCCTGGTCAGTTAATGCCTTACTACACAGTTAACTCAACAATATGAAAATATCATCAGGGAATCGGGACCATCTTTCCATTCTGTCATCTTTAGCAATTCTGTGATGTTTCCATTCATGGTTATAAATGGCTGAAGCAATTTCAAGCATCACATGGAGATACTGGGTTGGCCAAAAATTTCGTTGGGGTTTTTCCATAAGATGTTACAGGAAAACCCAAACGAACTTTTTGGCCAACCCAATACAATAACTGTTGGGGAAGAAGATGGTGTCTCCTTTTATTGAAGAGAAAAACCTTCCTAGAAGCCTCATGGGAAATTCCCCTTCAGGCTTCATTGACCAGGATTGGGTCATATGCCCTTTTCTGAGCCATCATTGAAAATCGGCTAGAATTACCACAATTGGCTCAGGCTACTCATGACCCACCCCCATGGACTGAGGGAAGTGTTGGCTTTGCAGAGCATATTGGATGATAAATGCCTGAACACGGTTAAGGTTCTACCACTCAGGAAGAAGAAGAGATGGATGGTCACTGAATTCCAAAAACATGCCACAACCAGAAAACTGAATAGATGAGAAGATATAGGAATATCCATCTCAATTCAGTATAGTGAAAAACACTGTTTTACACACTATTTTGTATGTGTGTAAAGTAACACCTATTATATTGTATTCTAATTATTTCTTTATGAATTTGTCTTCACAACTGCTATGCTTTTGAGCTCCTCAAGTACAGGGTCTAGTCGTATTCATTTGTATCTATGCCCAATACTTAACATACAGTTAACCTTCAAAAAAGTATTTGAAGAGGACACATAAATAAATAAGCAGGATAGCTCCCAAAACATAGGGATACTCTGGCAGTTGGTGAATTTTCCATCATCCATTTGATAACAGTTGTTTAAGAGAGGAGCCTAGTATAAAATGCTTGCTAATACAAAATAAACTTTCCATACTCTTCCAATCCTGGATATTTAAAAAATGAGATTGCTATATCATGAGAACTATTTAGTTTCTAGTGGTAATAATGAGCTTCTTCCTCTTCCTTTACCTCCCCCAAATAATAATATTAACAAAAGCATAATGCTTAAAGTGCATCTTATTATTTTATTATATTATAGTGACCCTATGATAATAGGTGATAATAGTCCCTATTTTAAGATAAGGAAGTTGAGGCTTAGAGGGTTTCACCAAAGTCACACAACTTATTAAAGTGGTGGAGTCAGGAATACAACCTAGATAACTTCACTCCAGAGTTCACGTTCTTAACCACAACACTTCACAATACTGATCACTCTTTCCTGCCCATGATCTTTGTTCTTTGGTAATTAATGAGTTAATTAATTAATGTTAGCTGAGTATTTACTTCCTAAATTTTTCTACCTCTTTCCCATATCAATCTTCTTTTTCTTTCCCTAACTGCATAATGATGTGCATGAACAGTAATGGGGGAAAAAATGGATAGAATTTAGTCTAATTCTCTAGCTTGCAAAGATTTAATTATCTAAATTTCTAATCATTATCTAACTCGATAGCAGAATATCTGACGACCTGTGCTTCTTGTTCATAGTAATAGGTAGTTAAATGTGTACTCAAAGACAACATGGCCTACAGTGCATTTATGGTTCTTTAAAATGTTTAGCTGAATTAACATGATGAAATTGTACTAGAAAAGTAAAAATGTATGTGGGAGGAAAGACAAGTTCCTGGGGTATCTGTTCAGTTAGGAAATTACTTGATTATTGAGAAATTACACTTAGAGAAAAGGAATCAACTCAAATTGAGAAAGACAGCCCTTGGGTGTTATCCCTTAAGTTTCCCTTTGTATAGGGTACTATACTAAAGAATACGATTTATAGGAGAAAAGAAAATTGGTAGATATGCAAGTGTCATTAATACAGGTTTCCATTAAAATAGAGAAGAGTTGGGCTTCCCTGGTGGCGCAGTGGTTGAGAGTCTGCCTGCCGATGCAGGGGACACGGGTTTGTGCCCCGGTCCAGGAAGATCCCACATGCCGCAGAGTGGCTGGGCCCGTGAGCCATGGCCACTGAACCTGCGCATCGGAGCCTATGCTCCATAATGGGAGAGGCCACAACAGTGAGAGGCCAGCGTACCACAAAAAATAATAATACTAAAAAAATAAAATAAAATAAAATAGAGAAGAGTTATAAATCTGTATGTTCTCCCATAGAAAATATTCAATGTGACATCAGTGACACTATCTTGAATTGTATGTTGATAACAGAGGACATGGCCTAGGATATAAAAGGAGAAAAATTGTAGAATGGAGCTAGGAAAGTGGATATGATTCTTAAACAAGTTCTAGCATCATATGCTACTTGAGAGGCAATGTGCTCAAGGTAGCCAGAGATAAAAGGACACCTGGCAGGAGACTTTTATCAATACACCTAAGAGATATAACAAAGCAAAACCTGAGCCCAATGTTTACTGAACATCTCTACATCATTGACATTGGAACATACAAAATTTAGTAGAATGATGTATGGTCATACTAGAGTCATACTGTGTCTCTGTATTCATTTTAGAGTATTATGAATTGGAGTATTATGACTATGGGTACACTGAGACATCAATGTATACATAGTCACATGTAAGTGACCTCCCCTCCTCAATTCAAATCCACATCTAAATTAATTTAGGACATGCATCAACTATACATCTCTAACTGTACAATAATGGAAATGTTTCTACTGAACTTTTTCATGCATAATCCAGTTGGGCTATTCTTTGTAACTTCTGTAACACTTTCTCTTATTTCAAGGACCACTAATCCAGATGAATTAGATTAAAATCTAAATTTTCACATAAGGTGGGAGGATTTTCTTCAGCAAAACAGAAAACTAGAAGTCAAAAAAAAGAAGATACACATTTTTGAATAGATAAAAATTTTGTGTAGCAAGACTCCAAATTAACAAGGTTAATAACACACGGTGAATATTTTATAGGCAAAGAACTTCAAAGAAAAAGACCAAAAAGGGGCAAAGCCTATTCATAAAAAAGAAATGCAAGTGGTGGACAAATATATGAAAAGATGCTCAACCTCAGTTGCGGTCTGTGTTATAGTAATTAAACAAGGAGGCAGGTAGACTGAGGTGTCTCTAGTGCCTTGGTAACCTAGGTAAGCAAACCGAAATCTAAGTCAGAGTCAAGGCACTCGAATCCAAGAAAACATAACTGAAGAACAACTAATCATTAAGAGCCAACAAGGCTTCCCCAAATAAGGCAACTGCTTAAGCTGTAGCCAATCAGATAATTTCTTTGCTTTGCTTCTGATCTTCTCTGGAAAAGTCTTTCCCTTGGCTTCTGTCAGCAGAGCACTCCTAAACACTTTCAGTTTGGTGCTGCCCAACTTGAACGAATGTTTGCTGAAATAAACTCTTGTAAATTTTAATGTGCCTTGGTTTACCTTTTAACATCTGATAAATAAAAGTTAAAGCAATTATATAATCTATTAAGCTTGATCAAAATTACTTTTTAAAAAGGCATTGTTGGTGAGAATGAGAGAAAATGTGTACTTCACTGTGGTAGGAGTGTAAATTGTTGGTAATATGTCTAAAAATCAAAAGGGCATATAACGTGTGTCCACTCTTCAGAGTCTAGCCTAGGAAAATAAAAGTATTAGTACTTAAACATATTTATTATATAATTGCCTATAATGTAAAAAAGAAAGGAGATTTTAAAATATTGAATTAACCTGAATGCCCGTCTACAAGACTGTCTAAATAAATTATGGTAGATGCATACTAAGGAATATAAATCAGCTATCGAAAAAGTGTTAAATTTTTATCTATTGACCTAGAGGACTCTTCCTATGTATTAGATTAATTCTGTTTTTATTTAAAACTTATCCTACCCAAAGTGAAAAAATAAGTGTCTTGTAAGTATTTGTCTCTCATATAAGCATCTATAGAAAATATTTATAATTTTATGAGCACTGTGGGAGACAATTATTGGGTCTGCTGCTCTGAAGCCATGAGTGGGGGATAAATCTATCTAGGGCAGAGCAATGAAACCGTATTGTTGGTTCTTTTCCTCACATAACAATAAGTCTGGAGACAAGCATCTGGACTAATGCATGGCTTCGAGAAGATAAGAAGGTCCCAGCCACACCTATCTTTCTGTTTCCTCACTCTTCAAAATGGGCTTTTGTCCCCACTGGTTTATGGCTTCTTGCATCTGTGGTCCAGGAAGAAAAAAAAAGGAGGGGGAGATCCTCTCCTTGTGAAGCTTGCCTTTTATTTAGGAAAGATTGTCCTCTCCAAGGACATTCTTTTTTTTTTTTTTTGCGGTATGCTGGCCTCTCACTGTTGTGGCCTCTCCCGTTGCGGAGCACAGGCTCTGGACACGCAGGCTCAGAGGCCATGGCTCACGGGCCCAGCCGCTCCGCAGCATGTGAGATCTTCCCAGACCAGGACACAAACCCGTGTCCCCTGCATCGGCAGGCGGACTCTCAACCACTGCGCCACCAGGGAAGCCCCAAGGACATTCTTAATATGGCAAAAATGGGTGATTTGATTAATCAAATGTTTTTATTCTTATAAATGACCATACATGCTAGTGGGTGACCAATACTCATATTAGAGTGTAGAAAAATAACTCAATTAAAAATTATGAGAATATTTGATTCCTTGATGATACATCTAAAATGATTTAGAAGAAGGTAGACTTCTCTCTCTCTCTATTTCTGTATATAGACACACACACACACTATCTCTGTCTTGTTTTCAGCTGAAGCCCTAAAACACTAGGTGCCAAGTAGTTCCATGTTTCCAAGTAAGTGCCAGGCTAAGTATGCAGCAATTGCAAAGGAATTTATAAAACACGGTTTTGTACTTCTTGACCCTCCCCCAATCCAAAGGTGAGGAGACACCCAGAACATACTGAGAGTCTCTCCCACCCCAACGTCACCCTTGACAGGGCAGGAGGAGCGACTTTCCGTTATCTCAAGCCTACCTAGAAAGACCATCAGACCCCCTGGAGGAGCTTAGTACTGGTTGTTGGAGTTTGGGGGCACAGTGGTGTCTGAGTCACAACTTAAAACATGGAGTTGCCAGGAGCAGCCTAGTGAGCAGGAGCTAAGCTAATGTAGGGAAGCAGAGGAAGCCCACCCAGGCTTCTGCCAGCCAAGCTAAGGCAGCTTGAGTTAAGGCTGGAGAGAGAGGATAGAACTTTAAATGAAGTTGACAGCATTGTTTCTGTTTCTTATTGCATTGAACTGAACATGGAGTTACAGGGTTAAGAAATTTTTGTGACTAGAAGGAACTGGAGGATTTATCTGAGATCAACTAGAAAAATAATAGATCTTGACCTACATTTTCTCCAAGATGCAGGAAGGAAATAGCTCTTCAGAGCGGATTTGAATAAGCAGTCAGTGACAAGAACAAATAACATCTGACCCTCTGAATGTGTATGTATATGTCGAAATCCTTATGCAGGAATAGAATCTTTAAAAGGATATACCAAATGATATGCAAATGAAGCAACTGACAAAGGATTAATCTCCAAAATTTATAAGCAGCTCATGCAGCTCAATAACAAAAAACAAACAACTCAATCCAAAAATGGGCAGAAGACCTAAATAGACATTTCTCCAAAGATATACAGACTGCCAACAAACACATGAAAGAATACTCAACATCATTAATCATTAGACAAATGCAAATCAAAACTACAATGAGATATCATCTCACACCAGTCAGAATGGCCATCATCAAAAAATCTAGAAACAATAAATGCTGGAGAGGGTGTGGAGAAAAGGGAACACTCTTGCACTGCTGGTGGGAATGTGAATTGGTACAGCCACTATGGAGAACAGTATGGAGGTTCCTTAAAAAACTACAAATAGAACTACCATATGACCCAGCAGCCCCACTACTGGGCATATACCCTGAGAAAACCATAATTCAAAGAGTCATGTACCAAAATGTTCATTGCAGCTCTATTTACAATAGCCCGGAGATGGAAACAACCTAAGTGTCCATCATCGGATGAATGGATAAAGAAGATGTGGCACATATATACAATGGAATATTACTCAGCCATAAAAAGAGACGAAATTGAGCTATTTGTAATGAGGTGGATAGACCTAGAGTCTGTCATACAGAGTGAAGTAAGTCAGAAAGAGAGAGACAAATACCGTATGCTAACACATATATATGGAATTTAAGAAAAAAAAAATGTCATGAAAAACCCAGGGGTGAAACAGGAATAAAGACACAGACTTACTGGAGAATGGACTTGAGGCTATGGGGAGGGGGAAGGGTAAACGGTGACAAAGCGACAAAGAGGCATGGACATATATACACTACCAAACGTAAGGTAGATAGCTAGTGGGAAGCAGCCGCATAGCACAGGGAGATCAGCTCGATGCTTTGTGACCGCCTGGAGGGGTGGGATAGGGAGGGTGGGAGGGAGGGAGACGCAAGCGGGAAGAGATATGGGAACATATGTATATATATAACTGATTCATTTTGTTGTGAAGCTGAAACTAACATACCATTGTAAAGCAATTATACTCCAATAAAGATGTTTAAAAAAAAATAAAAAATAAAAAATGTATTTATTTTATTTTTGGCTGTGTTGGGTCTTCGTTGCTGTGTGCAGGCTTTTTTTAGTTGCAGCGAGCAGGGCTACTCTTTGTTGTGGTGCGCGTGCTTCTCATTGCCGTGGCTTGTCTTTGTTGTGGAGCATGGGCTCTAGGCGCACGGGCTTCAGTAGTTGTGGCATGAGGGCTCAGTAGTTGTGGCTCGTGGGCTCTAGAGCTCAGTAGTTGTGGCTCAGTAGTTGTGGCACACGGGCTTAGTTGCTTGGCGTCAAGTGGGATCTTCCCCGACTAGGGATCGAACCCGCGTCCCCTGAATTGGCAGGTGGATTCTTAACCACTGTGCCACCAGAGAAGTCCCTACAGGGCTATTTTAAGCTAGATTCTTAGAAACTATTTCTCAAGCCTTCTTTCCTTTCTGATATTCAGATAATGTCCTGCTCCAGAAGAATCTCCTTCTAGTCTACATGACCTTGTAACAAACCACTTCTACTTTTCAGTTTCTGTATCCATAAACCTTTTTAGTCCATCTTTTTACTCCATTATATCTTTTGGTTACCAGCTGTCTATGAAAAAAGCTGTTGAAGAAGTGAACTTTGTCTGGGACTGCATCCATTATCAGCTCACTGTACATATTAATGACCTGGTCATTCAGCCAATTCTGACCATCCAGGGTTGCCAGATCCTCCATATCCAGCATGTGCTTATTGTAGAAGATGCAGAAGTTGCATTTTTGATGTCTGGCCTGATAGTTTCTTATTTCCGTTTGATAAATGGTTTTCTATTGGAAAAGTCTTCGTTAAAGACATCTTTTAATCTTCCAAGGTCATCTTTTTCACTGAGTGGGACCAAACTGACATACTTCTTCATAACCTCATCCAGGAATCCAGAAAGGCAGATTGACAGCTGTTCACCATCCACTGGAGAGGCTTTTTGACTGTTCTTCCCACCTCCCACTTGATTTTCTAGTTTGAGTCCACTGCCTGTCAGAGGAGCCTCCAGTGGACTTTTACAGTAAGGGTGGTCCAGCAACTTAGAACTAAGAATGTTCTGCTTGAAAGATCCATCCTCATCCCACTGGCGTGAGCTCTCATTCTGAACAGTGTCTTTGGACACAGGCCCATCTACACTACTCACAGATTGATCTGCCCCTGACACTGACAGTTTTACTGTGTCATCATTGACAGTACTTGTCTGATTTTCCTGACCCAGAGCCATAACTTCTCTCTCAGTTTCCAAGATAAACATGTTACTAGAATGATGTTCTGGTAAGGGGATGTCATGAATCAGTTCTGTACACTCCCACTTAGGAGAGGAAGGGGCTGACTCGCCCCAGGTGCATTGTGGCACTGCCATTCTGTTGGTCAGGGAATGCTTCATCTAAACTAAGCTCCTTGCCCAAGAGAGGGCTTCCTTTAGTGTGGCCATGAGGCACATGAGAGTTCTTTCCCTTCACCACAGCATTGCTGTCCATATCTGGAAGGTATGGTTAATGCCGACAAGAAGGCTCTTCAGGTTCTGGGGAAGGGAATGGGCTGCAACTGCCACCCGCACTGTTCTCCATAAGGGTCTCTTGATGGTCCCCAGTGACCTGCACCCAGCTTTGCTGGGCTTTTTTTAGCTTGCAAGCTTTGCTTTTTGTTCTGAAGTGCTGGGATCTGAGAACCCTGTACCGAAATCTAATCATGGATCATTTCTCATACATCATATGAGGAGATACTTTTATTCTTCTCTGTTAAGTTGAAACTTTTTTGGAATCAGGGGTCCCTCATTCCTGTGGTGCTCCAGCCCTTGGTAGCAGCCATAACAAAAGCTCTTTCTCTTATGGTTGCTCAAGGTGACCACAATTGTGCCACTCTCACCTGGACTCTGGCTCTCCACATTGAACTTCATAGGAAGATGAGAAGCCTGTGGCTCCATCCTAGGTCTGTGACCACTGGCCTGACTTAAAACACTATTTGCTGGTACGTCAGCAGCTGCCTTCAAGAGACTTTTCTCTCCAGAATATTCATGATCAGATCAGAGTTCTTTGCTGATGATAGCAACTTCTCTGCTTGGACTTTCAGGAAGGCACTTGAGGAGGAAATGAAGTGTTTAGTGTCCTTTCTTTTCACTTTAGAGGACAAAGTACTAAGATTCTGAACAGCCATATTGGACTTTGTCTTAGCAAAAAGGGGTTCATCCTGGATCCATATTTTCTGGATTTGAAGGGCCTTCTTTCTGCATTGGAAATGCCTCAAATGCCTGCTCCAAGTAACTGGCCTTCCCAACTTGGCTTTCAGAATGCACAACTGTTGATGAAAGTAGAACTTCTTAAAGCCTCCAAACCCAGTATTCCATTTCTAAGAAAAGGCTAAGTGGATTCCTTTCCTCCATAGAATTTTCGTCTGTTTTTTCATTTTTCTGATGCATAATGAGATCTGAAAGCAGCTATGCCCCTCTCTGCTGGAACCTGTCACGCCATGGGTCCAGAGGCTGCGGCAGCTTGGACTGCGGCTCCACCTTCGCCAGCTTTAGGGGAAAGCCCGTCAGCCAGCAGGCATCTGGCCTGCTTACAGCGACCATGGCCGCCGAGCTTCCTCTGGAAGGGTTGGCTTTTTCCACTCAATCTACTTTTCTGGAGGTTCATCCAGGTATTACATGTATCAGTAGGTCTTTCCTTTTTATTGCCGAGAGTATTCCATGGTATCGATGTATCATAGACTGATTAACCATTCACCCGTTGAAGGACACCTGGGTTTTGTTTTGGTTTTTTGTTTGTTTTAATTTGGGGCTCTAACGAATAAGGTTATATTATGTATAGGCTTTTGCTTGAAAATAAATTTTCCTTTCTCTGGGATAGAAGCCCTAAGAGTGTGGGTCATGTGATAGCTGTATGGTTAATTTTTTGAAGAAAATGACAAATTGTTTTCTGGAGTAGCTGTGCCATTTTACATTCACCCAGCAAAGTACTGGGTGATCTAATTTCTCCTAATTCTCATCAGTATTTGTTGTTATTTTATTTTAGCTATTCTGATAAGAGTATAATAAAATCTCATTTTGATTTTAATTTGCATTTCCGTTATGGTTAATGATCTTGAACATCGTTTCATGTGCTTATTTGCCATCTGTATATTCTCTTTGATAGTCATTTTTTAAAAACCTATCTTCTAATTGGATTGTTTTGTTTACTGTTGAGTTTTGAGAGTTCCTTTTTATGTGTTCTAGATACTGGTTGTTTGTCAGATATATGGTTTGCAGTTATTTTCTCTCACTCTGTAGCTTTTTCATCCTTTTAACAGTATGTTTTGCAGAGCAAAAGGTTTATTTTGATGATGCCCAGTTTATCAATTTTTCCTTTTATGGATCATGCTTTTGGTGTCAACACTAAAAACTCTTTGCCTAGCTCTGGAAACTGAGGATTTTTTCCTCTTTTTTTTCTAATAATTTTATGTTTACATTTAAGTCTGTGGTCCACTTTGAGTTAATTTTTCCAAAAGATGTAAGAAATAGGTCGAAGTTCTTTTTGTTTTTATTTTTGGCTTATGGATGTTCAATTGTTCTAGCACTGTTTGTTGAAGAGTCTGTCTTTCCTCCACTGATTACTATAGCTAAATATTAAGTCTTGAAATCAAATAGACTGGTCCTCCCCTTTCATTCTTTTCTTTTCAAAATTGTTTTAATTGTTCTTCATTTGTTGATGAGAAAGAGCTCTGTGACTTTGCAAAAAAAAACCCAGAGGGAGGATAGTATTCCCTTTGGAGGGTGATTGTGAGATTATGGGCACTGACACATATAAAGTACTTAATATAATACCTGGCATATGATGCAGACACTTAGCTTTCTTCCTGTTGATTCTAAACCAACCATCAAAAATCTACACATACACACACACACAGACTCTCTCCCCCAGTAATACTGTATATTATGTTCTCTGTTTTATGTAAATGTGTTATATATGCAACCAGGTAAGAAATATGCCTTCAGTAAGAAATACATGTGAAGGAAACGACTCAAAAGGACTAGCTGTTACTCTCATCCACATCTGTAAATAGGAACTATCCAGTCTCCATTTCCTTCCCATACCTTCAGTTTGAGATATAAGCTCTGATAAGGACATCAACTGGGAGGTTATGGTCTCATCCAAACAGCAACAGAACTCATGCCCAGCCAGGAGACAGTGAGATAGGTTCCCAACAGGAAAATAAAAAGTGAGTATAAATATTGTCTAACTCATCAGAACCTGTTTCTGAATTGGATATTGACTATTGCTGGCAAAAGGGTAATGCCCTATTCCACTTTAGCCCACTGGCCTCCCTGCTGTTCCTCCCACTTTCCAGATACATTGTGACCTTTGCCCTGGTTGGAATGTTTTTCCCCCAGATATCCACATGGCTCTATCTTTCATCTCCTTCAGATGTTATTCAAGTGTCACTTTCTCACAGAGGTCTTCTCTGCTCAGTCTATTGAAATCACTCTACACAACCCCTAAACCCAAAAAAGTCTTCTTGCCAGCTTTATTTTTCTTCTTGGCTCCCATCACCATCTAGCATAGAACACGTATATTTGACAAATTTGGTCAGATTTCACGTACTAACTTGTAAGCTCTATGAAGGCCTTTATTTCACTGTTGTATACTATGTACCTAGAAAGGTGTTTCTATGTAGTAGTCACTTGATAAATATTTGTGGAATGAATCAAGTAGAGAGGTTTCAAAAGACCATTGGAGAATGTCATGGCTTTTAACTATAATACTTTAAATCTAAGATCAGTGGCAACCTTAATAGGGAAGATCTTAATATCCATTTCTTCTAGGAGAATGTCAACTAAATAAACATATATAATAGATAAATACATGTTTCACAGATTCTCCTATTTCCTTTCCCAAATCTTAACCCACTCTCCTGCTGCCCTCTCCCCTTCCAAAAAAAGACGACAGATTAAAGGAAAAGTGCATTTCTTGCCCATTGGCCTTCTCCTCTCATTCCACTGCTCAGGACCAAAATCTTGGATACTTTCTCATACCTACGTTCAATTCAGGATCTATGATTACTCTCACGATCTTCACTGCTATTGTCTCTTGAAGCCACAATGAGCTTTCGCCTGAAATACAGCAAATTGTCTTCTAATTGGTTTCTCTACTTCGAAATTTGATTCTCCACAATCTATTTCCAAATCAGCCAGAGTGTTATGGACTGAACTGCGTCTCTCTAAAATTAATATGTTTAAGCTCTAACCTCCAATGTAGACACAACCTTTGAGACAGTCAGAGACAGAGCCTTTATAGAGGTAGTTAACATTATGTAAATACGGTCATAAGGTTAGGGCACTAATCTGATAGGCCTCTCTCCTTATAATAAGCAACAGGGGAGAACTCAGTCTCCACCATGTGAGAGCACAGCAAGTAGGGAGCCGACTTCAGGCCAGGAAGAGAGCTCTCACCAGAACCCAACCACGCTGGCACCCTCATCTTGGACTTCCAGCCTTTAGAAGTAAGAGAAAATAAATTTCTGTTGTTAAAGCCACCCAGTCTATGGTACTAGTAAGCCTAAACTGCCTAATACATAGAGTAATTCTTTTAAAAGCTAAGTTACACCATGCCATCCCTCTGTGTGGAACCCTCCATTGGCTTCTTACTCCTCTGAATATTAGTTAAGAGCCCTAAAAATCCTAGAAATTGCCTTTAGGAACCTATAAATTCTGGATTTTCTTTCCTTCTTAATCTCATTTCCTACTACTCTCCCCATCCATCACTTCCTTCAACCACACTGGCCTCCTCTCTTGTGCTTGAACCCACCAGGCGTGTTTCCATTTCAGGACCTCTGCACCAGCCGTTCCTTCTGCCAGAATCCTCTTTTCTCAGTACTGTCATGATTCACTCCTCACTTCCTTTGAGCCTTTGCTCAAAAGTTAATGACTTAATGAAAAAAATAATGCATTTGGGGCATCTATTTCTAAATGTCAGTTTAATATACTTGCAACTTTATAGTTAGATTGTATCATCCATTATAGCTTAAAGGAATACTTAAGTTATAGCTTCCTTTTATTAACAAAATGTTTGGTTTTCAATACCCTCAAGAACTATTGCAATAAATCCAAATAATATTCCAGTTCCTGATTATAATAGGAATGAGAGTCAATAAATTAGATCACCTGAAATGAGCTTATATTTTTAGTGATTTAGATGGTTTTTATTTTGTTTTTGTTTTTTTTGCAGTATGTGGGCCTCTCACTGTTGTGGCCTCTCCCGTTGCGGAGGCTCCGGATGCGCAGGCTCAGCGGCCATGGCTCACGGGCCCAGCCGCTCCGCGGCATGTGGGATCTTCCGGGACCGGGGCACGAACCTGTGTCCCCTGCATCGGCAGGCGGACTCTCAACCACTGCGCCACCAGGGAAGCCCTAGATGAGTTTTCTCAGCAGGTATTTGGTAAGTACCCACTATGAAAGGTTGACTGGCCACTGCGGATCAAAAATAAAATAGTCCCTACTTCGAGCAGCTTACAGATTAGTAGCAACCAATTCATGTTAAAATAATAATTGGTTTTAACACAAAGCAAAATTTAAATACAATTCTTTGGTAGTTTTTAATTTATTTCCCTTTTTAAATTAGATCCAAGTAAAAGTATATTCCTCTTTTTGTAAATTATTCTCATTAAACAAATTATATATCAACTAGCATAGAGATATATGTGTAATTATTTTCCCCAAAATTAGCACTAGTCATCTATAAGTGATGCTTGCATCATTTAAAAAATAAGCATGGGGCTCCCCTGGTGGCGCAGTGGTTGAGAGTACGCCTGCCGATGCAGGTGACGCGGGTTCGTGCCCCGGTCCGGGAAGATCCCACATGCCGCGGAGCGCCTGGGCCCGTGAGCCATGGCCGCTGAGCCTGCGCGTCCGGAGCCTTGCTCCGCAACGGGAGAGGCCACAACGGTGAGACGCCCGCGTACCGCCAAAAAAAAAAAAAAAAAAGCATGTATCACAACATGTTAGAACAGTATTTTCAATAACAGGACTCGACCCCAAGAACTAAAATAGAAAAGTGATGTGATATCCATAAATGAAACCAGTAAATTTAGCCAAGGGCCAGAGGTTTCGGTGCAGAGCACTCCTACAGGGTTTCTGGCAAAAAGTTTGCCCTGGTTCTAACAGGCAGCATCTCCCATTTAAAAGTCTCACTCCTCCCCGACACATCCGTGGAAAACCTATTGGCGCGCGAGCTCTTCCTTTCAGCAACAACCTCTTCGGTTCAAGATAAACTAAGTTGCAGAAGCTACCTGATTGGCTAAGAAATAATGACGTAAGATTTCTCAAGCCCACTGAGAATCGTCCTCCCCTAGCCTGCCTCAGATTCCGCTTTCCGATTGGTTATTACGGCAAGAAGGCGGGGCCAACTGCTGAAGTTGACCTCTGGGTCGGGAACCCCAGCAAACATGGCGGCGGCCAGGTGCTGGAGACTTGTGCTCCGTGGTTCAGGGCTGTCACTGCACACCGCGGCCGAGGCCGCCGTCAAGGCTCCCGAAGTGACCGGCCCAGATGTCGCGGCAGCCCCAGTCGCGCGCTACCCGCCGGTCGTAGCCTCTCTGACTGCCGACAGTAAGGCGGCACGGCAGCGGCGAGTGGAGCGATGGCAGGCCACGGTGCACGCGGCCAAGTCGGTAGACGAGAAGCTGCGAATCCTCACCAAGATGCAGTTCATGAAGTACGTAGTTTACCCGCAGACCTTCGCCCTGAACGCCGACCGCTGGTACCAGAGCTTTACCAAGACGGTGTTCCTATCGGGTCTGCCGCCGCCGCCGCCTGCCAGGCCCGATACCGAGCCCGCGCCGGCTCTGGACGTAGTGGCCCTGCGCGACGCCGCCTGTGATTGCCTACTGCAGGAGCACTTCTTTCTGCGGCGCAAGAAGCGTGTGCCTCTTTACCTGGAACGTGAGGCCATCACCTCGCCTTTCTTGGACCAGCTGGTTGCCTCCCTCACGGGCCTGCTCAGCGCTCGCAATCCGGCCCTGGCTAACGCCGCCCTCGGTGAGCCTCGGGCCCGCCACTCCGGGCGGGGGAGGTGGGGATGGTAGGGGACCTCTCTGCGCCAGATTTGCCCCCTTTTTCTTTCTTTCTGCTTGGTCAGTTTTTTTTCTCAGTCCTTTCGCTCCTGGCTGGCGACAGCGTCCGGAGACTGGGTTCTCGTGCATGTGCTGCCACCTACTCACTGTACAACCCTAGGCTAAGTAGCCTGAGCCCTCCAGGACTGCTTTGTGAAGGTCCAGACAAGTGTTGGTTAAGAAAAGGGGCTCCTGGAGAGCGGGACAGGCCTGGGGTTGCCTTTTAGCTCTTCCATCAAAAAGTTACTGACCTTATGTTAGTTTATAAACCGATTTTGACCTAGTTTTTCTCATTTTCAAGATGAGAATACGATAATAGTACTACTTGGTCATAGATAGAACTGTTAAGATTAAAGGCGATATTGATTAAAATACGTAACGTGTATTCGGTACTCTCTATGTACCTGGCCCTGTTCTAAATTTTATATGTGCCAAATTTAATCCTCACAGTAACTTTACAGTAGGCAGCATTGTTTTATAAATGAAAAAACAAACAGATCCAAGGTACAGAAACGTAAAATGTATCTAGTTAAAGAGGCTACAGCTGGTAGATTTGGAGGACGGGCTTCAAACCCAGCCATTCTGGGTTCTCAGTAAACAATCAGCAACTTCTGTTTTACTGTTAACATGCAGGCATGAAAAATAATTAATGGATAGACAGTTTTAAAAATCAGTGTTTCTGACGTGTTCATCATTTTATATCAGCCACCCAGTAGGTATCTTAATAAATATCTATTGAATTAACGTTACTGTGACTGTAGGTATGTGCTCAACTGAGTCTTGTAGTGTTCTTGTTTCTTTCATCCCAGTTGGGAATGAAGTGGTCTTGAGACAAGTGTCACAGACTTTGCTCATGATTGATGGCCTGGGAAAGTTGACAATCTCGTCAAAACCCAGGTTCCTCTTCTGTATAATGGAGATAACAACTATACATACCTTTGAGAGTTATTGTGAAGATTGAATTAGTAATTCATAAGACAGCTCTGACTCTTAATAAACTTTTTATTTCTGGTGAATGATGCTGCTGTTAGTTTTATTTTATGTTTGTCCTTAACTGAGAAACCTCTTTGGTTACAGTGCTTAGTGTAGTGTGGCACAAGTAGACAATAAAGGTTTGAGCGTTATTTTAAAGTTGTGATTGTTTAAGTTAAATTATTACATAATCCAGACGCTATATCTTACATCAAAGAGTAATTTTTGATGTATTTTCAGCTAGCACAGTCATTCTTGAGTTCTGTATTGCAGAGTTTGGTGTGCTTACAATAACTAAATTCATCTAAATTATCATATAAAAAATTTTTGAATATCTTTTGATAGACTGTAAACGCCCAGTTCACTTCTACTGGTTGCGTGGTGAAGAAATTATTTCTCATGGTCATCGGAAAGGTCGAGTTGATGCTTTGAGATACCAAATAAATGATAAACCACACAACCAGATTCGAATATCCAAACAACTACCTGAGGTAAAGATTTATTGCATATGTTTCTGTTGACAGTTGAGGAGGAAGTGTTATAGCAGGCTAGGTAATGGGCTACGTAGGATAAAAAGTTTTGGATAGAACCCTTTTCTTTCAAGTGTATTTGGAATATATCTCAGCTATAATTCTTTTTCAGCTTTTTAACTTGCTATAGTATATATATTTTGCAGAGGTCAAATAATCGTTTTAAGTGGGGTTAAGTCCTCAGTTTTTAGGACCATACAAATCTTTTTTTTTTAATGAAAATACTGATAATAGTTTATGATTGTAATTTACGGTAAAGTACCCTACCTAATTATAAATCAAGGCATTTTTACAGCTATAAGCTGGTCATCTTATGTGTATACACTTCTTTTGGAGAAAACAAGTGTGTTTTGAGTATCATCTGTATGTCCATGTCAGTGGTTGGCACATTTCTTCTGCAGAGGTCCAGATAGTAAATATTTTAGGCCTTGAGCGTCATAAGTCTCTGTTGCATTCTCAGTTCTTAACATGTAACAGCAGCCGTGTACCATAGGTAAATGAATTTGCATGACTGTGTTCCAATAAAACTTTAGAAAAACAGGTGGCTGGCTGGATTTGGCCCATCACTAGATGGTAGTGTTAAATCATTTTGTAAAATCATCTCATTTTTAAGATTTTTAAATCTATTAAGAATGTGACTAAAACATATGCTAGTGTTGCTGTGAATTCACTTATGACTTTTTCTTTAAGTTTGTGCCGCTGGATTATTCTGTACCTGTAGAAATCCCAGTTATGAATTGTAAGCCAGACAAACTTCCATTATTCAAACGGCAATATGAAAATACCATATTTATTGGTAAGTTTCGTCTTTTAATACATGAGTTCAAAGTGTCCTGTGCAAATTTGCATAATTAATTCTTTTATTTATTTATTTATTTTGCGGTACGCGGGCCTCTCACTGTTGTGGCCTCTCCCGCTGCGGAGCACAGGCTCCGGACGCGCAGGCTCAGCGGCCACGGCTCACGAGCCTAGCCGCTCCGCAGCATGTGGGATCTTCTGGGACTGGGGCACGAACCCGTGTCCCCTGCATCGGCAGGCGGACTCTCAACCACTGCGCCACCAGGGAAGCCCCATAATTAATTCTTGATGACCAAGAGGTTCAGATAGTCTATAAGCAATGTAATTCATCTCAGGTTGCAGTTCGCATGAAAATTGGAAAGAAAATATTCTTTCAGCTTGCCATTTAAAATTTTACTTGTTTCTACTGAATTAACAGTATTTAACAAATAGTTATGTTTATTAGGCTTTGTTGATTTATTATTTATATAGAAAAGTAATTTGTGTTTTTTCAAAAGTAAACAGGTAAGAACTGGATTTGAGGTAGTGATTGGCTTTTTTTTTAACAAAAGCCTCCCATTTGTGCCACACACTGATAACCATCAGGAATATAAAAATTAATAAGGCCTGATCTCTGTGCTCATGCAGCTTATACTTTGGCTGTTTTTTCTTTGTTTATTAATTCCTAGCTGATTGAGGAAGATTTTTAAGAAAGCAGCTTCTGCTGGTCCTCCAGAACTGTTTTATCAGTCCCTTCTCAGTCACTGTGGTCTTAGAGAGTGAATTATGGGGAACTTTTGGTTGAAAGACTTTACCACTAAAACCAAGAATTTCAGCATTATAAAGGAAGTTTTTAAAGTCATGAAGCGTTTGTATCCTTTGGTGATTATGACCAGCAGAATAACAAAACTCCTAGTGATGACCGAGGAGTTTGAGAAAACTGAAATAATAGGGAATTTTAAATAAATTTTACATATATTCTTTTGACTTATGCTATATCATAGTGAGCCGATGATAGCTAGCAGATTGTACTTTCAGATGAAATTTATTGTAATCAATAAAATAAATAAGCCAAGCTTTCCGTTTGTGTATTTTGAATGCTGATCACATAATGAGTAGAGGAGACAGATAGCCTTGAACCAAATACTGAGGACATGTGCTGCAGATATTCTACTTGTGTATTTCATCTGAAATGTTTTTATTTTGCTCTTCAGGCACAAAGACAGCAGATCCACACTGTTATGGACATACCCAGTTTCATCTGCTACCTGACAAATTAAAAAGGGAAAGGCTCTTGAAACAAAACTGTGCTGATCAGATAGAAGTTGTTTTTAGAGCTAATGCTATTGCAAGCCTTTTTGCTTGGACCGGAGCACAGGCTATGTATCAAGGTAAAACTAGTTTTATGGCATTATAGTTATTGGAAGACATTTTAAGAATTTAATAGATCAGATTGTTTTCCTTGGGTTAAAATGTAGGCTGAATCTTCACATTTTGAAAACTTTTGCATTGGCACAAAATGCAGTTGTTTTAAAGTCCATAATTAAATATTTTACATTTGTAGTTGGTAAGTGGCACTTTGGTAGTTACTCTCATCTTTTACTTTGACCATTTTTGTGTGAATGTATTTTTTTCTGATGATGTTCTCAAGCATTTCAAAGACCACCTGAGTCAGCTCTGTAGATGACAGCAGCTTTCTGAAACTAGAAAATGAAATGTTTTCATGGATTAAATTTTAGATTAAATCACAGTTATGACATATAACTTCTTTGAAGGCCATATCTAGGGTGTGAGTTAGGAGACTGTTCATTCAGTTAATGGCTTATGGTTTTTACATACCAGGTGCTGTTGGCCTTGGAGATACAGTGTTGAGTGAGAGAGACAGATCCTGCTCTCCTGGAGCTTATGTTATAGTAAGGAGAGTAAAATATAATAAACATGTAGTATTTTTAGCTAGTGGTGTTACTCTGGAGAGACTATACTAGATGAGGGGTAGAATGATGCATAGGTTGCAGGTATAAATGAGGCGTGGGGCAGAATCTATTTAAACAGAGTTAATTCAGGGGAGGTCTCTAAAAAAATGACATCTGAACAGAGACCTGAATGGTGAGGAGCTGCCTTTGCACAAACCTGGGAGAAGGACACTTCTAGGCAAGAGGAATGGCAAGTAACTCTGAGCTAGGAACGGACTTGAAGTGTTGAAGGAACAGCATGAAGGCTGATGAAGAAAGGGAGGGGGAGAATGGAAAGCGATAGCAGGTGAGAGAGGAAGCTGGAGGCATGCCATGGAGGACTTTTAGAGCCAGCCCATTGTGAAGCATTTGGATTTTGTTACAATACAATATATACCTAGATTACTCCTATATAAGCATCCGTGAGGAATTTAATACAGATTTAATTGCTGCCAGCCTCACCTTTTTCCTTTATATATATATATATATATATATGTACACATATATGTATACACACATGTATATATATATATATATATTTTAACCTTACACTCACAATTGTTGACTTACGTTTTTGTAATAGAAATAAATGGATAAAGTAGGAATAGGAGTAGACAGAATCAGAAAAAGTAGAAGGAAACTTTCTTGAAGATACTAGAATGGCATTGTTCATTCATAAAAGATATTCTTTTCACAGTATAATTCTATATTTTAACAATACTGTTTATTGGCTATCTTCATTAAAGCTGATATAAAATATGTGTGGCAAAATTTATAAGTTACTCCTTGGCCCTGGCAGTTGGATTTAAAAGTATTAAAGCCAGTTAGCCTGGAACAAGAAGCAGCCAGAAAACTTGAGTTGTAAAGGTATTAAGATACCCTGGAACCTTATGATGACGTAAAAT
Source organism: Stenella coeruleoalba (assembly GCF_951394435.1). Classification (NCBI taxonomy): domain Eukaryota; kingdom Metazoa; phylum Chordata; class Mammalia; order Artiodactyla; family Delphinidae; genus Stenella; species Stenella coeruleoalba. The sequence goes on from NC_137148.1 coordinate 37,008,727, forward strand.
ACACTAGGCAAAATGAAAGCAACTCATAAAATCAATTTTGAATTATAAATTAAGACACAGAATTCATCTAATTACATGGTTGAAGTTCTTAGAAAGTCAAGTTTTTTTCTGAAGGGCGTTTTTTTGGGTAGATTTGGTGAAGTAAATGGCCGTAATGGTTATTGGGTGTTAGATGCTGCTGGTATAAGGAAAATTTGAACATATTTGAGGTTGTGAGTAATCATGTGGTTAGTACCAGATGTAGGAGAGATCTGCATAGATAGAGCTTGCTGCTCTTCTTAGATGAAGTGAGTTAAGGTTGAAAGCTGATGAAGTCCAAAGTTGTTGAAAAGGTGTATCCTGAACTTTGGGGATAGTAGAGGGAAGGAAATAGTTCTTGATGCAGAAATGGAATATAGGATTAGAATGGAGAAGATAGGGAAAACTTCGATATCTTTAGGAATTTGGTAGGTAAAATATATAGGTTTTAGGAGTTATTTTATATCCTCCAATGTGTGTGTTTTGTTTTGGTAAAATATATTCTGTATGTAAGTTTCAGCATAACTTTCTTCTACAGGATTCTGGAGTGAAGCAGACGTTACTCGACCTTTTGTCTCCCAGGGTGTGATCACAGATGGAAAATACTTCTCCTTTTTCTGCTACCAGTTAAACACTTTGGCGCTGACTGCACAAGCTGATCAAAATAACCCTCGTAAAAACATATGTTGGGGGACACAAAGTAAGCCTCTTTATGAAACAATCGAAGATAATAATGTGAAAGGTTTTAATGATGATGTTTTACTTCAGATAGTTCACTTCCTACTGAATGGACCAAAAGAAGACAAATCACAGCTGTTGGTAAACTAAGAAAAAACATTTGATTTGAGACTTTGGGAATACTTAAATTTCACTGAAGGAACAATAAAAGGAATTTTAATAATGAGACTTCTGTCAAATATTAAATGTACTGATTTTCAGGCAAACATTTCTTATGTTAACCTCTGATTAGACCTTTCATTTGGCTCAAAATACATCACTAAAGGATTTAATTTTAGATATAGTATGTCGATTAAAAATAATTTTACTTATATGTGACTAACTGATGAGACTAATTGAGCAATCATCAATACCTGGTATTAACTGTGTGTGTAAGCTCATACTACTTGCTGCATACCACTCACTGCATGACAGGCCAGTAATTTGAGAGACAAGGTGTTGGCGTAAGGAAAAATGATGTTATTTGGAAAGCCAGTGAGCCAAGATGGCGGACTAACATCCTGAAGAATTATTTTAATTCAGGGTAGAATTCTAGCTTCTTTTATGCTAGGGAAGGGGGAAGCAGGGTGCCTGATAAGCTTGTGGACAGTCTCCTGACTGGTTGGTAATGAGATAACCAGGTGGTATTTTGGGAGTCAACATTAATCAGCCTTCTGGTTCCAACCTGGCTGGGGTGTATGTGCTTGTGGTCAGCATGTAGTTAACTTTTTCTACGTGGTGAGAATTTTACTATCTATAAAACAACTGAAGTGTATGGCTCAGAATATTATCTATAGCCCTCAAGGAGGAACTAAAGGTCTTTGACGCTGTTTTGTGGCTAAACTATTATTTTGTCTTGCTTGACTATTTTCCTTTGTTTCTGCATTGTCTCATTTCTCTGACTAAATTTGCTGTTTGGAACTCAGGGAAGGCCTTGGAGGCTGAAGCTTTTCTACAAACAAGAGGCAGGGGATATGGGGGTTCTGTACCCTGGAAGGCCCTGCAGGTCCTGCTCAGTTTTCTATGGTTTTAAAAGTAATATAAAGACAATTCAGTGCTTGAGAATATTTAGATGTTTTGTTATATTTTTTCTTTTTTTTTTTTTATAATAATATCGTATAGAGTTTCAAAACCCTACACAAACCCCTTCAAAACATGAACAGTATTTTGCACATATAGGAAACTGGCACAGAGGAGTTAAAATGACTTTAATAAGTTTTCACAGATGATTAATGATATAACTAATGAATTCTATGCAACTTAGTTTCCTTAGAGCTTAGAAGTAACATTAATATAGTTCTGCTAGTTTCATTTGTTCTATCCCAAAGATTGGTAAACTAGGTTTGATATGTTTGAAAATCAATTGTCGGTAAAATTGTTAATCTTGTTGAGAATTAAGGTTCATTCAAACTATTTTTAGTGAGAAAAAACAATTACCTTTGTTATTGTTGTTGTTGTTTGGCCGTGCTCTGCGGCATGAGGGATTTTAGTTCCCTGACCAGGGATCGAACCTGTATTCAGTGGAAGCACCGGACCACCAGGCAATTCCCCTAATTACCTTTATATAACCATGCTAACACTTACGATTTTATATAACCTCCTGTTGTAGATATCTAAAATAATCCATTATTTACTGTAGTTAATGACAAATGCTGTTTTTTCTTTCTTCCTTCTTCTTTCCCTCCCTTCTTCCCGCTCTTTCAAAACAGAGGTCACAGTTATATGGAATAGATGCCTCAGCTAGAAGGGATTATTTACTACAAATGATTGCTAAACTGAAGGAATATGATTTGAAAGTTGTAATTCAGTTCAGGCAAGTGCCTCCTTTACAAGGCATTGTGCTAAGTGTTCCATCTTTACTTTCATTTTTTGCAGAATGCCATGTAATTTCACTCCACCATTCTTTTATTTAAGCTGTTTCCAAAGCTTGGAATACTGTTTTCTACCCCTGGTCCTGTTTATTCCAACCTGTCTGTTGCATTCTCACTCATCCTTCATAGAAAAATGCAGGTATAGAGGGAACAACCATATCAAGCTCCAAATAAAATATCTCTTAATCTTCACTCTTTAACTAATTGAACCTTGTGCAATTTGAGTTACCATCCTTGACTTCTGCCTCCATAAAACAAAATAATTTCACAAACTTGTCTAAGGATGAAATGAGCTAGTGTATGTGAAAGTGCTTTTAAAATATTATGTAATTAAAATATCGAGGGTTCAGTTGAAATACTTTTCTTTTCCTAAACAGATTGTAATTGATTGTCCCATCCTTTGAATACTTCTTCCTCTATGGTAGCACCTGTTTCATTGTTTCACAGCAATTTTTCTCATTACAATGGTGGACAACACACACATCAGACATACACACCTGTATGTACATGTTAGGACTTCATACAGCACTTACTATATTCTAGAGCATGGTCTAGATATTTTACCGATATTAGCTCACTTAATCATCACAACCATTTTGTGAGCTAGGGACTGTTATTCTCATTTTGCTGGTAAGTTAACAGGCACAGAGAGCCCAACAGCTTATTGCAGGTCACACAGCTAGAAAGTGGCAGGATTAGAATTTGAGCCCAGGTGGTCTGACTCCAGAGCCTATGGTAGATATTCCCCAGTAATACACTATAGATGTAGTCAGTGCTACAGCAGTGTATCAGTGGTATAAATTTAGATAAAGGAAATGTTAATACTGACTGATATGAATCATAGGAATGTGCCTTGGAGCAAGTAGCATTTGAATTGGTTCTTGATAGACAGCATTTTCCAAAAACAGGAGAGTAAGTGGATAGATCTGTGAATGAAGGTGAAAAGTTCAAGATTTACCTGGGAAGTAGGTGGTAACTTGCTTTACCCAAGTAGGGTGTAGTCTAAAAGCATTTCGAGAAAAAATTTATTTACTAAGAAACAAAATCTAATTGGTGTCCCATCCACATATAACACTGAACATCAGGAAACAGTATAACAATGTTTAGACTTCTGGGGGAAACATTACATCAGAAGAAATCTGAATTAGTCAAGATAAAGATAGGTTAGGACAATTGAAAAAAATGTTAGAACACCCAAGTCTCTTACCAGTTCATCAGAAATGTATTTCAGTTGATTAGCACATGATTTAATAGAGGAACCAATGAATGGAGGAATCAAAATGAATAAATGTAATGAGTACACAAAGTTGTATCAGGCAAAAGTAGGCATAAAGCAGGGTTAGTACCTATAATTTCAAATAATTCAAGGCAAGAAAAGAAATCTAGTGTTAAAAGGTCATTTTATGTTATAAACTGTAATCAGTGTACAAAATGTTAATCTTAGTTTGAGAAGTTGGAGTAACTAAAAATGAGGAATAATGAGTAAAGGTGACTTAATAAAATTTGGTATCTTACAAACAGAATATATCTTTTAAAATGTGATAGAACATGTATACAAGATCATTTATTAGACCACAGAAAGTGTCAGGAAATTATTAAAAGTGGGAATCATATAGGTCGTGAACTCTATCCACACCGCAGTATACCCAGAAATTGTTAGTATAGTTTTAAACCAGGAACACCTAATCATTTGAAAGTGAAAGTATATTCCTCAGTGGTTATTGCCTGGACAGAATTTTCAATATAAAAATCAAACACTCCCAGAGCTATATCACAATCTAAAAGTGAGAGCTAGTTATCTTACTTGCCTTTTCATTTTTGTCAGATGTATTTTTATATGATCTGGACAGTTCTTCCTTTCCTATGCTTTGAGCAGGAAAGCATTGTATTAGTGTAAGTAAAACTTTAGACTAAAATACAAATCCTGCCTATAAAAGCTAGTGGAATATAGCCAAAATTATTCTGAATACATTTACTCCTAAGGATGCATGAAGGTGCTGTAGGAGAGAATCACTGAATAAACAATCTCTTCCTTTTGCAGTTGTCAACTAACTTTGCTTTAATACTTTTTGTTTTTGTATTAAAACACATGGAGTAGAATGGGAAAAGCCACATGTATTTTAAAAGATAAAACATGAAGTTCAGAGAAATTTTCACTAATCTCAGAACTCAGGAAGAGCATCATATCTTGCTTTTTGCAGTCTTACATTTGATTTGATGCCTGTTTACTAATATACTTAGTGGCAAATTTATAATGTTACGTGTTTATGTAAAGCAAGAAAATAAAATCTGTGTTTGCTAGAAGAGTTTAAAAAAACTAAAGAAAATCAGAAGAAGAAAATATAAATGTAGAAGACTGAATTGGAAGAGAAAGCAGACTTGACAAGTAGATGCACTAACTGGTTCTTTATCCTAGCCCCTCCCATATCAGTAAAAGAGTTAATATTCTAGTAAATCTAATCAAGAGGAAAAAAGAAAACATTTAGAATTGGAAAAGGGGAAGTAATATACTTGGTGGAGGCTCTAGATAGATAGGAAAATGCTATGTATAACAAATTTGGACATTTTCTGCTGAGAAATATAAACAAAATGATAAAGATAGAAAGCTTAAATAGACCATGGAAGAAACTGAAAATATTTCTAAGATACCTTCCGACAAGGGTCCAGAGCAGCACAGTTTATCAGCGACTTCTTTAAAATTTCCATGAAACAAAACTAAAGTTTGGAGTGCTACCCAATTCATCTTATTAACTCATCCTAATTTTTAAAATCTCTAAAAACATACAGGTTAAATGCACATTTGTATATAAATGCAGAAATTCCAAATGAAATGCCACATACCAACTTCAACAGTAATTAAAAAATCCACCCTAATAGGGTAGAGTTAATCATGGAAATTCAGTACCAGATTGATGTTAGGAAATATGCTAGTAGCTAACATCAGTAGTTCAAAGGAAAAAAATAAGGCTTTTGATAAAATTCTTACTCTTGGTTAAAAAAGCAAAGAAAAAGGGGTATTAATAGAAGTATATTTTAATAAGAGTTTTATGTTAGGCTACCCCCAATTTATGTTTAATGGTGAACAATAACTGATGTTCCCACTGAACTCAGGTAAGACTGCCAGCTTTGACCTTTATGTGTGGTTTGCTGATTCATTCCAGGTGCCTAGAATCGTACAAGCAAGCACTCCAAAGTTTGTTGAATAGATGTGAATTAATGAACTTAAGGTAGTCAGTCTTTCTAGTTTGAAATCAGGTATATCTCCTCATTTATGTGCACTTTTCATATCTCAGCAAAGTTACAGTTTTCTTTATGAAGATTTGCATGCCTAGATTTTTCTGTAATTGTGAGTTAATTTTTTTCATTTCAGTTATTTTTTATAGCTTCAAAAAAGGGCTTTGTAATAGCTGTTGTTGACTGCTATATATTTATTTTGTAAAAGGCCGTTTAATTAGCTCATTAAATCAGGAATTTTTTAGTTGAGTCTCATGAGGTATATAGCTCCAGTCTGTCTTGGGTTCCTCTGAAACTGCTTATCAGCACAGCTAATCATCAACCTCCATGTAGTAAAATCATTGGACAGTCTCTGACTACTTCACTCAGTACATTTGTCACATTTGGCGTAGATGACCACCCCTTCATTCTTGAAGTGGTGTCTTTTATTGCCTTCAATGAAACATACTCCATTTTCCTCCTATCTCTTTGACCATTCTTTCACATCCCCCTTTGCTGTTCTTCCTCTAATCTTTCTTTAAATACTGGTATACCTCAGGGTTCTGCCCTAGGCTCCATCTTTTTTTATCCACCATCTTTCCTTAGATGACCTTACCAAGTTTCATGGATTTAAATATATTTATAAGCACATTCAAAATTGCAATTCTGTTTCAATTTTGTGTTTCATGTCTGAACTGTTAACGTCACCATTGTAAATGAATAGGTCTGAGTGATTAAAATTAGGGTGATTTTTCATTAATTTTTCAGTTTCATAAATTTCCCAGAAATACATATTATTTTTATAATAAAAAATTCACTTTAAAGAACCTAGTTCTCTTTCCTGAACGGACTCCAACATGGAACCACCGTCTTATGTCAAATTGTACTCCACCATAAACAACTTTATTGTGAAATTGTATTTGGTAAAGCATTTCTTGAGTACATTTGTTATTTAAGAAAAGTTCGTTCAGTAAAATTCACGTAAGTTTCATCATACATATATTTAATTTATTCTAAATAGTTGATCCCTATAAACTGAAAACTTATTTATTAGATGCAAAGAGCTTAGATTTTTTTCTTGAGATATTTTAATAGACCAGTCAATTGCTATGCATATTGCATTTTATATTAAATTCTAGCACATTTTGGATAATGCTTAAAATAAAGCTGAGGTACGGTTAATTCACATAAAATGTAAGGCACAATAATTTTTTAATTACTCATTTACTATTATAGAAATCGGAAAAAATCGTTGCTTTGGACAGAGGCAGGAAAAAATAAGAAAAAGAAAATAAAAGGGAAAAAATTGCTACAGAGAATATTGAGAATAGAAATCAAAGACCCACGGGTGAACAACACTGACATTGGCCAATATTTGATTGGACAAGGTTGAATTTCTCATGAAAGGCCTTAGTATTCCAAAGTTTGGTAAAAAAAAATTTGTAAGACAAACAACAATAACAGTACAAAATAAAAAGCAGGGACTAATAAGACTCCACAGAGGGTGAGAATTATAGGTAATAATATTGCAAATGTACAGATGTGATCACTGTCTTGGTGTGTAATAAGCACACTGTAGACTAAAATTCAGCAATAGTTACTATCCAAATAAGCTTATCTCTTCATTAAATGTAGCTTATAAGACTATGTAACTTTAAGAGTATTCTCATAATTAGCCTGCTTTAAATAATGTTCTGGATGTCATCCTTAGAACAAAATTAAGCTCCATTTCTCAATCACATTTCTTTGTTTCTTTCCCTCTATGTAAAAATATGGAATTCTGTCTCAGGTCTTGATTACATTTTGTGTTCTTTGTCATCCTATAGAATTCTGCATTTCACTTTGGAAATTTTTGTAATTAACTTTTGACGCTTGAAATTGGCTTTTGAAACTTTTATAGTAGTTTGGACGTAAGTTTGGGGTTTAATGTGTAGGTTATATTTTTGGCTTTTTGCATCTTTAAAAGAAAGTTATGGTTATGAGATGATTTGTTTTTAAAATTATGTAAAGGAACTGCCATTGGATTTAAAACGCAAGTAATGTTCTCTAGAAATGAATTGAATTGATGGGAAGTCCAAGTTGATACATGCAAATGGGATATCACTTTTTTTTACCTTTTTAGTTTTTGGACAAAATAAATGAAGTTTTAAATTGGTGACATATAGCAAAAACTTATATATTAACCAGTTTAGAAAAGCTGAATACAGAAGAAAGTAACCATCTTTTATTTTTGTTTATTCTTTTTAATTTTTAATTAATTTATTTATTTTTAGCTATGTTGGGTCTTTGTTGCTGCACATGGGCTTTCTCTAGTTGTAGCGAGCAGGCTTTCTCTAGTTGCGGCGAGCAGGGGCTACTCTTCTTTGCAGTGTGAAGACTTCTCATTGCGGTGGCTTCTCTTGTTGTGGAGCATGCATTTTAGGTGCGTGGGCTTCAGTAGTTGTGGCACGTGGGCTTCAGTAGTTGTGGCATATGGACTTAAGTAGTTGTGGCTCGCGGGCTCAGTTGCTCCATGGCATGTGGGATCTTCCCGGACCAGGGCTTGAACCCGTGTCCCGTGCATTGGCAGGCAGATTCTTAACCACTGTGCCACCAGGGAAGCCCCCGTCTTTTATTTTTGAATAGATAACTGTGTAAATGATTTTAAACTTGGTGCTTTAATTCAAACAAACACCCTCAGAATGTTTTTATAAAAGTTGTGTATTGATATAAAGATATTCACACCTTTAGCATTTTTTAGATGTGATACATATATATATATATAAAATGGGAATTGGCATATTCATTTTTGCTATGGCCTTATGGCCTTATTCATCTTGTAGAGGTATATACTGCAGAAATATGTAACCAAATAGCGTTATAAATGAGCTACCTGTACTTTTTATCATTTTAATTCTAGGTTTGAATTGCTAGAACCTGTCATGATCTTAGGAAAATGAAAGCTTACATGATGTTTAGCCACTTGGAAAGTATTTCTCTGGGTCTTCAGTTCATGTAAAACGTGACTTTTATTTGTAAACTAACAGTACTTTTGTTATAAGCACTTTATTAGGATCTTCTGAAGCATTCCAATAAGTTTCCTCTCTTAATCAGTAATTAATCATTAATCATTAATAAAGAAGGTGGGCAGGATTTAAAGCCAGAACGTACATCAGGGATAATTTAGTTTAGCAGCTGAGTTCTGTTTATGTCATTCATCTTTACCACAGACAGTGCAGGTTTTTTGTCTTAATTGGCAACATTAAAAGGGAGAGAGGTTTTAAAACATCCAGGTTTCAAGTTCTTTTGAAAAATAGTAAAATCTGATGACGCTAGGTTTACATTCTTTTGTGTTAACAATAAACAGGCTCTGGAACTTGTCTGCTCTGGGTCCCTTTAGAGGGGACATACTCTCTCCAGTTTGTCCGAGTCCCCCCACCACCCACTCCTCATTTTTACTCTCTTGACCAACATCATCTGTCATGCTTCACTAATTTCTGTTAAATGTTTTGTCTCTAAGGCATTGAGTTTATGACCCCTGAGGTCCGGATTACCATTAAGAACTTGTATTACTAGTGGTAAAATTCAACCTTTATAATTACTTTTCAGGCTTTAGGATCTCAGTTTTCTATCAACATACATTAATGATAAATTGAATTCAAATGAGGAGTTCAATTTCATTTGAGATAATTAAGTGAAACCTGGTCTTTGAGTGAAAGAAGATATATTAGTTACCTGGCAAAATACATGAACTTCTGTTCCCTACCTCTTTTGCTGAATGAAAGGCAAAGTGAAACCTGATTTGTTTTGTTTTGACAGTTTATTAATCATGAGGTTGGGAGAAATTTTGTCTATTTTCACAGAACCAAAGTTGGCAACCAGAGAATATTTGGACACTATATGGAGCATTTTGTTTCCCTTTATAGTCTATGTTGGGTTGTCTACAGTATCACCCTCCCCAGTTGTGGAAGAATGGTTAGGATGCTCTTACAGAGTTAAGCCCTTATCAGACTAGAGAAGATGCCCAAATGGTGGTCAAAAACAGACTGGTTAGAATGCTGTGAAGTAACCTATTAAAAAACAAAAACAGAAACAAAAGAAACCTTTGACTTCTGTGTCCCAAAATGGTGGACTAGATTATTTGGTTCAATCTTCCTGCTATAATATCTGACTAAATATAACAAATATCCACTTGAAGGCAATTAGAGAGGTAACAAGGTAGTGAGTAATTGCCAGACTGATATCAGGAAGAAAATGGAAATCCAGAAAGGTGAACCTAGTCTTGGGTCTGCTTTTGCTCTGGAGGGGGAATTTGTTAACCAAGAAGAGGAGGCTGAAAGGTTGAGTAGAATTTTAATAGTCTTGTGAGATTAGAAGGACAAGTTATAGCACAGCATCTCCAAGTTTGGGACTTGGGAAGAATTCCTTGGTTTGAGACCCTGAAGGATCACATTCAAGGTATAAAGGTGAACTAGAAGCAAACCATTCACATAGAATATAGCTTAGAATTGAGTCAACTAGATAGCTTAGAAAAATCTGAAGTTTTGAAAGTAGATTAACATGATCTGAGATTTTTAGTGCCCTGGGAATCTGAAAGATGCAAGTTTGGAGAAAGAGAACAGGTTCCTAGGTCTCAAATTATTTCTACAAAACTTTTTCAAATACAATATATCCATATAATAATTGGGCACAAGAGGAGAAAGACAGTCAGAATGAAAATCAGCAGAAACAATAGACAGTAGAAACAGACCCAAAGGGGCATCAAATATTTGGATTGTGAAATAGACTTTAAAATTAATGTTTACTATGTTCAAGGAGATAGAATAAAAGATTGAAAATTTCAGTATAGAACTGGAAACTATAAAAAATGTCATCGCAGATTTGTAAAAGAGCGAAATATTCAAGAACTAGAAAAACAAAACAGTAAACAAAATTAAGAACACAAAACATTGTATTAGTTATCTATTCTGCATAACATATAACTGCAGACTTAGCTTCTTAAAACAACATACATTTATTATCACAGTTTCTGTGGGTCTGGAGTTCAGCCATGGCTTAACTGGGTTCTCTGATTCAGAGTCTCACAAGGCTGCAATCAAAGTATCCGTCAGGGGAAGGGTGTCATCTGAAGGCTCAGCTAGGGAAAGATCTGCTTCAAATCTGTGTGGTTGCAAGCAGGTTGTTGGACTGAAGTCCTCAGTTCCTTACTGGCCATTGGGTAGGGACATCCTTCAGTTCTTGCCATATGGGCCTCTCCACTAGAGCAGCTTACAATAGAAAGAGCATATAGAGAGTCTGCTAACAAGACTGTTGGTCAGAAGGCCAAGTCACTGTGTCCAGTCCATAACCAAGGGGAGGGGACTGCACAAGGTCATGAATAGGAGGTGTGAATCATTGGGGACCAATGATTCTTAGAGTCTGCCCACCAAAGATTATAAATACCACTGAAGAGAGAACTCCTGAATTGGAAAGTCAGAATAAAATATCCATAATAAATGTTGTCTTCATAAACTTTTTTACTCCGCCATTACCAATAAAGAAGGGTTGATATTTACCCATGCCCAGAAGAATGGAAGTAGTGTGGAAAGGGGATAAATAAGGATATATGTTAATTGAATACATAGGAGCTTAGAAATAAGGAGACTATTAGGGAAGGAAATGAAGGATCAAACTAGGTATTTCGGAATCCCATTTTTTCTTGTTCTGGATGCCAGTGGGTACCCCATCTGTAGTACTCTTTGTAATGAGCTATACATAATTTGTGGCTTAGTTGATATTTTTGATGTTGATTAATAACATGCCAGTGGATAATCAGTAGAAACGTGTGTCTATAAACTACTAGCCATAGCACATATTTTATCTTGCTCATTTTATTTCTGCACAGGATTTTTCAAGGTGCAAACATCATATTTCTGAGAAGTATACAATTTTCTTAAATAAATAGGTGTTTATTTTTTAATTGGCCATTACCTCATGGGAGGTGATATTTGTAAATATATTTCAAATTAGCATGCATTTCAGTAAATAAATTCTTTACATGTCCAAAAAAGCCCAACATGACAACTGTAGGTTAAGAACCAGTTTTAGTTTATCTCATAGGTGTTCTATCTTTGTTCAAGCTTAGTTATAATGGAAAAACTCTTTAATGTTGACAGAATTTCTTTAGAATAAACGATTAATATGTCTGAAAGACCAATTTCTCCTGGCAAAATTGGAGAGGAAATAGTAATTTGGAAAACCAAGTTACTGTAACCTTTGATAAGCAAAGGCATCTATAATGTAAGTCATTATAGTATTTCTCCTTTTTAAGAATTCATAAATTTAATGGTCCTATCAGTTGCGTGTTAGTTTGAAAATGATCTCGAGCTAGATTCATACTGAATAAAATCCAGAAACTTTCATCATAATTTGACTAGATGCACAGGAAGCTAGGAAGAAAAGGGAAAACATGGAGAATAAACTTCTTCATTCCAGGTACTATATTAACATGAAATCAGTCAACCTTCAACACCCATATTCATTTGAAACTTGATGACATTGTTTAGTTACTTATCATGCACTACCCAAGGGACATATAGATAAATATTTTAACATCCCTATGTAGAAGCATCCAGTAAGGTTTATGACTTTGTTTATATCAAATCATATCCTATGTATTAATTTTATCCACTTAGGTAGAGAATGGATAGGCTTTTGATTTAGTTTAGAAAATCAGATTTTCATATTGTTTTTTAGCTTCATTTTAATCTGTAGAATATAAGATTATTTTTGTTGTTGATGTGAAATATGTAATTATTATAGAAAATTTGAAAAACAGAGAAGTGGGAAAAATAATCTCATACTGTTAACATTTTGGACTGTTGCCTTATATCTATGCATTTTTGTCAACAAAATGTTTTATGTTTTTATTTCATAATCATCTTATCAAATTACTGTAAGTTTCTATATTCTATGAATAGTCTTTTGGGGGTATTTTAAAAGGTGATTGAATAGTAACAGTATTCTGTTACTGAAGGAGAAATACTTAAACATGAAATTTCCACAATATTAAGTTCACATTCATTTACAGAGGAAAAGAATCATAATTTTTTCAATTGTAAAAAACTTGAACATGATAATTCTTTAAGATTAGCTAATGTGGGTGTAAATATATTCAATGTTGGACTGGTTCACAAGTATGCAGATGATTTTATCCTTTCAGTATATTTGCAAGATTTCCATATCTCACTACCTTAGTGTGATTCATAATTGGAAAAATAAAGGATCTGTGTATTTGGAAAGCCCTAAAGGAAGAAAAAATATCTATACAGTTATCCTCTGGAAAAGTGTAATTTGTTGAAACCTTCAGAACTAGGATTTTAAATGTCATTTAAAAGAACAATGCCAGAGAATTCTAGGTCTCAGGTTACCTGAAAATGTAAACAAGTTTTAAAATCGGTTTGACAGTTGGATCTGAAAATCTAGATTGAAGTCTTGCTTCTATCATTAACTAGCTAAGTGACTTAGGACCACTCAGTTTTTCTTGAATTCAGTTCCTTCATATAATAAATTGAGGGGATTGAACAAGAAGATCTTCAAAATCCCTCCTAACTCTAATGTGCGATGAATCATTCCTTCTAAGCCTGTCACAGCAGATGTGATTTGCCATTAACATTATTTTTTTAAATTTCTTTTTTAAACCTCCTGTTTCCAAATGACAAAATGGTAATGTTCTTGAGAGCTGGAGAGTTGTGTGGGGTTCAGCTTGCCCTTTCACTAAATTTCTTCAGTTGTGATATTTTTCTTTCATACATTTTCCCCCATGGCACTATCCCCTGAGGGATAGACTCATAAACTTTTAGAATAAAAGGAAATTTAATGGTCATCAAGTTCAACCCACGATTCAGTGCTCAAATGTCCTCTAAAACATTTGCACCAAATACTCGCCTCTGTGCCTGAAGGTTGAAGATTTATAACCTCCCAAGGCTGCCATTTTCCCAGTTTGTACTGTACTGATTACTAGACAAAGTTTATTTTGAGTTGAAATCTCTTTTCTGGTAGCTTCTTCCCATTTATAATTGCCTATCTCAAGGTTATTTGGATATCTTCTCCATTTCCTTTCATCAAGTACATTTTTTACATCTTACTGTGTTCTCTTTTTTAAAAAATATTTATTTGGTTGCACCAGGTCCTAGTTGTGGCATGTGAAGTCTTAGTTGCAGCATGCATGTGGGATCCAGGTCCCCAACCAGGGATTGAACCCAGCCGGGCCCCCTGCATTGGGAGCGCAGAGTCTCAACCACTCCACCACCAGGGAAGTCCCTGTCTCACTATGTTCTTTTAATTGGAAACAACCTAACTGTTCAACAATAAGGGATTGGTGAAATAAATTTTTCCCAATCTATATAAAAGGAGTACTGCATCAGTTTTCTAGAGTTGCCATAACAAATAACCACATATTTGGTGGCTTAAAATGACAGAAATTTATTCTTTCACACTTTTGGAGGCCAGAAGTCCAAGATCAAGGTTTGGCAGAGTCATGCTCCTTCTGAAAGCTTTAGGGGAGAATCTTTCCTTGTCTCGTCAAGCTTCTGGTGGCTCCTGGCATTCCTTGGTTTATGGCAGCGTAACTCCAATTTCTGCTTTGTCTTCACATGGTCTTCTTCGCAGTGTCTGTGTGTGTTCTCTCCTTTTCTCACAAGGATGCCAGTGATTGGATTTAAGGTGAACACTAAATCCAGGATGATGTCATCTCAAGATCCTTAACTAATTACATCTTCAAAGACCGTTATTTCCAAGTAAGTTCACATTCTCAGCTTCCAGGTGGACATGAGTTTGGGGGGGATACTATTCAACCCATGACAAATACTATAAAACTGCTTAAAATGATGAAATGGGTAAGTACTCAGTTGGTCATACACTATCTTGTAGGACCAGGCACAAGTTCTCATTGATCGTTTGGGAACATCCTATTTTAATAAGTCTATCATCATTAAGCTTTTTAACAAATTATCAACATGTGTAGTGTTATGTGTTGAATTGTGCCCCCCCGCCCCCCAAATTATACTGAAGTCCTAACTTCTAGTACTTCAGTGTGTGAGCTTATTTGGAAAGAGTCACTACAGATATAATCTGTTAAAAGGAGGTCAGACTGGGGTAGGGTGGGCTCTTTATCTGATATGACTGGTGTCCTTACAAGAAGACACAGGAGAGAAAAACCACGTGACAACAAAGGCAGATTGAAGTGTTGCAGCCGCAAGCCAAAAAATGCCAAAGATTGCCAGTAAACCACCAGAAACTAGGAAGAAGCAAAGAAGGATTCCCTCCTACAGGTTCAGAGGAACATCTGCCCTCCCTGCCAACACCCTGATTTTGGACCCCTAGCCTCCAGAACTGTGAGATAATAAACCTCTGTTGTTTTAAATCACCTAGTTTGTGGTAGTTTGTTTTGGCGGCCCTAGTAAACCAACACGGGTACAGTTGACCCTTGAACAAGATGGGGGGCTTAGGGGTGCCAGCCTTCTGCACAGTCCAAAATCTGAATATAACTCTACAGTTGGCCCTTTGTATACATGGTTCTGCATCTGTGGATTCAACTGACTGTGGATCCAGTAGTGGTGTAGTATGTATTTAGTGAAAAAAATCCGCATATACGTGGATCTAGACAATTCAAACCTGCATTGTTCCAGGGTCCACTGTAGTTTAAAAAAACAAAAGAAACTCTGAGCTCTGGGAACAGGATTTCTGAACTCTAAAAGCCTCCACCAATAATAAGGTGGGGGTTTTTTGGGTTTTTTTTTTTAACATCTTTATTGGAGTATAATTGCTTTACAATGGTGTGTTAGTTTCTGCTGTATAACAAAGTGAATCAGCTATATATATATACATATATCCCCATAACCCCTCCCTCTGCGTTCCCCTCCTACCCTCCCTATCCCACCCCTCTAGGTGGCCGCAGAGCACCGAGCTGGTCTCCCTGTGCCATGCGGCTGCTTCCCACTAGCTATCTGTTTTATGTTTGGTAGTGTATATATGTCCATGCCCCTCTCTCACTTTGTCACAGCTTACCCTTCCCCCTCCCCATATACTCAGGTTCATTCTCTAGTAGGTCTGTGTCTTTATTCCTGTCTTACCCCTAGGTTCTTCATGACCTTTTTTTTTCTTTTTTTCTTAGATTCCATATATATGTGTTAGTATACGGTATTTGTTTTTCTCTTTCTGACTTACTTCACTCTGTATGACAGACTCTAGGTCCATCCACCTCACTACAAATAACTCAATTTCGTTACTTTTTATGGCTGAGTAATATTCCATTGTTTATATGTGCCACATCTTCTTTATCCATTCATCTGATGATGGACACTTAGGTTGCTTCCATGTCCTGGCTATTGTAAATAGAGCTGCAATAAACATTGTGGTACATGTCTCTTTTTGAATTATGGTTTTCTCAGGGTATATGCCCAGTAGTGGTATTGCTGGGTCATATGGTAGTTCTATTTGTAGTTTTTTAAGGAACCTCCATACTGTTCTCCATAGTGGCTGTATCAATTTACATTCCCACCCGCAGTGCAAGAGTGTTCCCTTTTCTCCACACCCTCTCCAGCATTTATTGTTTCTAAATTTTTTGATGAGGGCCATTCTGACTGGTGTGAGATGATATCTCATTGTCGTTTTGATTTGCATTTTTCTAATCATTAATGATGTTGAGCATTCTTTCATGTGTTTGTTGGCAATCTGTAATAGTAAGTTTTTTGAAGCCTTGATTACTGCTTTCATCATATGCACTGTTTTCTTGACACTTGCGATAACTTTCAGCCTAGAAATGCTATGGCTTTAAACTGAAGTTTGCCTAAAGCTAGAGTAGAATGTCTTGGAATTCCATGATCAAGATAGCAACTTTGTGGAGGACTGAGGTTTTCCTAGATTGAGCCCAGTATCAACTAGAATTTTCCCTGATCTGAAATTTCAGTAACTTAATCAAGAAAACTAAACCTTACACTAAGAACAATCAGTGGGTTATAGTCTAATAGAATCAGTCTTAACTCTGTGCCGGGAAAGGGCTCCGAATTTCAGTACAGATGAGATTTAGAGACAAATCTCTCTTTCTCTGTCTCTCTCTCAATCTCTTCCACCATCTTTTCATTTTGTTAAAATTGCTGTTTCTACATAGTTGATAGTATGTTGATAGATAGTTTTCTAAAATGTCTAGGAAACCAAGGTAGAGAAATTTCAAAACGTGCTTTTCCATAGCTATCTTGGAGAGAAAAAGGGAACCAGGCAGAGCAATAATTAGAGATAATGGCTTAAAATGAAATAAAAGTAGTAGAGATTTCTAGTTCAAGCAACATGGTAGACTAGGGCATCAACTACTTTCTCCCTCTATTACAGATTCTTTATAAAGAAATGTACCATAAGAAGGTACACTAAAGTATGACTGAGCTGAAAGGAAGGAAGGAAGAGAGGAAGGGAAGGAGGGAGGGAGGGAGGGAGGAAGGAAGGAAGGATGGATCCATAAGTGGGAACCTATTAGTACACTTAAAGCCAGAACAGTGAGCTCTGAGTGGTGCTTCTGCAGCCTGGGTGATATCATGCCTGGATATGGGCTGTGGAGTTTGAGCATATTCACGTTTGCTTGGGGAAAGGAGGCATGGACATAGCTAACGACTGTTGAGCTTAGAGATTGGAAAACAGCCCCAATCCTCCTATGAAAGGGACTAGAAGAAAGGCAATCCACAGAAAATGAAGCTAAAATATCCTTAGCCTCAGTATCAATGTGGGGAATGCAAATGAAAATAATGAGTTACTATATTATTCTCATTGTATTGGAAAAAGACTGTCTAAATACCACATATAATCTTGGTGTGGGGAAATGGGAGCTCTTGTACACTGCAGGCAGGCATTTAAATTGGTGGAACCACTTTGGATGCTGCTTTGTAGTACTTTGTGCAGTGGAAGATGAACATGCCCTGAGACATACCAATTGCACTTCTAGATCAATACCCTGAATGTACTCTCGCTCAGGTGCACAAGAAGATGTTGTAAGAGATTATTCCTTGTGGCACTGTTTGTAATAGGGGAAAAATGGAGAACTTCTGAATGTCTAGCAATAAAGGAATAGATACATCAGTTGTTATATGTTCATATGAACATACTAGTGTTTAAATGAATGAACATGAACAAATCTGGAAAACAAAGTTGGGGAGAAAAAGCAAGTTGTTGAAAGATATGGTCAGTATCATCCCATCTATGTAAGTTTTAAAAATCCAGAGAATATTACATTGGTAATGCTATACAGGTGTAGTAAAATATAAAAATATAAACTGGAAGCTCTGTACATACTTTTGGATATTACAGTATGATGAGGGAGGAAGTGGAATAGCATTGGAGTGAGGTGGCGGTTATGTTTGGTGGTTCCGTTTGGTTATTTTAGTTGTTTGCAACATTTTATTTTAGAAAAGAAGGAGGATCAGATGTAAGTATGGTAAAATAATAGTATTTGTTAAGTTTGAATGATGGGTATATTGGTTTTCATTCAATATTTTCTAAGTTTTCTGAATGCTTGAAATATACGTATGTTAAAAAATTTATGTAAATGTATTGTTTTGTGCCGGTCTCAGTCTATTGATAACCAGTGTTGTGGCTGGACCAGCCCTTATGGTTCTTATTATGACTGCAAGATGCCCTCAGCAATAACCATCACCAAACTTGGAAAAAAAAAGTTTTATTACTTAAAGGTCCTGGAAATTACATGGCACACCTGGGGCCACACAGCAAGGTTGCCGGTAGAGAGAGAGAGAGAGAGCACGAGGCTGGGGTTCTGTGTTTTGGGGGATTGAGGGTGGGGGCCTAGGATTTCACGGGCTCACTCTTTATTGGTGAATTTAAATATAAGTGGAAATTTTAAGCACAGAAAGAGAAAAAAAAAGCAGCCCAAGTGGTCAGTTACAGAAATCAACAAAGATCTCTAAAACAAAGGAGACTAAAGCAGGGTGGCAGTGGTGTCCTGGCTCTATTTCTGTGGCTGGCAATGTGTTTATTTGAGGGGATGACTCTTTGTAGTGGATGACAGCAATCAAAGCTTAAGTCAGGCACTTGCATTACAAAAGAGAAAAAAAACACCCGTTCAGGGCTTACACTACATTTATAAAAATAAATATAACATGTCGTATATAACAAAAGCTCTGTGTGTATATGTGTGTGTGTGTGAAAAACGTAGGCAAAGGAAAGGCAGGACAAACTTCTGAGTAGTATAAACATGGAGAATCCTAGGACTAAGAAACTGGCTTATATGCACGAACTTATTTGAGAAACCACATTCCCATATGACAATCTACTACAATTTTCTGGTTTTAAAGTACAGGCATACCTCAGATATATTGCGGGTTTGGTTCCAGACTATCGCAACGAAGT
Source organism: Stenella coeruleoalba (assembly GCF_951394435.1). Classification (NCBI taxonomy): domain Eukaryota; kingdom Metazoa; phylum Chordata; class Mammalia; order Artiodactyla; family Delphinidae; genus Stenella; species Stenella coeruleoalba. The sequence goes on from NC_137148.1 coordinate 37,027,914, forward strand.
GGATATCGCAATAATGTGAGTCACACGAATTTCTTGGTTTCTCAGTGCATATAAAAGTTAAGTTTATACTATATTGTAGTCTGTACAATAGCATATGTCTACAAGATAATGTACACACCTTAGTTAAAAAATAGCATATTTTTAGCAAAAAAGTATTTTTTTTCTGAGCAGTATGTCTCAACAGTGGGCTTAAGATATCCAGTAAACAATGTTGTAAATATAATCATCCAGTCTTTGTTGTTCCATTTCTAGATTGCGGAGTAGACTGAGCATAATTCTTAAGGGCCCTAGGATTTTTGGAATAGTAAATGAGCATTGACTTCAACTTAAAGTCACCAGCTGCATTAGCCCGTAACCAGAGAGTCAGCCTGTCCTTTGAAGCTTTGAAGGCAGGCATTGACTTCTCCTCTCTAGCTATGAAGCTCCTAGATGGCATCTTCTTCCAATATAAGGCTTGTTTTGTCTACACTGAAAGTCTCTTGTTTAGTGTAGCCACCTTCGTTAATGATCTTAGCTGGATCTTCTGGATAACTTGCTGCAGCTTCTACATCAGCACTTGCTGCTTCACTCTGCACTTTTATGTTATGGAGATGGCTGCTTTCCTTCAACCTCATGAACCAACCTCTACTAGCTTCAGACTTTTGTTCTGCAGCTTCCTCACCTCTCTCAGCCTTCACAGAATTGCAGAGAGTTAGAGCCTATCCGTGGATTAGGCTTTGGCTTAAAGAAATGTTCTGGCTGGTTTGATCTTCTATCCAGACCACTAAAGCTTTCTCCATGTCAGCAATAAGGCTGTTTTGCTTTCCTGTCATTTGTGTGTTCCTTGGGTAGCGCTTTTCATTTCCTTCGAAAACTTTTCCTTTGCATTCACAACTTGGCTGTTTTGTGCAAGACCCATCTTGGCTTTCAACATGCTTTCCTCACTAAGCTTAATCATTTCTAGCTTTTGATTTAAAGTGAGAGACATGTGGCTTTTCTTTAACTCGGACAGTTAGAGGTCATTGTATGGTTGTTAATTGGCCTAATTTCAAGATTGTTGTGTCCAGGGAATAGAGAGGCCAGAGGAGAGGGAGAGAGAACCACTGTCTTAAATGAGCGGTTTGTGGCACCCCAAAACAATTACAATAGTAACATCAAAGATCACTGATCACAGATCTCCATAACAAATACAATAACAATGAAAATTGAAATATTGCAATAATTACCAAAATGTGATATAGAGACAGGAAGTGAACAAACGCTGTTGGAAAAATTGCACCGATAGACTTGCTCAACACAGAGTTGTCACAAACATTCAATGTGCAAAAACAAACAAAAAAAAGCACTGTGAAGTGCAAAAAAGTCAAAGCTCAATAAAATGAGGTATGCTTGTAAGCCAGAGAAGTTTAGAGATTTGCCCAAGGTCACATGTATATTGGTGTAAAGCTGGGTCTAGAATCCAAGTGTTCCGAGTCCTGTCCCATGTTCTTCCTAAATTGCCACAAATAGGTCATTAGTGTACAAGTCATGATTTGTACTTTGGCTTCATAAGGTAGATCATGTTGTGAGCTATATTTCATAGATTTCCTTTATTTTATATTCTCCTAGTTCTTTCTATAGTGAAAGGCATTTTGATGTATTAATATTAGGAAGCCCAGAGTAACTCTGAGATGATACAATTTACTTCCATGTGAGAATCTTCCAGTTGGCATCAAGCTTGAGACTCAAGTAATAATTAGCTTTTAGGATTTTTTTGCAATACAAAATCAATGACTTATTGACCTATCTCTGTTTGCCAAGCCAGGCTTAAAGTAGTAGTACAGGTGTGCTGCTGTCACACCAAAAGATCAGTTGTTTGAGAGTTCTGCTGGTATGTGTATTAACTAGCAATCTTTTGGATTAAAAGAAAAATATATTGTTTATTTTCAACTCTAGTTAGTAAAAAAAAGTGTTCAGTGATTATATTAGATTCCAGATTGTCTTATTTTTCTTGACAATCTAGATAAATAGACTGTGACTAGACACCATTTTTAGTGTTGTCAAATATTTTGTAGAACTACATAGATTTTGTGTAGAAGGGGTTATATTTTTAGCAAAGGAATTGTTTCCTTGGGGAAGAATACTGAACATGGAAGCATTAAAACAAGTGACAGGGAATGGAGGTCATTTATTGTACCTATCTCCTTTGTCCTATGTTTATAGTCACTAAGCATTCCCTGGGGGGGGAGCAAAGAGCTGGGTATCAGGAACTGGATTCTTGCTATTCTGATAAGTCCACCTTTATCAGTTATTTGCCATATGTCATTTCTCCATCTGGAAATGGATTTTTTTTTTTAAATACATGGACTCCCGTATTATTTTTAACTTTATTTTTGGCTGTGTTAGGTCTTCGTTTCTATGCGAGGGTCTTCTCTAGTTGAGGTGAGTGGGGCCCACTCTTCATCGTGGTGCGCGGGCTTCTCACTATTGTGGCCTCTCTTGTTGCAGAGCACAGGCTCCAGACGCGCAAGCTCAGTAGTTGTGGCTCACGGGCCTAGTTGCTCTGCGGCATGTGGGATCTTCCCAGACCAGGGCACGAACCCGTGTCCTATGCATTGGCAGGCAGATTCTCAACCACTGCACCACCAGGGGAGCCCCTGGAAATGGAGTTTAATGCTAAATAATCCAGAGATACAGTGTGAGAAGGTATTAATTAATTCTTATTAAATATAGCCATTTACAGGGCTTCAGTATCGATGTTTGACTGTTTGAAAATGTTAAAACATCTGCAGCAGAGAGGCATTGGACATGGGGGAAAGTAACAAAACATTTAATTTGGACCTTCTGCAGGAAGCAGTATGACAGCTTACATGATATGCTTTGGAGGTTACAAAGGCCTGTTGCAGGAGTGGTTTGTTTCTGCTCCACGATGCCCGGGGTTTCACCTGGTAAAACTCAAGTGCTGGGAGTGACTCAACACCTACAATCTGGGGTCATCTGGAGCCACCTTTACTCACATGTCTGGCAGTTGTTGCCAGCTGTTGGCTGGGATCTCAGCTGGAGCTAGCTGACTAGTCTACACGCACTTGGCCTTTCTATGTGACCTGGGCCTCCGCACAGCACAGAGGACTTAGAGTGGTTGGACTTTTCATGTGATGGCTCAGGGTTCCATAAGGGAGTGTCTAAAAAGAACTATTGGAGGCTGCGTGGCCTTTTCTGACTTAGTCTCAGAAGTCCCATAGCATCACTTACATTGTGACCAGTTATAAACCTACCAAGAATCAAGAGAAGGAGGCAGGTCCCTAGTGTCAAGAAGTTTGGGGACTGCTGATTTATAGAAAATTGTTTATTATATTATATACAGTTGGTCCATATTAAGATCTGTAATTTTGTGTGGTTCTTAGTGTAAGTACTAAATTTTAAGCTTAAAATTTTAGCTCTTTAACAGTCCAACTACTGTATCTCAAATCTCTTTAATGGCATTTTCCTTCAGCTATGGGAGATTCTTTAGTACTTCAAAGTAGTGCAAAGCTACTTTTAGAATCCTGTAAAATTATAAAAATATTGTTTTCATCTTGTTTGTTGAAGTAGATTAAACATTGTACTGGGGACCAGTGAATCAAAATTTCTCAACTTCAATATTATTAATTTCATGTTCAAATGAAACTTATAAATTTACATCAAGTAAGTCAGTCACTGTTTCAAAAGGAAATTCCATATTCCTATTCAGTTTACCTTCTGCTTAAATCTATTATTCTTAGGAGTGCATCTTCTCCAGTCAATTTTCTATTTGGAATATAACTATGACTAAAGGAATCTAGACACCTATCATCAATGCAGTGTTGCATTCCTTGGTTTAATGTCTTACTCAAAGACACATTGAGAAGAAAACAGTGGACTAATCCCTGAATGTACCTTACTATTAAAAATTATAAATCTCTGAAAAAAAAAAAAAAAGAGGAGGCAGAGACCCCTCTCCCTGATGACAGGAATATAAAAATAATTTGGAATCATGTTTTAAAACTGACAGAGGCACCTAACTGAGAAGGAAATCCAAAAAAGAGGGGAATATATGTATACATATAGCTGATTCACTTTGCTGTACAGCAGAAACTAACACAACACTGTAAAGCAGCTATACTCCAATAAAAATTAAAAAAAAAAAAAACTGACATAGGCTACATGACTTGAAGGCCTCTAAAATCAAAAGAAGAGGACAACAAAAGGAAAATGGTGAGAAACTCTGCCCTCTTTTCCCAGAGCAGGCTGCCTGTGGAAGGTTCAGCTCTAATTAAGCTGTGGCCGCTGCCAGCTATCCAAGTGTTGCTTTAGTGATTACTCTGAGGTTCTCACACGTCTTCTTTCAGGAAGCCCTCCACACTAACATTAGATTAGCATGGACAGTAGGGACCCCTAGCCTCAGCCACATTAATTGGTCTCTGTTACCCACTAGGAGGGAGTAGCAAAAAACGGTCACTTCATCATGTCAGCCTACTTAAAGTGTTCAGTGTTAGATTACTCACTCCCAGATGTATGAAAAGGTTTTTCAGGTTTCAACACTATTTTTAGTACAATTTCAAGGAATCTCCTTCCTTAATATAGAGCTCCTCAATATAATATTCTCTTCCAGGAGGACTACCTGTCCTCACACCTACCACAGAACCTTGACGGGACTTGGTTTCACGATTCCCGATGCAGACCCCATGTCCTCTCAGACTCATGAGACGAGACGTTTTTGAGAAGGAGCTGATTATCCCAGTCAAAAACTGGCCGTCCAAGTCTCACTGTGGTGTGGACTCCACAGTGCTTCCAAACATTTTTTTATTTCACAGAGCCCAAAGAAATTTATATTTACTCAGCATCCTCTTTTAAATAGGAAGGGTCTATTTTTAATCAGTGGCAACTGGCTTATGTATTCCTCCCGTCCGTTTCTCCACGTGCCTGTGTAAAAGGAATCAATATTTGTATACCTATAGCCCATTCTTGCCAGGCTGATTAGGAAACTGGGGGTAGAGAAAACCACTCTGGACTAGGGTTCTAAAAATCTAAATTCCAAGCCTGTCTTTACCATGTGAGTCGTCTTATGCTCTTGGTCAAATCAATTGCCCTTATTATTTAGCACTTCCTTTTGCCTCACTTTCCTTTCTCCATTTACTTCTTTCTTCTTCTACCATTCTTTTCCGCATAAAATAGTTCTTCATATTTTTCATTAATGATACTGACCTTACCTGTCCTTTCTGTGCCAATGAAACAGATCATCTTTGGGAGATTATCTCTTATTGCATAAAAGATGCCTGTATATTCTAAGTGACAATTTAGGTGACTCTGTTTTGTCTATGGCAGTGTTTACCAGAAAAAGCTTTTTTTTTGGCCATTGTAGGGAAACGTGTTAGCTATTTGGAATGGTTTCACTGGTTGAAATCCGAATCTAGATAAGGAGACTGTAGCTGCTCAACTGGCATCCCAAATCCTACAGTAAATCTGAAGACACTTATAGTTTGATAGTGCTACGGAAAGGAAGCCTAAGAGAAACTTTTCTTTTGAGCAAACGTGTGACCCAAATGTGACATGCTTCCACTTTGGTTATATCTTTCCCCACGTTTCCTTAGCTGAATATAATTTTTTCCTTCGGGTGGTAGATAAAGATAAAGGAACCAAAAATCAATGTCTGAAGATGAAGTCCTCGGAGTAAAGGAATAAAAAACAAGGTATGAGAAGGAATGATGGGGACTGAGTGTGGAGGTGGATGTAGGCTTGTGGTGAGTGTGGGCATCATGGTGAGTGGGTGGAATGGTGGCAGAAATCAGAGGGCTTCTCTTAATACAACATTCAAAGCAGAGGAAAAGCTTTCATTTTGGGGGGTGGGGGGGAAAGAAAGTGAAAAATCTTCCCTGGCCAAATATACTCCTCAATGTGATTTGCTGATTTATAGAAGAAAATAGGAGTGTTTCCTAGTTTTAGAAAAGGTTGTAACAGAAAGAAACCACGACACAGATAAAGGCAGGTCATAGGCTTAGCTGGTACGTCTTGGCTGGCAGGGTCCTTTCATGGTCCACTCTTGGAGGATTGCCACATGCTGGGTCTCTGCTCAAGAGCTGTATGTCTTGAGACGACAGCACACTGGGAAGAGTCAGTCACTGGCTGCTGTGGATGTGAGAGGAAGGAAGAGACAGAATGAATAAAGGGCCAGATAATGCTGTACAGGCCAAGGGAGCAAGACAGACCCTAGGGTGAGAGGTGCAAAGCCACAGACTAAAGAACCATTTGGTTAACTTTGCTATAACCGTGATCCCCATCATTGACTTTGTCAATGTGGAATGAAGCACAAATACTCTGAGAGGATTCATGACAATAACTTGCATGTTTGTTTATTCCACAAACACGTATTGCATAGGATGGTGTGGGAAGCACTGAGCTGATCATGGGGGAACCAATGATAAGAAGTCAGACTCCACTTTAAGGAGCAATCAGAGTGGAGTCAGAAGGAAAGACTGTATTCCATGTATGGCTCATCTACCACAAATAATTTATAAAGACTTGTCTCGTCATTTCAGGCTCAACTTTTTCTCCAGACTGACCTAGTTGTGTCCAAACAACAGTTTCACGAATTTTAAGAGCTGGTGGGAGTGGAGTGGTTGTAATAGTGTGTTAGTGGGGGTGGTAGGCTAGAAATACCCCTCCAGTAGGTACCCACATTCTCATCCCTGGAGCCTGTGGATGTTCCCTTATTCAGAAAAAAGGCTGTTTGCTGACACCTTGATTTGAGTCCAGTGAAACTGATTTTGACCTCTTGGCCTCCAGAACTGTGATGGAATAGATTTCTGTTATTTTAAGCCAGGAAGTTTGTGATAATTTGTTACAATATCCACAGGAAACTAAAGTAGTGAGGAATGGCCTGTAAAAATGTGAATATAGTCTTGCTGCTCTTAATTTTTTTGATGATGCCATATTCCTCCCAGTGACGTTTGGGCATATGTATTTATACTATATACCAGAAGATTATTCTTCCCCTTTCCTCTCTTCCTTCCTTCCCCATCCCTTTCTTCTCCTCCCCCCACCTTATCTCTCTCACACACACATCCATGCATGTGCAGAAATAAAAATGAGGCAGTATCGTTGCAGAGAACCAAAATGCCTTGGTGATTTATCTAAACGAAGATAATTATTTACTTATAATGAGTTCCAAAATCCTGCTTTTTTTTTGGGTATTGAAAAGTTTTAATGTTTAAAAAAAGAAAAAAAAAAGACAGGAATATACCTCTCTAAGTCTCATAAGTACATTTCAGGGTTGCAGAAAATTTGCAGCAAGAAAGAACACTGCTCTGAGAATCTGAAGATCAGATTTCAAGTTTCATCTCTGCTGGTAACACATTTAGGAGATCAGGATTTTCCAACAATTCAATTCTTCAATTCTACGGAAAAGTAGAATTGATTTACCCTAAACTATCAAAATCCTGCTTTGAAGCATGTGCTTCTTCAAGAACTTGAGGTTGGAAACAAAGTGTTGAAAACCATAGCAAAATGTTGATTGTATTTACAATAACTTTGCCATGTTCTCTGCTTTTGAATTTTGATGTTAGTCAAAATTAGAGGCAAATCCTAACAAGTAACAAAGAGCGGTAAGTGATAAGAATAAAGGAAGGCTGATTCCTTAGCAACATCCCTGGCTTGGAGGGTTGTTTGGACAACAGCTGTAAGTAACAATTATGTTGATACCGATGGCCAGTCTATTCAAAATCATGGGCCTCCCTGGTGGCACAGTGGTTGAGAGTCCGCCTGCCAATGCAGGGGACATGGGTTCATGCCCCGGTCTGGGAAGATCCCACATGCCGCAGAGCGGCTGGGCCCATGAGCCATGGCTGCTGAGCCTGCGCGTCCGGAGCCTGTGCTCCGCAATGGGAGAGGCCACAACAGTGAGAGGCCCGCGTACCGCAAGAAAAAAACAAAGTCAATTATGTTCTAAAAAGACACCATTTACATTATTGTCCACGAATCCAAAGGTAAAAATCCCCATGTTTATGTTGATTGCTGTAGCAATAACATTGGATGAGATTAGTTGCACAATCACTGAGCACTTCCAGAAAAGTTCAGCAGCAATTTTGCGTAGATTATTAGAACAGTTGTTAGCTTCTGCATTACAGGTTAATGATGCCAGCAGTTGGAATCTCTTAAGACTCTGCATGGCCACTCCAGTAATCTTTTGTCAACTGAGTTGTTTAATGCCAGAAACAATGTTAGTGACCAGTTCAGTTTGTGGCAGGCTAAGCTGAGTGGCGAATCAAGTATAGCATATCCACTTAGCCTCAAGGAAAAGGGAAGAAAAATATCTTAACATCTGGTCACTTGGTCAACCAAAATAAAGCAAGGATTCAGGTTCTAACAGGAGCAATCTATCATTGTCGTTGTAGCTCCAGAGTAAATGCTGGAATTAAGATTTTGGAGTTATTTAGCTCCAGAGAAATGTGGGATGTGGTTGGAGTCACTGGAGTCAAATAGTAGAAGTAAAAATGTATTCACTTCCTTCATATCTCCTGAATCACTAATGAACCTTTCCACGGGGTATTCTGCTGTTCTTAGTCAGAGGGTATTGCACCATCACTTGTGATTTTTCACATAATCCCCACATTTTATAAAATAGTTCCTTTATTAAACTATCATTAGTTGCCCAATTCAAGTGTGCATCTTTTTCTTCCTAGACCCTGATTAATTGATGGTTGGAATGTACACCAGACATAGAACATAGCCTTCTTGTTACTTTCATGCATTTATGTGAGGCTTTTCTTTAGTATGTAGTTTATATTTAAATTCCAGGATGTATTGCCCCCAAATGTAAACACTTTTCTTACATTATCACCATAAAATCTTTCAAATTAGCGATTTAACAATATGACACTATCATACAATCTATAAATCCCATTTGGATTTTACCAAACATCAAGCAAAGTCTTTTTCCTTCCTGGGTCAGGATCTAGTTCTGAAACACATGTTGCATTTTGTTGTTAGGTGCCGTCATTCTCCTTCAGTCTGAAACAATCCCTCACTTTCCCTGTCTCCTATTCCCTTGACAGTCATAAAGAGTACAGGCTTTTCATCATGTAAGATGACTCTCGGCCTGAGTCTGATTGACGTTTTCCTGTGAACAGAGTCTCAATACAAGAATATTTTCCTGCGTTCTTGGTAGGAATACAAAAGAAAGAAAAAAAAGTGCTGTGTTCTCATTCTCAATGTACCACATCAAGGCACCCGTAATTTCAGGTGATTTCCACCATTGATCACTTGGTCAATTTGGTGTTTACAAAGTTTCTCCAACTTAGAGTCATCATTTTCCTTCTAAATTTTCATCATGTTTTGTGGCAAGTTATTCTGATATTACCTCAATACATTTTCCTTATCAAATCTTACCAAGTCTTAGAATATATTGATACCTTCCATCCTTGTCAACTACCACTATAATGGATGTCAAATACTGATTACCCATTTGTATCATTCCTTATTTACTTATTAAAAATGTTTAAAGTCTTATTTCTTTATTTTTATATCAGTATGGAATAATAGAATCCTAGAAATGTTTCTCTTACCTACTTATCTATCTATATCAATATGGAATCATAGGTCACTGTTTTATTCAATAGATTGTAATTCTATATACTCATTTATATTAATACTCAAATTAGATAAGTTTTGGCCTGTGAGCATCTCCTTATTTTATTGCTTAATTTATGTCCAGGCTTATTTTCTTCTTCCCCTATTTCTCCCTTGAGTCAGCATGTCCCCAGGAAGCCCGGGTTCCTTTTGGTGGAGAGTGGTATTTGGAAACCAAGAGATGTATTCTCAGAGTGCTTAGTGCTGCTGGAATTTTATTGCTTCTAAGCTTCTTTCATGGACAAAACTAGGAATGTGTGTGTGTGTGTGTGTGTGTGTATGTGGAGAGAGGGAGAGAAAGAGACAGAGATGTAAGTACATACCTTTATGACTATTTCTAAATCTGCCTCTGTTTATTTTTAAAAGTCTGAGTTCATACAGATACTTTTAGTTCTAATTCAACCTCTCAGGGTTTTTTAAAAAATAGTCTTAAAAAGATAAGTTTTAAAAGGGTAGAAGTAGTGGCCAAGATGGCAAAGTAGGAAAACCCTGAGCTCACTTCCTCCCTCAGGCACACCAAAATTACAACTATTTACAGAGCAACTGTCCATGAGAATGACTTGAAGACTAGCTGAAAAGATTTTCCACGACTATAGATATAAAGAAGGAACCACAACGAGATGGGTAGCAGGGGCAGAGATGTAGTATAGTCAAGACCCACACCCCTGGGTAGGCGACCCACAAAAGGCAGGATAATCACAATTGCAGAGGTTCTCCCCAAGGAGTGTGGGGTCTGAGCCCCGCATTGAGCTCCCCAGCCTGTGGGTCCTGCACTGTAAAGACGAGCCCTCAGAACATCTGGCTTTGAAGGCCAGCAGGGCTTGCATACAGGAGAGCTGGAGGGCTGTAGGAAACAAAGATCCCACTTTTAAAAGGCACATATAAAATCTCACATATTCTGAGGCCCACCACAGAGGCAGTAATTTGAAAGGAACCTGGGTCAGACTCACATGCTGATATTAGAGAGCCTCCCAGAGCGGCAGGAAGTGACTGGAACATCCCTTGGGGACACAGCTATTGGCAGTAGCAATTCTGGGGAGCTTGGTCTACAATAAGGACACCGATGCTGACGAGCACCATTTTGGAGTCCTCCCTCTACTTATTAGTGCCGGAGACTTACCCCCCTGCAACTGGTCTGCACCAGTCCTGGGACGCCCCAGTCCAAGTAGTTAGTCACAGTGGGACCCAGCCCCACCTACCAATGGGCTGGCACCGGCCCTGGGATTCCCTGGGCCATGCATCCAGCTGAGGCAGGACACGGCCCCTTCCACCAGTGGCTGGCAGCCTCTACGGGAGACAGGGCCTGGCAGTCAACTGCGCCAAGGACTAGCCCCATCTACCACAGTTGTCAGTCCCACCATAACAGAAGGGCCAATGCAGTTGACATAGGAGGCATTGCAGGAGAATATAGTTCTGGTGATCAGAGAGGAATGCACTGCTGCACCCCATAGAGAATCTCCTACATCAGGCCTCTTCTCCAAGATCAGGAAATGTAACTAACTCACCTAATACATAGAAAGAAAAACAGAGAATTAGGCAAAATGAAGCAACAGAGGAATATGTTCTAAATGAAGGAATAAGATAAACCCCAGAAGAAGAACAAAGCAAAGTGGTCCATAGTTTCTCAATTTCTTACATTTGAATGAAAAAAAAAAAAAAAGAAACAGTACATCAGTAGGGAATCATGGAATTTTCTGTTGCTAAAATATACATTTTGATAGTTATGTATACAAGGATATGCCTTACTTTTAATCAGTGATAAGCCATGGATTAAGAAGTCAGTTATCTGGAGGGCCTTTCATACCTTGTATCTCCCCAAAGTTTTGAGACTACACCATCACTGAACTTGTCAGCTAGGTTGAAAATCCTGCTGTACTAAGCTTTTGGTACCTGTTAAGTGTGTTTCACATTTTCCAAATGTGAGAAGGAAACTAAAGTTTGTAAACTACTGTTTCAACAGACCTTCATATGTAAAAATCTGGATTTAGATAATAGACAAATTGGAGGTAACAGCTTTAAGATATTCCAAACACTTCTCATGTTCTTCACATGTTCAATGGCCATGTGTACCTAAAAAACTCTCAGGTTTCTTTCTACAGCTGGGAGTTTGCTCCTGATCACCACCTGGATGTCCCAAATATGCTCAAACTCCACATGCCCCAAACTGGACTCATTAGCCTCCTATCCTTTTCAGTGTTCCCAAATCCATGGATTCGCACAGCTGTTTACACAGTCTCCCATCTGGAAAGCTGGGAGTCTTTTTTTTTTTTTTCCGGTATGCGGGCCTCTCCCTGCTGTGGCCTCTCTTGTTGCGGAGCACAGGCTCCGGACACGCAGGCTCAGCGGCCATGGCTCACGGGCCCAGCCGTTAAGCAACATGTGGGATCTTCCAGACTGGGGCACGAACCCGTGTCCCCTGCATCTGCAGGCGGACTCCCAGCCACTGTGCCACCAGGGAAGCCCTGGGAGTCATTTTTCACATCCATACTTTCCTTCCCATATCCAGCCAGTTACCAGGTATTGAAAATTCCTAAAGATGTTTCCTTCTCACAATTCATTTCTTCCCCTACCTATTCTGTCTTATTTCAGATCCTCATCACTCATCTGGACAATTCCAAGGGTCTTCTAAAGTTCCTTGCCTCCAGTCTCACTGCTCTCTACTTAGCCTTCACAATGCAATCAGAAGGATACAAAGATTTCCCCCAGAATGAATGAAATCCATGCTTCATAGCAAGGCCTGCAAGACCCCTGGTCACCTTTCTGGCCTGAAGTCCTGTCATTCTTCACTTTTTCATGTTTAGCAATACTGAACAAGATGTCTTTCACTAAATGCACTGAATTGATCCTGAGCTCCTTGTCCTTACATGACGAAGCTCCAGATTTACCTTTATATGTGAACCGCTTCTTGGTTCCTCCGCACAGACTGAGGCTCACCGCCCATTTACTCTGCACAGACGTCCATTATATCCCCATTGTATTGCATTTATTGTGCCTAGGTTCCTTAAGAGTATGGATTGCGTCTGTTCTTTGTTCAGGCTCTAGTACATTGCACAGTGCCTGGTACATTATAATTCTCAGTAAATATCTGGCTAATGAATGAATGCATCCCCCTGATTAGAACTCTCAACAAAAGCAATCAAAATATAATTTACTATGCAACAAAATTTGACTTACAAATTTTGGAGTTGCGAATACATTGAATCTTCTACTGGCTTCACTCATAATCAATCAGAATATTTTAAGAATATAACTATCTGATTTGAATATGTTGACCTTTTGGGGAAAATATAGTTTGCAGCTACAGTGGATTCTCACATAAGTGCTGTAAATTATAGACACCAACACATTTATTATCTCTACTGTCTACTTTGTGTCTTTTCCTCTTTATGATCAGCAGAATGCTTTGTATATCATATTTGTTCTCTTTTGCAAGACACTGTGTGGGCGCTCTGATGTGTAATTTGCCCATGCAAAAAGGAAAATCACTGCTGGAGAAAACTGTAGGCGGTGTCTGTTCTTACCTTTGGGGAAAAAATATTGTTTCATAACTCGTCCCAAACTTTGAAGACATTTTCTATCTTAAGACTTTTCTTTTATGTTACTGTGACTATAGTTGGTCAAGGCTTCTGGCATCATGTTCATTCATTCATTCATTCAATGAATGTTTATTGAGAACCTAGTACTTGCCAGATATTGTCCTAGAGGATAGGGTTACAAAAATGATTAAGACAGAATCCCTATCCTCATAGAGATTGTAGTATAGTAAGAAAAACAAGCCACTAAAGAGACAATTACAATAATGATAAGTATTATAGTAGGTAACCTGAATACAGCTGAACTACCATGTAGCCCATTTCAACAGCATGGTGTCCTACTGGGTATGACATGCATGAGAAACTCAATCTAAAGATTGAAAATTAAATTATTTTTGTGTGTATTCTTGAAAAATGCCAAGAGTGGTTGTCCCATGAAGCACTGCAAAATATCCTAAAAATCTGCGTTCCCAACCATCCCCCCAGCTGATAAACACAGTAAGGCTGCTGCCCTCAATTTTCTCTTCACCCCTTCCCCAACTTTTGGTTTATTTGCTCTTTCCCCACTTCCTCTTTCATTGTCTCTCCTTCTTCAAATTCTCTATCTAAAAATTCACACCACTCTTGGTCTTCTCTATTTATTTCTCCTTTCCCTCCTTTGTTTCAAATCTACTCTTTTCTTTCAAGAATAGACTTTGCCTACCTTAAAGTAAGTAATCTAGTTGGGTTTGTTTGTTTGTTTTTTGGGTTTTTTTTGACTCTGCCGCTTGATACCTACACCATAATCTGGCCAACACAAGAATCAGGATAATAAGTAGCTCAGAAGCCCAGCAAGGATAGGAGAGTGAAGGAAGATGTGACCATTCATGCATTAACATTTTTTCCCCATCACGATAAGAAATTATGACAACCCATCATACCTTCCTTACAGAGGTGGGAATTCTAGGAACAAATTAACACTTTCCAGTTTACACAAAACAAAATGGAACCATGATTATTAAACTCCCTAGACCTAGACACTTAAAATTATGAAAAGAAACATTTTGCTGCTAAAATGGAATGGATATTAAAATCAAACAAATAAAAAAGAGAATTCTAGATAACCTTTTAGAACAATTTGTCTTAAGAAATCCTGAAATGAAAACTTTTGGTCCTGGACTGAAAAGTGGCTGTCAACTTTGGAAATATACTAAATTCAAAATAGACTAGACTCTAGTTGTGTTGTGCCTTTGTATCAGTATAAAAGTCAGTTGTATGCTGACAATTTGCTCCTCCCAAGCTTGGAAACATTTTATTGAGTTATCACAAAGGACTTTTGAAATGATCTAGTTCAATTTTTAGCCCAGTGAAGAAATCACTTCCATAAAGTGCTTGATAAACAGCCGTTGACCTTCCTCAGGGTCAATCTGGAGGATGGGTTAAGGTGGGCCGTCTAGGAGAGGATTCCCCATGAAGAAAGTATTTGAGAATTATGTCTTAGAAGTGGGGTAAGAAGGCAGCAGATGGAGAAGGGAAGGAAGGACATCCCTAGGTAGAGGAATTGCATGATGAAATGAGAAAGGGATTGAAATATATATTGTGTTTGCAGAAAATCCAGTGGCTTGATATTATTGTGGCATAAGAGTTTAGAAAAATGAGAAATAAAGATTGGAACTATATTTTGGGAAAAGTGATGAATTCTCTAAATGCCACTGCAAGGAGTTTGGAATTCATCCTGGAAGCAATGAAGAATTCAATCCAACTAATTGTGGGAAGCCTTCTACAATTTTTTAAGTTGGAATAAATTCTTCTTCCCACTGGAGAGATAAAAATAAATGAATGAATAACTAAATGAATCACCTCCAAAGGGTGGGTTTTTTTATGTAAAAGGAAAGTTTATTGTTTATTGTTTCCATTTAGTCCACACCTGGGAGGGGACTCTGGAATGAGGAAGGCCGCTGGGCTTGGAAGGCTCCTTGTCGGGCTTGAAGGTGAGCCTTCTGCGCAGTCTGTTCTGGGGCTGTCAGCCCTCTGGAGGTTGATCAGGTGGTTGCCCAGAGGTGGTTTACACCCTCCAGGACCACCTCTTCATGGTGGAGATGGAAACACAGAGAGGTAGGTGTAGGATGCCTGCATTTGCAGGTGGACCAGACAGTTGGTGGTGGTTTTCACTTTGGTAGAATAATTCTGGCAGATCTGACAGCTCATGGTTGGTTGGCAATGAGGATTTAACTGCAAAAAATAACGTTAGCTGATCTTGGAAGCTAAGATCCTGCAGAGAAGTGGTCCTGGAGGATGGACTGGAGAGGGGATTGGAGGGTGGTCTGAATCTCTGGGTCCATTCGTCCAAACACTGGTAAAGTGAGCTGGCACCAGTGGGCGCTCTGTGCCTTTGCAAATAAGGGAAGTATGCCTTTAAGATTATGGTTCAACCCAATCAAGAGAAGAAGGAATAAATAAATAAGAGTATGATGGTACTTATTCTACTGAAGACTTCTCTCCCAGTTGTCAGGGTCATTGGCTAAGCATTTAGTGGGATAAGTATTCAAACATCTGAGACTTCTATCAACAGTATGACCAGCAACACATTTCGTTTAATTACTTGGAAATATCTTTTATTTCTAGGACTAAAGTCAGAGACAAAATAAACTACATCAGGACCAGAGATACTCTAGTAATACCAAATTTTTTTTTAATTCACATATATTACATCTGGGTTTTCCAGACATTTTATGGGATAATTATGGCAAGGATAATTATTGTAATTTTAGAAAAGAGGAAACTGAATCTAAGATGGTTAAATGATTTGCTTAAGGCCACATAGTTAGGGAGGGGAACCCTAGGGTGCAAACCTAGATATTTCCAGTTCTAAGGCTACTGATTTTTCTTAAACCTTACAATGAATCCCAGATATACTTTAATAAAACATATAGTCAACTTTATGAGGAGGACACAAAACGAGGTCCACTGGAATGACAAAAGAATGAAGTATACACTATGTAAATATACAAATTATTTTCTACATCTATATTGATAAATCAAGTGCATGCAGGTGACAAAGCAAACTACAATGTTAAGTACATCCAGTGTGAGCAGAGATGAACTAATAATGCTGGGGAAATTATTATTTTACTATGAAACATTCTTCACCTCTATTTGTCTTTGGAGATGTAGCACAGGAAATTTGCCTGAGGAGCAGTTCTGAGAAACAAAAGATGCAGACAAATTTTAAGGAGGTCAGATGAGTGCTAGGGAAGAAAAGTGCCCAAGGAAATGTTACTAGAACAAATGTATTTAATCTGCGAATGGTTATTTAAATGGAATTTTTCTTTTGCTTTGAAGCTTTAACTAAGTTTTTAAAAACCTATCTTGATTATTCATGATGATGGGTGTCTTTAATTTCTCCCACCAGGTTTTGTTTGTTCAGTCTCTCCCTAATCCCTAACAATATCATTCCCTGGTTCACTTCTCCCCTCCTCCCCAAACAGGGATATTCACAGTGCTATGCGTGTAAGAGATACCGACTAAGTATGTGTAATTGATCTAAAGTCTGACTTAGCTTTGTTTTTCTGACAGCAACTATATATGCCATGAAATGGATGGAAAAGAGAAGCAATAAAAATCCCAGGTAATAAGTAGACTTTATAATTAGGCACTGAGTAATTGATAAATGTCTGTAGTTAAATGTAGTTGCTTATAAATATTCAGCTAATTAGTTATAAATTTATAACATCCAGAATTGTTAAACACCGTCCATGAACAAGTTCTCTGTTATCTAATCTTTTCATTTTAAGAAGTTTAATCTTCCTTCCTTTCTCCCCCCACCCTTCTCTTTCTCTCTTTAACATAATATCAACGTACACATAAGATGAGGATAATAATAGCACATACTTTTTGGTGGTGTTGTGAGGATTAAATGAAACAGTCCATGTAAGGTGCTTAGCATGTTCCCAGCAATGTCAGTTTATTTTGTGATAGGTTGTTTATACTGAACTCTTATTTTTGCCTGGCACTTGCCTAAGTGCCTTTGGTGAGTTATGTCTTTTTATCTTATCACTCTTACTTGGAAGATGGGGTCCATGGTCGCAGAGCCAGTAAATGCTAATGGCAATATTTGACCCTAGGTAGTCTTATTCTAGTTTCCCAATTCTTAGCCATGATACTTCTCAGTCTGGACACCTGTAACTTGCTCTTACTTTTCCTTGATGTGCAGCAAGTGCAGCTTTGCCATATTTTTCAGCAGGATTTCCAGATGTAGCAAAACTTAGGTCCTTTGAGTTAACTTGAGTGAAGTCCTTCTACAATAAATCAACAGAGAGAGATGTCACATTAATATTGAAATCACTGAGAGTTCCAAATTTAAATTAGAATTATGTTTATATTTATGTTATCAATAATAAAAGCTCTGTCAGGTATCAATAAACGCAATTTGAAATATTCTGGATATAAATGTTACACACTTTTTACTTAACAGTATAGAGTTCAATTACTCTTTTCCCTTCATGGCTGCAGTAAGGACTCTTGATCTGGTGGAAAATTTCACAAAATTAGGAGTGTTTTGAATGAAACAATCAGAATCCCTCTGATTTTATTAATATACAGATCTCAAAATTTAGTACTTATGTCCAGTGCTATAAAATAGCAAGTATATATTAAAATAAACCCTGCAATTAAAATTTCAGTAAAGCTCTTATATGAATTGTAGATAATTAAAAACAAGGTGTTATACTGATAATAATTTAGGGGACAATATTGGATGTGTGTATTTTTCCTTTTAAAGGTTGTAGACTTATGCTTGACTAATTCTTTGGACAACATCCCTGGCAATGTTATTATTTTTCTTGAAGTAGTTGGTGTTCACAATTTTTAATTCTCATTACCAGCATTTAAATATACATACCAACATTTACTGTTTTGGGGTGTGTATTTAAATCAATAACTGTCAAGCACCCATAGGAAAACAGGAGAAACATGAAGTCTTTCACAGTTTAAGTAGTGTAGCTGTATCCCAGGAAGGTCTGTGCCTTAAAAGACAATTGTCTCGTTCAGAGGACTACCTTACTTTAAAGACAGCATGTGAATCTATTGAAATGTGTGTGGATTACATACATCTTGCCTCCTGGACCCAGCCCTGGACCCCAGCAGTTGACCCAGTGTCGAGCATATAGGTGGATCTTAATATTTGTTGGATGGGTAAATTCTGACTGATCAATGGAAACACTAGAAATGTGATTTTGTGTGTGTGTGTGTGTGTTGGGGGGAGGGGTGGTTTTTAGATGGGAGAGATTCATTCATTCCTGCATAACAAGTGGAAAAAAGTTTGTAAAGCAAAGGTTTTAATGGCAAAGGCTTTGAAAGTAAAATTTTATTAAAAATTCAGAATCCAAACTTGGGTATGAATGGTAAGTTCATGCAGTGTAGCTATCTTTTACTGTCCTCTTTTTGTACACTTTATTTTAGAGGCATTGACTGTTAACGCAAGATATGTCTTGATAAATATGAATTAGTGGAGCAGAAAAAAAATGATAAGTAAACATTTTCAAAACAGGTTAGAATTAGAAAATATGTTATATAAGGACATATATTCTCCCTCAAGTCTTCACGTATCTAGTGAGTTTGCTATTTCTGTAGGAAACATCATCTTGCATGAGGAGAGAGGGCATTTTAAACTACATAAACAAGGGCTTCCCTGGTGGCGCAGTGGTTGGGAGTCCGCCTGCCCCTGCAGGGGATGCGGGTTCGTGCCCCGGTCCGGGAGGATCCCACATGCCGCGGAGCGGCTGAGCCCGTGAGCCATGGCCACTGAGCCTGCGCGTCCGGAGCCTGTGCTCCGCAGCGGGAGAGGCCACAACAGTGAGAGGCCCTCGTACCGCAAAAAAAAAAAAAAGTAGACTACATAAACAATTCCATCTAGTTATAAATAGATTGTGTTCTAGAAGTTCATTTGAAAGTTAATTTTTTAGAAGTTATAACCTATTTTCCTGAGGAAGCAATGTGAGAAATAGGACTTAGATTCTCAAGGTGCCAGAAGGTGTAATGACTTGTCCAAGCAATCTAATGTAAAAGCAAGTGCTCCGGGTTAAGAAAGAGCTGGATTCAAATTCCACCTCTCTAAGTGATAGTTTCCTTCTCTATAAAATGGTGCTAATTATAACATTCACTTCATTGTGTCTATGTGGGTTAAATGACGTGGTAGATTATTAAGTGCAGTGCATGCTTCCAAGCAAACATTGCTCAAAAATGGAGACATTGTTTCTCCCATTACAATAAAGCCTACAAAAATCCATGCTCTCACGGTATTTATACTATCTTTATTGTATCCCATTCCTTTTGGGGCCCCAGACATTGTTAGTATTTAAAAATTATCTATGTAATTCTGCTCTGCTCTGGACAGACTTCCATACCTTTCTTCATTCTCTTTTCTCAGCTGGAAATGAATCCATATACTTTTTTTTCTTCCAAGTTCCAGCTCAAATGCTGCTTTCTCTAGAAAGGCTTTTTCCTCACTGGAGCCAGAATTAATGAAGAAAAACTCAAATGGTGAAGAAGGAGCTAAATACTAAGCAGAGCTAGTTCTAGAACCAGAACAGGCCAGTAGACATGTAGGTTTGCCTGCTTTTGAGGGTGGGTAGGGCAGGTGGTTCAGTGTCCTGGGTTAGGATAGGGCTCTTTTGTTAGAAGTAGACTAGGTGAGAGCCCTAATCAAGGATCTGTCAAAGTAAATCAGAAGGGACTGAAGTAGCACGGAAATCCAGCTGGAGCGGTACTGTATAAACTTGACAGTGAGCCATACAAAAGCAGGAGCATTGCTAGACTCTCACAGTCTAACACAGGGTTAGTTAGGTGTTCGTTAACTGACTTGGTGATTTGATTAGAAAAGACAGATGGAAGAAAGAAGGAGAGTATACAAGCTAAGTTGTACAGAGGTTCAAAAGTCTATTAAGGCACATTCACTGAAGTAAAACGTCATTCAATGTGTAGTTTTCTATGCAGTAAAACAGCCTGCTGCTTTTAAATTTTTTAATTAAAAATTTTAATTTTTGCTCTCATTCACCAGTTCCCTTTTAAGAAGTAATTCCAGCTTTCATTTCAAACCATCAGTAGGAATATCCATATTCCTCATGTGATGATTTAGAATAGAGCAGGGTGGTGGGGTGAGACAAAAGCCTTTAGTGGATATTAAAAACTATGATGCTTTAATTACGGGACTTTTAAATTTGCACATACTCGGTAAACACGTTACCCTTGTAAGTTTCATGGCTCAGGTGTACGCATTTATAGAAAGAGCAGACTCCTTTGGGAGGAGAAGGATCAGATACACATTAGCAGACTGAATTAAAACTTGTATCATCTTATTTTCTTTTTTTTTTTTTTTGCAGTACGCGGGCCTCTCACTGTTGTGGCCTCTCCTGTTGCGGAGCACAGGCTCCGGACGCGCAGCCCCAGCGGCCATGGCTCACGGGGCCAGCCGCTCCGCGGCACGTGGGATCTTCCCAGACCGGGGCACGAACCCGTGTCCCCTGCATCGGCAGGCGGACTCTCAACCACTGCGCCACCAGGGAAGCCCGAAGGTATATCTATTTCTGATTACTTATCTTTGCTTTTCTTTTTGGCTCACAAAATGATGTCAACAATTCAGACTTTTCTAAGGAAAGAATTTTACATTTTTGGTAAATGTCAGGTGTTTTTTGTCTTTGTGTTTCCTTAAAGGGTAACAGTTACCAAAGGCTATATGATACATTGGTACCTAGTATATTGGGAAGATAGTACTTTCTGGCTTTATTCCAACTCTTTCATTCAGCACATGGCCTTCCCAAGGGGACTGTTCTACTTTATAACTATGCTGTATGGGCAATCGTTTTAGCCAGGTGCAGTGGAAATTTTTATCCCTTTTATGAATGCTAAGCCAGCCACCCCTTGATGCATGTGTTGCATGTGTTTCTATGAGTGACTATTTGCATGTACACCTTCCGATTTTGTCCTTGACCTTCGTGTGTTCTATTTCTATTAGAGCTCTTTGGCTTATTTCCTTTCTTTCTATGGTTTTTAGTACAATCTCTGTATGTACCAAAGATGCCCCATTTAAACTTCCAACCTATATCTCTGTCCGGAATATTCAGATACATCTATCTAAATGCCCCCTGAACATCTCAAGTTCTGGATCCAACAGACAGCTGTCATAGTGTGGTTTGTAAAGAGAAATATATATTTGGTCTTTGTCCCCATTCGTGGCACAGAAGTCCTGAGTCCCTGGGATTTCCTAAGTGATGAGAGCAATGGGTGTCTTCTGTTATGCTCATGAAGTGACTTTTGAAAAGCCCCTAGGTAACCTAAGGCTGAGGGCTGGTTGCTAGTGGAGCCAACCCACATGATTAGAGGGTTGGAACTCAGTACTCCCGCCTACTCCTACCCCAGCCCCACATCTGGGGAGGGGAGAGGGGCTGGAGATGGAGTCCAATCACTAATGGCCAATGATTGAATCAGTCATGTCTAAGAAATGAAGCCTCCAAGGAAAGCCCGAAAGGATGAGCTTCAGAGAGTTTCCAGACTGGTGAACACATGGAGATCTGGAGAGAGTGGTACAGTGGGCGAGCATGGAAGCTCCCCACTCCTTTCCCTAGACCCAACCCTATACATCTCTTCCATCTGGCTGTTCATCTGTATCCTTTATAATACCCTTTATAATGAACTGGTGATTTATTAAGTAAATGTTTCTGTGAGCATCTGGCTGTTCATCTGTATCCTTTATAATACCCTTTATAATGAACTGGTGATTTATTAAGTAAATGTTTCTGTGAGCTGCTGTAGTAAATTAATGGAACCCCAGGAGGGGGGTGTTGGAACCTCTGATCTATAGCCTGTGAATTAGAAGCACAGGTGACAACCTGGATTTGGGATTAGTGCTGAATTGGGAGTGGGGGAGAGGGGCAGGCTTGTGGGACTGAGCCCTTAAACTGTGGCATTTGATGGTTAACTCCAGATAGATAGTGTCAGAATTGAGCTAAATTTGTGAAATGCCTGGTCAGTGTCCACAGAGAACTGAGTTACTTGCTTGGTGGTGTGGAAAGAACACACATATTGGACAGTTCAAACTCAATATGTTAGAATCTTAACACATAATATTTTCTCTCCTTCTTATACATTTTCACAACAACGTGGTCCTTTTACTATATCCTTATTTCAGTGAAAGTCACCTTTATTTATGTAGCTACCTAAGACTGTATTCTAAGATCAAAATTCAACATCTTCCTCATTTCTTACAGACAATTAATTCACCCTCCTTAACATCTTTAGGATCAGTTTCTTTTTCTTTCCTTATATCACCACCTTACTTTGGAGCCTCATAATATTTTGTTTGCTTTACTGTGATAGTCTCCAAAGTACTTAGCCTACATTCAGTCCAGCTCTTTTCCAATCCATTTTCATACTTTACCCATCCACAGTGATCTTTCTAAAACACAAACCTTGGATATTAAACTTGTCTAACGTTCATCTCGCTCGGTAAGTTCTGTGAGTTTACCACGTCTGATTCAACTTTGCATCTCTACTGTTTAGGTGAATACTAGATACAGGATATTTACTAATTCATTCCCTTATTCATTCCTTCACTTTAAAGGAAGTGAAGGTATTTAAGACCTTCTGTGATCCAGGGACTGGTACATGTACTGGGTATACAAATGTAAACAAGACAGCTGAAGTTCCTGTTCTATGCAAAAAAAAAATGGTGTGATAGAAAGTAGACAGAAGTGGATATTTTATATAGAGTTATCAGAGAAGGTCTCTCTAAGGGGCCTGGAATCTTTAAGGATGAGAAGGATTCAGCCTTGAGAAACAAAAAGGTGACTGTATATCTGGAGCAGGGTAGGCTAAAGGGAAATTGCAGCGAGGTAAGATTGCCCAGCTGGGAAAGAGCCAGAAGACAGAAGTGGTCAGTACACTTTCCTTCACTGTCTGAGTGAATATAAAGAAGTAGGTGGGGAGCTTCTTTATTCTTTGACTTGGCCAGACACTAGAAGAGTTGCTTTGCAATCTTTCCATGCTATTGCCTTTACATTTCCATTAGATACTGAAATCTGCAATCTGTTTAAAAGTAGTCAGTGTGGATTAGTGAGCTCTGTTGTCTTTTAGACTGTTGATTGAGGACATGCAAGTGCCAACAACGAATAAGCCCGCAAGTCCCTGTAATATTTAAAATGGATCCATTTTGTGACATATTTTCTCCAAGTTTTTTAAAAGCCTTAAGCAGAGACTCAGAAGGATGACTCCAGAGTGAATTAGCATCAAAAAAAAGAGGAAATGATTCCTTTGTTTTGATTCATGCTGATGGGCCTGCCTTCACATCAGAGCAGGAAGTCCTCTGATTCTTTTTTAAAGCACTATCAAATTCATATATGCTTTCTGTTGTCTGCATATATTTCCAGAAGTGTCGAAAATTCAAATAGTTCAGCTTACTAACTGCATCTTCAACTCCTTATATGCAGAGGCAAGACAGTTCTATTGAAGAAAATTCAGGATAACGAGGACAGAATTGCAAATTGTAATTCCACATACAAGAGTGTTGATTTCACAATAAGGTAAATAACCAGTACCAAGCTGCATGGTATACTGAAGTGAATTTGATTAGTTGGTTATGGCACTGGATGGAATTTGGAAGTGGGTGGTAATGGAGTTCTATCTGATGTAGTAAAATATTAGGGGCTTTGGAGCCAAACAAATCTCTCTTCTTGCCTCTAATCCTCTGAGCTTTATACTTGAGAGCCAAGTTCCTTTAATGCAGTACATGCCAAACTTGCCTGGCGGTAAAAATTACCTCAGGTAATCCTATCATTTTTACATTCCACAGTCCCTACTGAGACTGCTGACTCTGTAAGGGAGGAGCTGGGAAAGACATATTTAATGCCTCAGATGATCAGGAAAATTTGGGACTCACAGGCCTCATGTGACTAATTAGACATTTTCTTATTAGTCCCTGAAAATTCCAAGGTTCACCAGTTTGAGAAACACTGACTTGGAAAACTAAAGGCTTAGACTTTTAAAATGTCTCTCACATGGTAATTATCACTGAAAAAGAGTGCTTAACCTTTAATCTTGTCAAAATTAGTTTTAAGGCTTACCTTTAAATGAAAAAGTAAAATTTTTAAATTCTCAGAGAACTCGTAAACCCCCAAGGGAATGTGGGATGATCCTTAGTTGGAGAGACTCAGTTTTACTACAGAGCCAACTATGACAGTTGTCACTTCATGAATTTATTGTCACTTCATTACTTCCTAACTTTTCCTTATGCAGTGTCTCAATTTCTCATTCTAAAGGCATCTGAGTTGTCCTCAGATTTTGCATTTTGGAATACCTAATATATGCCAGTTGGTAAGATGTTTAGGTCTAGCTCTGTATGTGTTATCACATTAGTTCAAAAAAACTATTTCAATAACTGATTTTATTTTCTGTATTCCTCTTTGAGGGTAAGAAGCAAGTCATCTGAAAATGAGGTATGTCGAGAATCTGCGTGTGTGGTAAAACAACTTCTAGATCCCATCTTTTAGTTAGAAATCCACGAGCTCAATCTCCTTCAGTTTCTATACTCAAAAGGAAAAGTGGTTATTTATTTTCAACATGAAGATTCTTAGATTGTGAAGCTCTTAACCATAAAAGCAAGCCTCACCATACAGAATTTAGCTGATTACTCTGATCCAGATATTGCTAAAACATTTTCAAGGATTATTGAAATATAATGTGCAGTCTTTAATTTTTCTGTATGTATTTTTCATATAGTTTAAATCTATCTAGATATCTAGTTTTCTCTCCCATTTTCCTTTCTGTCTCCCTACCCTGACCCACACCCCCAACATACACACACACACACACACACACACACACACCCCAGTGTATTTTCCCTTGGAGTGCATCAGTGTTTTTCTGATTAAGTTTGTATATATTTCTGAGACTGCATTTGACCAGAAAATCTAGGACATGGAGGAGGAGAATTGAAACTTTGATTAGAACATGTGACTTTAGGTCATTATAAGAAATTAAATTATGTACTAACTAGTATTCTCTCCAAAAATAATTATGATAAATAATATTTTGCTTTGAGATGTCATCAAGAGTATCGAAAGATGAATTGTCCTAGGCTACATACTATGTATTTTGCAGCATACTCCTTATTTTAGATTTATTACTTTAAATAAATCAAATATATACTTAAATAAATATGAACTCTAGGTCCTCAAATAAGAATAAGATATACATTTCCTCCTCTTTTGGCAATCTCTATCACAAAATAGGCCAAGAGGTGCCACATTCAGTCCATGGGAAATTTGCTTTATTCTGAAAGTGCTACTCTAGCTTTTCCGTATGAAATAACGATTTGCATTGAATTTGTCTCATACTTTGGAATAGGCCATCAACTGAGTAAACTGTTTGGAACGTTCACTCGAATCTTTGTTATCCCAGAAAATCTTTGTATCCTGTTAAGAATTGATATATGGTTTGTCAGTCCTTTTATTATTGTTATTCTTTTTTAGTTGTATGTTATGGTCGTGAGTATTGGAAATGGCTAAGATAGATTAAAAATGGTAGGTAATTATACTATATTATTTCTCAGATGGTTAAATTAAGAGCTCACATGATATTAGGTATCATATGTTCTACATGGAAGAAGACCCTAAGACGTATTTTAAAGGGTAGTTTCTCACATAGTGATTATTAAAGAAATAATAAATTTCAAAAAGCAATAACTGTGCTATGATAATGATTTTTTTAATACCAGTGAAATTTAACAAATACACTAAATTACAATTCTATAAATAACTTATTCCCTATGTGATTCATTAAATATATAAATGATCCCTTGTTTAGTCCTTGCTTAGCTAAACCTGTTATAGTTCCATCTAACAATATTGGAAATTACTTTTTTCACAAACATGTCTTCTTTTTCATTTGGTAGTTTGTCACTTTGGAAAAGAAATGATTTCAAAGTAACACTTCATGCTACACACATGCTATCCACCATGTTGGATTTAAATAAGAAATGACAGGACTTCCAAGTTTTACCTTTTTTGTGTGTTACCTTTAGATTATTGGTGAAGAATGAAGAATTCAAAATCACATATAATTTAAAACAAATGAAAATTGATTTTTGAATTTGCTTTCCCATTTTGTGAGGTTATTTCCCAGATCAGAAAATGTCACTGTTATAAAGTAATAAAGCCATACCGGGGCGATCCAACTGAAAGAAAGGAGAAAAAAACTGTACAGTTTCTTATTTTAAAAATGTTTTCCTTTCTTATTAGAGGAAATTTAGAAAATACAAAAAGGAGAAATAAGATAAAAAAACCCACTTTAAATATTATCCTTCAAAGGTCGTGTCTTTTAACCTTTAGTATATTTTCTTCTAATGTTTTATCTATGTTCACCTTTAGGGATTTTCATAGGTGTATATAAGCAATATCAAATTCTATTTAGTTTTCTTTTTACCAGTACACATCATATTTTGCTGTATTATTATAAACTTCTCAGAGATACAGTTATGAATATCTGCAGAATATTTCATTAGTTTAATATCCCATAATTCATTCCATTATTACTCTGATTAGACAGTTAAAGAACCTCTAATCTTTCGTTATTTTGTGTACAGCTTTGTATTTCTATCATTGACATGTTGCATTTCTCTATGATTCTTTATTTTTGTAAAGTGATGATTTAATTATTGTTTTCAGATTTTGTGATTATATTCCTAGAAAACACAAACTTATCAAAAAATTATATTGACATATTATGCAGAATTGTACAGAATTATACAGACAAAATTCACTGAAGAAAATGAAAGAAGACATGAATAAATAGACTGATGGTTTGTTTCTCTGGATAGAAAGATTCAATAAAATACAAATACACATTATCTTTCCATTGTTTCTTGTTTGTTTGTTTGTTTTAACGTCTTTATTGGAGTATAATTGCTTTACAATGATGTGTTAGTTTCTGCTTTATAACAAAGTGAATCAGTTATACATATACATATGTTCCCATATCTCTTCTCTCTTGCATCTCCCTCCCTCCCACCCTCCCTATCCCACCCCTCTAGGTGGTCACAAACCACCGAGCTGATCTCCCTGTGCTATGCGGCTGCTTCCCACTAGCTATCTATTTTATATTTGGTAGTGTATATATGTCCATGCAACTCTCTCACATTGTCACAGCTTACCCTTCCCCCTCCCCATATCCTCAAGTCCATTCTCTAGTAGGCCTGTGTCTTTATTCCCGTCTTACCCCTAGGTTCTTCATGACCTTTTTTTTTTCTTAGATTCCATATATATGTGTTAGCATACGGTATTTGTCTTTATCTTTCTGACTTACTTCACTCTGTGTGACAGACTCTAGGTCCATCCACCTCACTACAAATAACTCAGTTTCGTTCCTTTTTATGACTGAGTAATGTTCCATTGTATATATGTGCCACATTTTCTTTATCCATTCATCTGTTGATGGACACTTAGGTTGCTTCCATCTCCTGGCTATTGTAAATAGAGCTGCAATGAACATTTTGGTACATGACTCTTTTTGAATTATGGTTTTCTCAGGGTATATGCCCAGTAGTGGGATTACTGGGTCATATGGTAGTTCTATTTGTAGTTTTTTAAGGAACCTCCATACTGTTCTCCATAGCGGCTGTACCAATTCACATTCCCACCAGCAGTGCAAGAGTGTTTCCTTTTCTCCACACCCTCTCCAGCATTTATTATTTCTGGATTTTCTGATTATGGCCATTCTGATCGGTGTGAGATGATATCTCATTGTAGTTTTGATTTGCATTTCTCTAATGATTAATGATGTTGAGCATTCTTTCATGTGTTTGTTGGAAATCTGTATATTTTCTTTGGAGAAATGTCTATTTAGCTCTGCCCATTTTTGCATTGGTTTTTTTTTTTTTCTTTTGCGGTACGAGGGCCTTTCACTGTTGTGACCTCTCCCATTGCGGAGCACAGGCTCCGGACACGCAGGCTCAGCGGCCATGGCTCACGGGCCCAGCCGCTCCGCAGAATGTGGTATCTTCCCGGATTGGGGCACGAACCCATGTCCCTTGCATCGGCAGGTGGATTCTCAACCACTACACCACCAGGGAAGCCCAGGTTGTTTGTTTTTTTGTTATTGAGCTGCATGTGCTGTTTGTGTGTCTTGGAGATTAATCCTTTGTCAGTTGCTTCATTTGCAAATATTTTCTCCCATTCTAAGGGTTGTCTTTTGGTCTTGCTTATGGTTTCCTTTGCTGTGCAAAAGCTTTGAAGTTTCATTAGGTCCCATTTGTTTATTTTTATTTTTAGTTCCATTTCTCTAGGAGGTGGGTCAAAAAGGATCTTGCTGTGATTTATGTTATATAGTGTTCTGCCTATGTTTTCCTCTAAGAGTTTGATAGTTTCTGGCCTTATATTTAGGTCTTTAATCCATTTTTAGCTTATTTTTGTGTATGGTGTTAGGGAGTGTGCTAATCTCATACTTTTACATGTAGCTCTTCAGTTTTCCAGCACCACTTATTGAAGAGGCTGTCATTTCTCCACTGTACATTCCTGCCTCCTTTATCAAAGATAAGGTGACCATATGTGCGTGGGTTTATCTCTGGGCTTTCTATCCTGTTCCATTAATCTGTATTTCTGTTTTTGTGCCAGTACCATACCATCTTGATTACTGTAGCTTTGTAGTATAATCTGAAGTCAGGGAGCCTGATTCCTCCAGCTCCGTTTTTCATTGTCAAGATTGCTTTGGCTATTTGGGGTCTTTTGTGTTTCCATACAAATTGTGAAATTTTTTGTTCTAGTTCTGTGAAAAATGGCAGTGGTAGTTTAATCGGGATTGCATTGAATCTGTAGATTGCTTTGGATAGTAGAGTCATTTTCACAATGTTGATTCTTCCAATCCAAGGACATGGTATATCTCTCCATCTATTTGTATCATCTTTAATTTCTTTCATCAGTGTCTTATAATTTTCTGCATACAGGTCTTTTGTCTCCTTAGGTAGGTTTATTCCTAGATATTTACTTCTGTTTGTTACAATGCTAAATGGGTGTGTTTTCTTCATTTCACTTTCACATTTTTCATCATTAGTGTATAGGAATGCCAGAGATTTCTGTGCATTAATTTTGTATCCCGCTACTTTACCAAATTCATTGATTAGCTCTAGTAGTTTTCTGGTAGCATCTTTAGGATTCTCTATGTATAGGATCATGTCATCTGCAAATAGTGACAGCTTTATTTCTTCTTTTCCGATTTGCATTCCTTTTATTTCCTTTTCTTCTCTGATCGCTGTGGCTAAAACTTCCAAAGCTATGTTGAATAAGAGTGGTGAGAGTGGGCAACCTTGTCTTGTTCCTGATCTTAGTGGAAATGGTTTCAGTTTTTCACCATAGAGGACTATGTTGGCTGTGGGTCTGTCATATATGGCCTTTATTATGCTAAGGAAAGTTCCCTCTATGCCTACTTTCTGCAGGGTTTTTATCATAAATGGGTGTTGAATTTTGTCGAAAGCTTTCTCTGCATCTATTGAGATGATCATATGGTTTTTCTCCTTCAATTTGTTAATATGGTTTATCACGTTGATTGATTTGCATATATTGAAGAACCCTTGCATTCCTGGAATAAACCCCACTTGATCATGGTGTATAATCCTTTTAATGTGCTGTTGGATTCTGTTTGCTAGTATTTTGTTGAGGATTTTTGCATCTATGTTCATCAGTGATATTGGCCTGTAGTTTTCTTTCTTTGTGACATCTTTGTCTGGTTTTGGTATCAGGGTGATGATGGCCTTGTAGAATGAGTTTGGAGTGTTCCTCCTTCTGCTATATTTTGGAAGAGTTTGAGAAGGATAGGTGTTAGCTCTTCTCTAAATGTTTGATAGAATTCTCCTGTGAAGCCATCTGGTCCTGGGCTTTTCTTTGTTGGAAGATTTTTAATCACAGTTTCAATTTCAATACTTGTGATTGGTCTGTTCTTATTTTCTATTTCTTCCTGATTCAGTCTTGGCAGGTTGTGTATTTCTAAGAATTTGTCCATTTCTTCCAGGTTGTCCATTTTATTGGCATAGAGTTGCTTGTAGTAATCTCTCATGATCTTTTGTATTTCTGCAGTGTCAGTTGTTACTTCTTTTTCATTTCTAATTCTATTGATTTGAGTCTTCTCCCTTTCTTTCTTGATGAGTCTGGCTAATGGTTTATCAATTTTGTTTATCTTCTCAAAGAACCAGCTTTTAGTTTTATTGAGCTTTCCTATCGTTTCCTTCATTTCTTTTTCATTTACTTCTGATCTGATCTTTATGATTTCTTTCCTTCTGCTAACTTTGGGGTTTTTTGTTCTTCTCTCTCTAATTGCTTTAGGTGCAAGGTTAGGTTGTTTATTCGAGATGTTTCCTGTTTCCTAAGGTAGGATTGTATTGCTATAAACGTCCCTCTTAGGACTGCTTTTGCTGCATCCCATAGGTTCTGGGTTGTTGTGTCTCCATTGTCATTTGTTCCTAGGTATTTTTTGATTTCCTCTTTGATTTCTTCAGTGATCACTTCGTTATTCAGTAGTGTATTGTTTAGCCTCCATGTGTTCGTATTTTCTACAGGTCTTTTCCTGTAATTGATATATAGTCTCATAGCGTTGTGGTCGGAATAGATGCTTGATACAATTTCAATTTTCTTAAATTTACTGAGGCTTGATTTGTGACCCAATATATGATCTATCCTGGAGAATGTTCCATGAGCACTTGAGAGGAATGTGTATTCTGTTGTTTTTGGATGGAATATCCTATAAATATCAATTAAGTCCATCTTGTTTAATGTATCATTTAAAGCTTATGTTTCCTTATTTGTTTTCATTTTGGATGATCTGTCCATGGGTGAAAGTGGGGTGTTAAAGTTCCCTACTATGAATGTGTTACTGTCAATTTCGCCTTTTATGGCTGTTAGTATTTGCCTTATGTATTGAGGTGCTTCTATTTTGGATGCATAAATATTTACAATTATTATATCTTCTTGGATCAATCCCTTGATCTTTATGTAATGTCCTTCTTTGTCTCTTGTAATAGTCTTTATTTTAAAGTCTATTTGTCTGATATGAGAATTGCTACTCTAGCTTTCTTTTGGTTCCCATTTGCATGAATATCTTTTTCCATGCCCTCACTTTCAGTCTGTATGTGTCCCTAGGTCTGAAGTGGGTCACTTGGAGACAGCATATATATGGGTCTTGTTTTTGTATCCATTCAGCCAGTCTGTGTCTTTTGGTGGGAGCATTTAATCCATTTACATTTAAGGTAATTATCGATATGTATGTTCCTATTCCCATTTTCTTAATTGTTTTGGGTTTGTTATTGTAGGTCTTTTCCTTCTCTTATGTTTCTTGCCTCGAGAAGTTCCTTTAGCATTTGTTGTAAAGCTGGTTTGGTGGTTCTGAACTCTCTCAGCTTTTCCTGTTTGTAAAGGTTTTAATTTCTCCATCAAATCTGAATGAGATTCTTGCTGGGTAGAGTAATCTTGGTTGTAGGTTTTTCCTCCTTCATCGCTTTAAATATGTCCTACCAGTCCCTTCTGGCTTGCAGAGTTTCTGCTGAAAGATCAGCTGTTAAGCTTATGGGGATTCCCTTGTGTGTTGTTTGTTGTTTTTCCCTTGCTGCTTTTAATATGTTTTCTTTGTATTTAATTTTTGTTAGTTTGATTAATATGTGTCTTGGTGTGTTTCTCCTTGGATTTAGCCTGTATGGGACTCTCTGTGCTTCCTGGATTTGAATAACTATTTCCTTTCCCATATTAGGGAAGTTTTCAACTATAATGTCTTCAAATATTTTCTCTGTCCCTTTCTTTTTCTCTTCTTCTGGGAACCCTATAATTCGAACGTTGGTGCATTTAATGTTGTCCCAGAGGTCTCTGAGACTGTCCTCAGTTCTTTTTGTTCTTTTTTCTTTATTCTGCTCTGCAGTAGTTATTTTCACTCTTTTATCTTCCAGGTCACTTATCCATTCTTCTGCCGCAGTTATTCTGCTACTGATCCCATCTAGAGTATTTCTTATTTCATTTATTGTGTTGTTCTTCATTGCTTGTTTCCTCTTTAGTTCTCCTAGGTCCTTGTTAATTGTTCCCTGCATTTTCTGTATTCTATTTCCAAGATTTTGGATCATCTTTACTATCATTATTCTGAATTCTTTTTCAAGTAGACTGCCTATTTCCTCTTCATTTGTTAGGTCTGGTGGGTTTTTATCTTGCTCCTTCATCTGCTGTGTGTTTTTTGGTCTTCTCACTTTGCTTATCTTACTGTGTTTGGGGTCTCCTTTTTGCAGGCTGCAGCTTCGTAGTTCCCGTTGTTTTTGGTGTGTGTCCCCAGTGGGTAAAGTTGGTTCGGTGGATCGTGTAGGCTTCCTGGTGGGGGACTAGTGCCTGTGTTCTGGTGGATGAGGCTAGATCTTGTCTTTCTGGTGTGCAGGTCCATGTCTGGTGGTGTGTTTTGGGCTGTCTGTGGCCTTATTATGATTTTAGGCAGCCTCTCTGCTAATGGGTGAGGTTGTGTTCCTATCTTGCTAGTTGTTTGGCATAGGGTGTCCAGCACTGTAGCTTGCTGGTCGTTGAGTGAAGCTGGGTGTTGGTGTTGAGATGGAGATCTCTGCGAGATTTTCGCCATTTGATATTACGTGGAGCTGGGAGGTCTCTTGTGGACCAGTGTCCTGAAGTTGGCTCTCCCACGTCAGAGGCACATTACTGACTTGTGGCTGTAGCACCAAGAGACTTTCATCCACACGGCTCAGAATAAAAGGGAGAAAAATTAGAAAGAAAGAAAGAGGATAAAATAAAATAGAGATAAATAAAATAAAGTTATTAAAATAAAAAATAATTACTAAGAACAAAAAAATATTTTAAAATAAAAAAAACAAAGAAGAAAAAAACAAACAATAAAAACGGACGGACAGAACCCTAGGGCAAATGGTGAAAGCAAAGCTATACAGACAAAATCTCACACAGAAGCATACACATACACACTCACAAAAAGAGGAAAAGGGGAAAAAGTAATGTATCTTGCTCTCAAAGTCCACCTCCTCATTTTGGGATGATTCATTGTCTATTCAGGTATTCCACCGGTGCAGGGTACATCCAGTTGATTGTGGAGATTTAATCTGCTGATCCTGAGGCTGCTGGGAGAAATTTCCCTTTCTCTTTGTTCGCACAGCTCCCGGGGTCCAGCTTTGGATTTGGACCCGCCTCTGCGTGTAGGTCACTGGAGGGCATCTGTTCTTTGCTCAGACAGGACCAGGTTAAAGGAGCAGCTGATTCGGGGGCTCTGGGTCACTCAGGCTGGGGGAGGGAGGGGCACGGAGTGCGGCAGCAGAAGCCAGCATGACGTTGCACCAGCCTGAGGCACGCCGTGCATTCTCCCTGGGAAGTTGTCCCTGGATCCCGGGACCCTGGCAGTGGAGGGCTGCACAGGCTCCCCGGAAGGGAGGTGTGGATAGTGACCTGTGCTCGCACACAGGCCTCTTGGTGGCGGCAGCAGCGGCCTAAGCGCCTCATGCCCGTCTCTGGGGTCCGGGCTGATAGCCACGGCTCGCGCCGTCTCTGGAGTTCCTTTAAGCAGCGCTCTTAATCCCTTCTCCTCGCGCACCAGGAAACAAAGAGGGAAGAAAAAGTCTCTTGCCTCTTCGGCAGCTCCAGACCGTTTCCCGGACTCCCTCCCGGCTAGCCGTGGTGTACTAACCCCTTCAGGCTGTGTTCACGCCGCCAAAGCCCAAGCCTCAGCTCCCAGCCCTGCCCACCCCGGCGGGTGAGCAGACAAGCCTCTCGGGCTGGTGAGTGCTGGTCTGCACCGATCCTCTGTGTGGAAATCTCCCCGCTTTGCCCTCTGCACCCCTGTTGCTGCGCTCTCCTCCGCAGCTCCGAAGCTCCCCGCCCCCCTCCGCCACCCGCAGTCTCTGCCCGTGAAGGGGCTTACTAGTGTGTGGAAACCTTTCCTCCTTCACGGCTCCTTCCCACTGGTGCAGGTCCTATCCCTATTCTTTTGTCTCAGTTTATTCTTTTTTCTTTTGCCGTACCCAGGTACGTGGGCAGTTTCTTGTCTTTTGGGAGGTCTGAGGTCTTCTGCCAGTGTTCAGTAGGTGTTCTGTAGGAGTTGTTCCACATGTAGATGTATTTCTGGTGTATCTGTGGGGAGGAAGGTGATCTCCACGTCTTACTCTTCCGCCATCTTCCCCCTCTTCTCTATGATTCTATCTATCCTTAGGAAAATAAACCCTATCAATAACCTTGTAAACAAATTTTTCTCAAATGAAGTTCAGTGGAGTTTTCCAGAGATGGCAATGGAAATTGACAAAATTTCTTATTATTGAATGTGGAGCTATATGGTTTAGAGAAATCATATTAGATATAATTGATTTAGTACTTTAAGAGTTGATAATTTTCAGGAATTCCCTTGTGGTTCAGTGGTTAGGGGGGCCTGGGTTCGATCCCTGGCTGGAGAGCTAAGATCTCAATGTTTATCAATACCCAATTTGAAAATCATTATCTGGAAAGTTATATATAAAGCAATGTAACTTTAACTAATGACAAACATTACATGAAAACAGTACACTTCCTAACTTAAAAAGTATATGTGATTATAGTTTTGCTAAATGCCTGATGTTGAATATTGTCATGTGAGGAATAAAGTAAATTCCAGCAAAAAGAATATTGGAAACCAATTCTGTCCCTCATCTGCTCTTCAATCTCTCCACGAAAGGACCAGTCTGGGACACGATGTCGATGAAATGTATACTGCTGAACTGCATTTCCTTTTGTGTCTGGGGCACTGAATCCAAGCAAGGTTACACTGTTATTTGTTGAAATAATAGCTGGAAACGGAGAAAGTGCTATTGATCCTTTCATCAATAAATCACGAGTAAACAGTGCACGCTCCTTGAGCTGCTAGGGGAAAATTATATCTCATTTCCCGTTTGCCTCCTCAAGTAGAGCGGGATCATTCACTAAATATGCAAAAGAGAAGTTTCAATTACGAGTTGACTTCTAACATCTTCAGAGAAAATTTTCTATGTGTTCACCTCTCATGACAAACAGCCTTTAATATAACTCTTCCTTTTCATTTCTCCTCCTCTTTTCTTCCTCTTCCACCCCTCCTCCTCCTTTTCTGCTTCATTCTCCTTCTTTATTCTTCATTTAACACTGCTTTCTTTGGAGGAATACAAGGAGACATTTCTGAGAATAAAAATCAGTTTTTAAAAGGAAAAAACAAAAAACAAAAAAACAAACCCAACCCTCTCCCCTGTGCTGTCTTCCCTGACAATGCAGATTGAATCGACTTCTGAATGTCTGTCAGCACTGGGTCTCAGGTGGTATTGGGGTTGCTAAGCCCTGACGAGTACACAGCACTACCACGGCAGATGAAGGATCCAGGACAGACTTTAACAGTAGCCAGTGAGGGGCAGGTAGACATTGCAGGTTGTCGAGGAGGATCTGCCTGTTCAGTAAATGCAGCCGGTGATTCAGGCAACAGTACCTGAGTGCTTGTCATGGTCTAAAGATTTCACATATGATAGGCCATTGGTTTTGACATGTTACAAGACACAGGTAGGAAGGGAATTTAAGAGCAAGTAGAGGAAGCCAACTCACCGGAACTGCGGTACAGCCAAAAGACTCCTGCATACAGGGAAAATAGAGCAAGACAAGTCCAAGCCTAGAGAAAATCCTTAGAGAAATATACACTTATGGATGTGTTCATTGCCCAATATTGTTATGCAAATTGTGCTATAATTGCATAAAGTTCTGCTGCCTATTTAGAAGTTTTAGCAGATTTTAAAGTGATTGCGTCCTCAATATGATTAAAATGAAAATCTAATTAGAAATAAATGTGTGCACACTGATTTGGCAAAATATTTTAGTATAAATGTAATAAACAAGTCACAGTTAGTTTAGGTTCTATGTGTGTCCTTCTGTACAAGAGTAATAAAAAAAACTCAGTTAAAAAGTTAGCAAGCTTTAGATAGACTCTATTATACCATTACAGTGTCAACCAATTTCAAAATGCGATTATATCTGCAAATGGAAATAAACATTAGAGGGTGATTAAATTGAGTGTAGTTACACATCTTTTGGTTATACAAAAATCAATTATGGAAGGTACGATAGTTGTATGGTGCACTGGAGTTTTATTTTCATACCAGTCTAATGTGCAACTGTAGATAAATTATGTCCCCAAAATGAGTTATTGTTTTTGTGAAAAGATCCACCAACCAACCGAGCACCAACTTGTCAGAATCAAGGCAATGGTACTTTCATTACAATGAGTCACTTCCTAAAGAATATGGGCATTGGTAATTGCTAACACAGGTTTGAGTGATAATGAAAACTCTTGGTGACTTTGACAACATATTTTCTTTTATTCAATCAAATACTGACTATGTGGAAGAATCTAAGTATGCTTGGGGAGAACTGGGGAAAGTTTGTGGATGGATAGAAAAGGCTGGATATTTCCTACCATCAGAATTTACCTATGTCCTTTATTTTTTAGAAAAGAAATGTGACTATAAATGAAATGTTACTGATACTTCAGACTACGAATTTTGTTAGAAGAGTGCTTAGTTTGTAATAAGAATTTTCCCCTACAAGATAGTCTTTCTTCACCCTCTGCACCTTTAAAATAGAAGCAGTTCCTTGTTAATGTTCAAAAGTCAGTTAATATTTTCTAGTGGAGGAAAATAAAAATTGCCAGTGTCTGCAGAAAAGAGCAGTGTTATTTGTCTGAAGAGCTTTTGTTTTATTTATAGGCTGAGCAAAGAAAAAATCAAGCTAGAATCTTTCTTTTGGTAATTTATAAGTAAATATAAGTCATCTTTTTTTTTTTTTTTTTTTTTTTTTTTTGCGATACGCGGGCCTCTCACTGTTGTGGCCTCTCCCGTTGCGGAGCACAGGCTCCGGACGCGCAGGCTCAGCGGCCATGGCTCACGGGCCCAGACGCTCTGCGGCATGTGGGATCTTCCCGGGCCGGGGCACGAACCCGTGTCCCCTGCATCAGCAGGTAGACTCTCAACCACTGCACCACCAGGGAAGCCCCTAAGTCATCTTTTAATAGTACGGCTAAATATTGAAAATGTTTCAGGCAAGCTTGAAAAGATTATTATTTATTGGGTGTAGGATTCTCAATTATATGTCTGTGTAATTGAGTTTATTGTGTTCTTTAAATCCTCTCTGTTGTCAGTAATTGACTCAATCTATCCATGTATAAAAGAAATAGATTTAAATCTCCAATTATATTTCTGACTTTTATCAATATCTTATAATTCCATAATGTTTACTTTACATATTTTAAGGCAATGCATTTATGTGTTTACATAGAAATGATTATTATCTTTTCCATTTTTATTATGTTATTTACTATCATTTGTTTATTGGTTATTATATTCTTGGAGACTATTTATCAATCTTCACTGTTAAACTTCCCACTTCAAATTTAAGGAGTATATTGGAGCAAGCACCTAGCTAGATTTTGTGTTTACTGATTTTTTTAACTTATATATGTCATTTTACATTTTTACTTTATTCTTCATTTTCTGGAATTACTGTTATGTGTATGCTGGAGTCTCCCAAGCTATAATTTTTAACCTTGTTTTTAAAGTTTCTATTTTGTTATGTTTTTAGTCTACAGTTTAGGTGAAGTTTTCTACATCTTTGAATTTACTAATTTTCTTTTTACAATACTTCAGGTTGGAGTTTACCTTATTTTAAGTTTTCATTTCAATGAATTTATTTGATCATTTCTTAGTATTTCCATTTTGTTTTCACCCATTCTTGCATAATTTCTTCATGATGGTTTCATAATTTCTTGTTCATTTTGATGAGCGCTATCTCTTCTTTGTGCTCGGTAAGGATGCTAAACGTTCGTATTTCTAAAAATATTTTCAGATTGCCTTGTTTTCATTTTATTTAGAGTAAATTTATCAGCTATTTTTTAAGGTTGTAGGCTATCTCCCTATTCATTATTTAGAGGCTTATAATGAGTGGAAGATTTTATTTCTACCTCACCTGCTTTTACCCACTTCTTATTGGCAGTTTTATAATTTTCTCCATCCAAACTCGCTAGAACTCTCAGACCTGAACTAGGTCTTGTATTTGTGACTCAGGGCTCCTGTTCCTCAGAGATTCAGGAGCCCTGGAAACTAGTCACTAGCTAGGTGAGAATATGGCCCATGTCCTGACCTCTAGGCTGCACTTGCTTGCTTCTACTTTCCTTGCTTAATCTAAGTTTTAACCTCTGGCAGAGTTTGGTCACAGACTGGGACAATTGACCAAACCTTGAGTAGGATGAAATTTGTTTTATTGCCTAAGCTGGCATGGATCACTTTAAGTTTCTCATACTTGCCGAGTTGGGAATTCCCATCTGGCCCTGACTTCTTACAGATGCTAAACTTGGCTGGCCCATGTTTGTGTTTTGACTCCATACCTATGCTACAG
The DNA here is from genome assembly GCF_951394435.1 of Stenella coeruleoalba. Classification (NCBI taxonomy): domain Eukaryota; kingdom Metazoa; phylum Chordata; class Mammalia; order Artiodactyla; family Delphinidae; genus Stenella; species Stenella coeruleoalba. The sequence goes on from NC_137148.1 coordinate 37,066,474, forward strand.
AGATGGTTGTCTTATTTCAGATCTCAACTGTTTCTTTTAATTTTCTCTCTTTTTTTTTAATTGGTATCTTCCACTGCTTTACATTAGAAGAAACAGGTCTCAAAACATGGAGCTATAACACTATATTGTCTTTAGCTGCACTGTACAATATAGTGGCCATCAACCACATGTGGCATGTTAAATTGAAATCAATTAAAATTAAATAAAACAAAAAATTCAGTTTCTCCATCACATTAGCCACATTTCAAGTTCTCAATAGTCCCATGGGGATATTGGCTACCATTTTGGATAGTACAGATGCAGCCTATTTCTATCATTGTAGACAGTTCTCTTGGGTGCTCTGTCTACAGTATGAAGCTAAATATTGAAAAGAAGACAAAAAAGGCTGCAGATATTTAACCTGTTATGAGGTTGTTGGAAGCCCTGAAGCTTACTAAATTATTGCAACAAGACATACATAGACTCTTCAGTAATAGGATTCTGAGACCATGTGCTTTATTGTCAACAACATGTCTGTAGTTGCCCACTGTGAAGTTTTCTCTGAAGTATAATCTTCTGATTTTGGAACCTGAAGACCTGGGTGCAAGTTCCAGTCCTGCCCCTTGCTAAGAATGTGATCTATAGTTATACACCTAACTTCTCTGAACTTCCATTTTCTCATTTGAAAATTAGGATAATAGTTATTTTGCCAACTCTGTGTGCTTTTTGTAGTATATTAAAGTGTATTTCAGAATTAATTAATAGGTGACCTTTTTATATTGAAAATTTTACATTTCTTTAAATCTTGCTTTTTATTGTTTCTTCTCAAGTAACATAATGTTTATTCTATTTTATTTTTATATTAGAAGTATCCATGTCTAATTACATTAATAGAGACGATTTTGAGTAATGAGAAAATTATAACTTCCTTCCCAAACAGGTACGCCTATGGATTAGAGAGTGCTAATGACGGCATTCCACTGAAGAATCTTCCACTTCAGGCCTAGTGAATGAGGTATATATATTTCTGAACCTTAATGTAATAAATTTCAATCTGTAGTGTTATAGCAATTTTAGCACCTATTACACAATATGACTCACTTTTATTAGACATAATCAGGCAAACCATGAAGCAGAGTGCTGAAACCATAAATAAGATTTGACTCTAATACTTGTATCCATCTCCATAATCAAAGAGTAATCTTCATATGTGTGCAGTTTAGTCAGTTTTTTTTTTTTTTTGGTAGAACATCTTAAGGGAAGCATTTTTATCAAGACCCTTAAGTTTTAATATAACAGATTTTCAATATTGAGATCTATATAATAATTGTAAAATTTCTATATTAATTCCTGAATCATTTCACTTACTTGTAGGAAAGGCAATCTCTAATTGTACAATAAAACGCTAATGTTGAGGGGATGTAAGTAGTTAAATAATGGCAAATTTTTAACTGTTGTATTTTTTTCTACTTAAAAGAAAATATGTCTATTCTTATAATTGTTTGGTCTAAATTAAACAATATTTATTTCTCATATATGAAATTGAGACATGCATGTTCTAAAATTCATCATTTGTAGCCTATTTTAACTGTCACAGAAACTCTTCAAGGTAAGTGTTTATAACAAATGAGGTGACTGAAACGCAGAAAGTTTACTTTTCTGAAACTGGGTTTTCAGTTCAAGCTCTACTCTGTATCTGTTGTATTTCTTGTAATGAGGCCCAAAACAGAGTCCCTAATTATAATATTGGTTATCTGGTTCTTACCCCACAATGAAGGCTTCTAATGTTTGCATTGACTGAATTTTTTATTAGCCCTTTTGGAAACCTATTTTATACTCTTTGTTAATGTGACACCAAATAACTGTTTTTTGGAAACAACCTATGGACAGTGAATCCTTCCCAGAAGGCCTAAATATTCTCTGTTAAAGTAATCTGTAGCTTTTTCTGGACTATGACAGATTTTCTGTAGAATCTCATTTTATAATCCAGTTTTAGCCTGTGTTCTGTAATTGTCCATTCACTAATGATGTCTGTATCATAAAATTATAATTACGAAGTTAACATCTAAGTTTTAGCTTGACAGGGAGCTAATTATTATTTATAATAGTGGAATAGTGTAAATAATAGTGGAATAAAGAAAAATACAAACTAAACATAGATATCTATAGTAAAATGTTGCAATATATGCAGAGAGATAAGAAATATGACCTATTTGTTTCATTTACTGGAAACTACTAAATCAGTAAAACCTTGGGAAATTCAGTTTTCTATAAAAATGATTTTACAAGTTTTCCGGTCCACTGACAATGTGTAAGGTGAACTTGCACATTCATTTTGAATGTATGACCCAAGTTGTTCCTTTGAACTCAGATTGTAGTAATGGGGCGTCTACATGGAAGATTCATGCAACTGTAATGTGAGGCTGAAATGAATTTTAAAAGATTATCTATTCCTATTCCCTTTTCTTCTCATTTTGGCTGGATCATTCCAGGTGCATAAAGTTTTAAGGCAATCAGAGAAGGAAGCAGCCTTTTACTAACTCTAGTAAACTTTATCTTGCTGTATGCTCTATTTTAAATTTATATCAGCCCTACTGGAGACAGCTCATAGGCGAATTATGAGAACAGTAAGAAAACTTGAAACTATATCAAATGAGGACAGTTGGAAGAATTTTTAGCTAACTAGCAGCATAAGCAATTTCTTAAGCATTTGAACAGATGTGAAAGAGAGAAGGAGAGGACTCTTGTCTTTTAAGAGTTACCTATGCTAATGGATAAAAATTGCAGAAAGACAGATTTCAGTGATATATTGAAAATAATTTTATAGCAATCGTTGAGTGTTTTCCATATTTGAAGATGATATTGTAGAAGGAATTAAAGCACTAAATGGGTGTTGGAAGATGGCTCCCATATTGTAGACAATACATTGAACCTCCGGGAACTTAATTTGTATGACCTAATAATTATGTCAGAGATGGAACTTAAAACTAGGTCTATTTGAAGTCCAATAAGTATGGCATTGCATCCAGTTTCTGATGCTCAGAATTTTAGTCAACCACCATCCCTTCATTTTTGCATAGGAGACAACTGAGTCCCAGATTGAGGTGAGAACTTGCCTAAATTTACATGTAAACAAAGTTTATATTTGGGTATGGCTCGTATAAATGGCAAGTTATTAATATGAATTTGTTTGCAAAGATGGGATGAATTATAGATGAAAAATTCTCAAATATTGAAGCAAGAAGACCTGCAGAGGTCATGTGTCCCATGTAAAGCTCCCTTCTGTAGCTTGCTTGACAAATGGTTATTCAGCTAGAGCTTAAAAACTCAACTTTGTGAATATTCCTTTTCATGTTTGACAGAGAGCATTGTTATATTGAACTGAAAAACTGTCTTCTTTTCTGGTCCAACTTCTATACTTAGAAACAATAAAGAATAAATTTGTGGGCTCCCCTGGTGGCGCAGCAGTTAAGAATCTGCCTGCCAATGCAGGGGACATGGGTTCAAGCCCTGGTCCAGAAAGATCCCACATGCCACGGAGCAACTAACCCCGTGAGCCACAACTACTGAGCCCGCGTGCCACAACTACTGAAGCCCACGCACCTAGAGCCTATGCTTCGCAACAGGAGAAGCCATGGCAATGAGCAGCCTGTGCACTGCAACGAAGAGTAACCCCTGCTCACTGCAACTAGAGGAAACCTGAGTGCAGCAACAAAGACTCAATGCAGCCAAAAGTAAATAAATAAGTATCTTCACTATGATTAACTGTTTGGGTTTTTGTTGTTCTTGTTGGTGTTTTTGTTCACTCAATTTATAGTTGAAAAAGTTAAGACTCAGGTAATAGAACAGAAGTACATATCTTGGGAAACTATATTAGTTCTTGAATTATTCCTGTGCAAAACAGAAATTAAATAACAGAAAGTGCACCAAGGGAAATTTAACTTCGTGAATTGTGAAGTAGGAGGTGAACAATGCTTCCTTTTTACCACCAGAGGTCTTCAAAAGATCTATAATAGCTGCATTTCCTCCAACTGAGGAAGAAAAATCTCTAATGACAAAGCTGACAGAGTCTTAGCAAATAATATACTCAAGAACTTAAGTAATTATTAGTGTTCTCTAGCCTTAAGGCTAAACATTTCCTCTAGGTAGAATTCAGTCCAAGAAAACAAAAAACTAATAACCAAACCCTCAAATGCAGAACAATTAAAATGTATTATTTTATATTTTAGTTTGATTTATTGCTTAATCATCTTAGTTCCTGTTGGGGAACTTCTGATGCTAATTGCAATGATTAAAAACAATATTACATGATTATCAATATTACATGAAAGTGGAAACCCACTATCATTTACATATGTTTAAGAATGTATTATATATTACAAATGTGAAAACATCCTAATTTTGCTTTTCAATTTAAAGGTTAAGGGACAATGTGGCTTAATTCCTTTGATTTATCCTAAACCACTGGGAAGCAAAGCTAAGCAAAGATTTTTGTATCAACTTAGAAATACAGCTACCTGTTTGGATTTTAAAAGAAAGAAAATGACGTTAGATGAACTAATGGATCCTGTAATATGCATAATAATTTGAGTAACAGTTGTCTAATTTCATTGGTACTTTGTATTTCTTATGCTGATTACTATTTAATTCAATATTTACTGAGAGCGTACTACATGCCTGCCATTTTACTAGTGATGGCATATATAAAAATTGCAATCACACATGATCTTGTTCTCAAGAAATTCACAGCTTAGTGCAGGAAAATAGGCAAAGGATTACAATTCAACTTTATAAATGCCACATTAGAAAGATGATCATAAGGGCAATGAGAACCAAAAGGTGGGCACCTAACTCAGGGAGAATCAGAAGATTTCAACAAAAAGCAGATACACGAACTAGGTATTGAAAGATGAAAAGCAGTCACGTTGTTTAAAGTAGGGGGAAGGAGAGCAGTGCTTCATGGAAGAGAAAAAATATGAGCAAAGCAAAGTGAAGGCAGAAGAGAATATAACATATTAAAGAATGATGGGAAGTGGATGAAGAAATATGCCTCGATCTGTAACCCAGGCTAAGCTTTTTGCGTCCTACACGTCAAATGAAATCGAGAAATACATCCTCGATTGTTTTATTTTGAGGGTAAAGAAAGGGCTAAGGTGAAAACATTCTTTTTATTTATTTATTTATTTTTATTTAATTTAGGCTACGTTGGATCTTTGTTGCTGAGTGCAGGCTTTCTCTAGTTGCGGCAAGCGGGGTTTACTCTTCGTTGTGGTGCGTGGGCTTCTCATTGTGGTGGCTTCTCTTGTTGCGGAGCACGGGCTCTAGGCGCACGGGCTTCAGTAGTTATGGCTCGTGGGCTCTAGAGCGCAGGCTCAGTAGTTGTGGCGCACGGGCTTATTTGCTCCGCGGCATGTGGGATCTTCCCGGACCAGAGCTTGAACCCGTGTCCCCTGCATTGGCAGGGGGATTCTTAACCACTGCACCAACTAGGGAAGCCCTAAGGTGAAAACATTCTTAATTCTTGTTTGCAATTTTAATCATTAACCATGTAAAAATAAATAAAGGTTCCCTAATCAGTGTCCAAACAAAATTGAAAACATAAACTCACACAATGATCTGAAAAACAATTTAAAAGTTATTTTTCTTTTTATAATCTAGCCCCCCATCTCCTGATTTTTGTTTTCTCATGAACTTTTTCATCTCCCCGTTCCCCCTTGCCATAGGTTGGCATGCTTCATTTTTTTTTCTTTTTTTAAGTCTAGTGAAATGGGGGCAGTGGAGAATGAGGCATGTCTGACTTGGAGGAGAGGGGACACTAGATAATGTGGGTGTGTTCAAGGAAATGTTTGTGTGTTTAATGTTTTTGTGAGGCAGGAAACAGGAAGCATAATAAAACCATTCAAAATAGAAAGAAAGCAATATATTTTAATTATAATTTATGGTCATAACAGTACTGCCCCAAAGGGACTTAATTCAACCATCCTCTTCACAGACATTGGACACAGCTGCTGTTGTCTTTGGTTTTGATTGAGTAAAACTGTTAAAGAAAATGCTGGATTCTAGAGTTTGAGGGTTTACATTCCTGCTCTTTGCAGGATTCAATACAAATCTCTCTATTTAAATTTGAATCGGAAACAAAACAGACCGGAAACTCCTAGCCTTGCATTTAATCTTCCTCTGCCCAATTCGTTTGTTTTGTGGACTCCTCTTTGTTTCACTCCAGTGCAGGATCTCCACGAGACCTCTCATGATGGTTTGCCATCTATCTCCCCAGGCCCATTCCTTTCCTGCCTCCACTCTGCTCCAGTTGTACCAAATTTCTGTCATTTTCACATGTTGACATTTTAGGGAAGCTTCTGGGCTTTTGCACAAGTTGTTCCACAGCCTGGACATTATCTTTCTTTTCTCCCATCCTGTCTGTCTATACAATAAGACAATGATGAACTGAAGAAACTACAGTATAACAAAAAGACTTTCTTTTATAGTAGTTGTCTCTTCGCACATCAAATTCTTCCTAAATTATGAAGGGCAAAGCTCTTATGTTTTCACCGTGGTATCACCTGCCTTGGTGAGTATATTTGTGTTGAATAAATGAATGAAGGAAGAGCTGTAGGGAGATAAATGGATACTGAAATAATCACATAAATTATGGAACTATTTGGATCAATTTTTTAAAACTTGATAACAGGTTAATTTCAAATCATGGTGTTTCAATATAAATAATCTATGTATCATTTGCTTACTATTACCTTATGTTTTAATTTTTAAATACCAAAGAAATAGATTTCTCACACTTTTCCAGGGTAGTCTGTTATGGCATTTGAATACAAATCTTCCCTACAATTTATTTAAGCCTGTTTGTTTCATCTTCGTGCTCTCACTTTTTCAAAGGGAAATATATTTTGTTATTTATTACTAGATTAAGCACCTGTTGAACGGAGAGTAATGGATATCTCTGGCAAGCTCTTGAGTCTTGTTAATGCTTGAGACAGGAAACAAAGGAAAAGATCCATTTTTTTCCTAATATGCTTCAAGCAATGAAAATGCATCAATACAGGTTTTACACGTTTGATCTCAACTGTCAATGCCTCTTTCCCGGGAAGCCACCTCTACTCATTTTGTTCTTGGGGAACAGCAGTGGGTCAATACTTGGACTAAACATTCCGCAGAGAAGTTAAAGACCTCTGTGATGCTAATCTTCACTTCTGGACTTCGTTATAGAGACATGCTTTCTTTTTAGTCTCACTTTACTTAACCAGTATTTGTGAAGAATCTCACTTGTAGACTTCATGCATTTGGAATGTTGCTTTTGAATAAGGAGGCTGAAACCTTTATATTAGCCAAACAGGAAGTTGGTGTGGTATCAGCCTCTTCTAGTTCTTCCTTTACATCTAACCTGGCATTTGCTAACGACACATTTAAACATGTTGCAGAAGCATTTAAACTCGGAAAAACATACCAGGAAAAACATAGCAGAAAGCACTGCAAGCAAATGAACCAGTACCATGTTGCGCTTCATTGTTACTAAAGAAAAACTTTAAATTTGAACTTCTTTCCTACTGTTTATACCATGATTTAATTTTTGAAAAATTTGCTACAAGTTGATTTTTAGTTATATATGTCTGGAATTTGCAAACTACTACTGACGCCACCGAATCCAGACTGTCCCTTGTTTTTGTTAATACACTTTATTAGAATACAGCCACTCTCATTTACTGTCTATGGCTGCTTTTCTGCTATAACAGAATTGGGTAGTAGCGATAGAGTCTAAAATATTTATTGTCTTACTTTATCCAGAAAAAGTTTACTGACCCCTGATCGTAGTTTATGATACTTAGTACAATTTTCTTGGTCAGTATGATGTTATTTTTTACCACTTTTTCTTCTTGGGTAATGCTGTAACAAGGTTTATGTTATACATTAAAACTTTACAACATACATTAAAAAGTGGAGATATAAATTTGTGTGCATTGAATAGAAAATAGGTTAAAATATGTATAGGAATTTTTATAAGATAAAAGCAAAATTGATAAAAGAGATGAAATAAAGAAATTATGAGCAGAATGAATATAAATATCATTACAAATATCTATCTGTCAAATAACCTGTTTTTAAGAAGCTTTTTTACTCTGACATTGTTTACTATCCATTTCTCAGGAAATAAAGTTTCTAATTAGAAAAGAGTTAATACTACCTGTGAAAATTGATATACTTCATCCATTTTAGGACAGAGAAATTCTACCAAGGTCAATTAAGATAATTTCCCCGTCTTAAGCTCTAACATTGTTATTTGTGTCATTTGTACTGCAGTTCCCAGTAATTAAAACAGCAGGTTACAGATGGGTTATTTTGGCATGGGCACACTCATTTTCTTGCCCCCAGGTTAGATGGACATTGTCTTCTGTAGGCACTGCCCATTGTCCCTCGGCAAGACTCCCTCAGATTGTCCTTGGACGAGAAAATCAGCCTAAATAGATCTCTTTTATTTGTCTCATAAGTCTTTCAAACAAACTATATTAGTGACTGCCAACTGAGTTGTTCCAAACAGGAAAAACAATCTTATGCTTTTGATGTCAACCCAACATAAAGTTAAAAAGAAAGAGGTTCTGTTTTTAAGAGAAGATTTTAAAAGAGTTTCTTTGAAGTCCATATTTATCTGTAAACTTTTGTTTTTAGGTTGACAAAAAAAATCACATTCCTCTGATAACTCTCTAGTTAGTGTACTCCATAACAATACCTGCTTAAAGAGTGGTAGTTAGGAAAAATTTAAGGAAGAAAGATGAAAGACGAGAAAGTTTCAAAACAATATACTCATATGTTTTGGGGATGGGAAGGCAGAGTATCAAATGCCCATTTACTCACTTACTTAAGGTTGTGTGGAAAGATCTTAATACATACTGCTTACGTCTCTTAGATGATCTAATGTTTCTGCTCCTTTCCATAATCAGAAACCATTTCTTTTTTCTCCCCCCAAGCCATTGAGTAGAAACTCAAATGGGATTTACCAATGCATGATGGAAAATTCTATTTTAAATCTTATGATTTCTATGTGTTAAATGTGTAGTTTAAATTACACGTCAGTACGTTTGAGTTGTCACAAATGCATGGCACTGACCCAAGTTCCTTTAGACAGGTTTCTTTGTTGAGAATTCCTGATGTTCGAATTAATCGGTTGCCTTGGTTTTAGATGTTATATATAGGATGTTATAAATAGACTATATAGGAATATATTCCTCCTTTGAAACAAACACCCAATTGTGAGAAAAACCCTGTTTGTATCTAGAAAAGATGGGGAAATATCCAGATCGATATATCTATGTCTCAAAATCAGAGGATTAAAATCAATGTAGTAATAAATACCTGGATGCTGTATGATATTGTTTTGAGTAATAAAAGGGAGGGCAGTAGAAAAACTTTTTTGGTTTAGCTCTAAACTTATCAGTGTTTTGAAATTTAATTTCTTGAATTATTTTTGAAGAACTCAAGTTAGGCCTCATCTAAAGATTTACCATTAATTTAGACTGGAGCCTAATGCAGCACAATGGAAAGCACGGTATGCAGATATCAATTAGCACATATTGTGTCCACCCCCTTCCAGGTGTTCAGATAATGAACTCCATGAGGTGGTTCAACATTTTTATCCCATTGCTGACTATCAAGGAACCGAGGCCTAGGAAGAGGGTATAGTGTTTGCCCAAGGTCATGCAACTGAGATGCCATGGAGCCAGGGCAGAAAGGCAGGTGCATCTGATTTCAAAGCCAATGCCTCTTCTGTCCTGTGTTGCCTTTTACAAGAATGTGTTATCAACATCTAGAAATCTTGCTTATAAAAATCCCCCCGGAGAGTTTAGAGCAGATACATATAAATTCATAGCTGGAATATATATTCTCTACATATACATAAGTAGATGAAAAGGAAATTTGCAAATATACTTCAAATTACCTTCAATAAACTTTCTACATGCAGCCTTTGGAAAAAGCAGGATCTACCATTTAACAGAAATTGTTGACTTTTAGAAGAGTATGGCATTTTCAACTCATATTCAGTGTGTTCTCCATCTGACCTCTGAATCCTTGCCTGTTTTTCGCTTAACTTGCCTTTCTTCTTTTTAGAAAAACAATTTCCCTCTAATGGATTTTCTTTTAGGGTTGAAACTCAGTTTAATAAGAATCAGACTCTCAGAGTTGCAAGAGACCTTAAGGCAAAATTGAACCTCAACCATCATTTTACTGATGAGTAAAAAGCTGACAGTCAGTGAAGTGAAATGATTTATCTAGTCTACAGGAGGGATCCAGGCCTCCTGATTCTCAACTCAGTGGAATTCTGTGACACACTGCATCTTAATGAGATGCTCAGAGATCAAATAATTTTGAAGTTGATCGACCCTTTTTTTTTCGGTATTTATTGACCAGGTTGATTTAAAGCCATCATTACTAATTCATTGTTTGAATGCTATTTTTAATCTAAAGGCCATTGTTTGAAATGCTATTTTTAATCTAAAGGCCATGGAAAATTGAAAGATGGCATATAATGTAGGAAAGTAGATATTATTATACTTCAATATAGGCTTTAAGCTGCCTTTCCAGCCTCACCTTTCACCCATTTTCCCCTAGTTTATTCTAGAATTTGTCATATAGTTCATGCCTCCATGATTTAGCCCCTTGTGCTCCTGCATCTGGAATTCTCTTCCATATCTTGACTATCTGGAGAAATTCTACTTATTTTTCCTTTTGCATATCTTAACGTTAGCCACACCTTCCTTTGACCTTGGCAGAATTAATTTTCTACTTGTCTGTGCTATCATATCAGTTTGTGCCTTTATTGTAGTATTTATCCTTATTTTATTGCCATTATTTCTTCACTTATCTTTCCTCCTCCAGACTGGAAGCTCCTTGAGGGCAAGATTTTTTTCTAATCACCTTAGTATCCCCATGACAACATAATGTTAGACACATAGTGGGAGCTGCAAATACATTTCTCTTGAATGAATTCCTTGCACATCATGGTCTTTCAAAGACAATGCCCTAAAAGAAAAAGTAAAAGTCTAAAAGTTAGGGCTGTACGTGAGGTCACTTGATCTGATAATTATCACAAATTTTGCTGTCATTCTTACAAGTTGAATTCTGTCTAGTCACAAGGTTTGAAGCTATTGCTTTATTTTCAGTGGTCTGTGTTTTCAGTTCCTTTTTTAGTAATAGAGATTTATATGTCCCCAATCAGAATTTCTTGCCTAGTTGTCATTATTGCTAATGACATTAATTTAGCCATCTCTTGACTCAAGAATAAGCTTCTGACTGCTCCTTCTAAGTTGATATAAGAAATTAAGTCAATGACAAGCATAAGTTACAGGCCTTTACATCACTTCAATTTTGGTAGAACTGAGGTTTAATATATTACACACATACATAGCACAAATCTATTATAAATAAAATGTAACTGCTCATATTTATAGAATAAATTCACATACAAATGATTTGCAGAAAGATATGTTTTTCTCTTCACTATCAATAAGAATGAAAGAAAGCTAAACTTCAGCTGTAGGACATTAATTCAATAGATTATATTTGTTTATTAGCACAAATGCATTCATCAATATAGCCCCGCAGCCCTAGGCATGATTAATAAGACACTGGGCTCCTGAAGATGGTGTCTTCTGGTCCATATATAGCATTACATAACGCACAGCTGTTGGTGATTAATCACAGTTTGTAATGGCTAGTGAGTTCATTCTGTACTCCTTAGAAAAGAAAAAATGCAGTTTGTGTGTGTGTGTGTGTGAGATCTGAGTAAACAAATTTTGAACAAATGTAATGCTGGTTTATCAGTTCCCAGTTCATTAATGGGGAGCTTTTCCTTTCCCAACGATTGAAATCAGTGAAACATCTGTCAAATTATAGTTGCATAATCTATGAGTGAAACAATGCTTAGGTGGTATAAATGAGCTACTTCCTTAGAGGTTCTCAAATTGTGCAAGAGGCAGGTGCTCAAGTGTCCCAGAATTCAGGATTCTTTAAATGAAATATCTAATAGATTTGCTATTTTTCTTTGCCATTTCAGTGAGTACAAACATGATCTACCATTTCAATAGCCCTAGTGGAAACCAGATTGTGGACTTAGGTTTTATTTAACTCTCCTTATCTTCACCCTACTTCACTGCCAGCACCCAGATTGTTATGTATTTGTGCATTACATATAGCTAAGTTAGAGGTATCCTACCTAAATGTTTTGATTAATATACTAATATTAATACTGTATTTCTTTCCTCTTTTTCTTAATGATGAAGTAGTTCTCTGACAAATCATCACTTTTATTCAGGGGAAATGCATACCCTATAGTTAATTAAATGCTATTACAAAATGCATCATCTTCCAGTTAATTCAAGGAATTGTTACAGTCCTTTAGTAGAAATTTTATCCTCTGTTTTGAGAAAAGTTTCTGTGAGTGCCTGAAACAGGTTCCTGCTGATAACTGAAAATGTGTTCCTAAATGTCCCCAGCTTGCCAGATTAGGTACCTAGGTCATTCAGTTCTTTCTTTCTAGCTACTTCTATTCACTGTGAAATTTTTTCCTGTAGAAAATGAGATGTTATGCTGCTTTCACTGAAACATCATATAAGTCAAGGGAAACTAGTGCCATAGGATAGGTTCCCCAAAAAACAGACCCTGAGCCTCTGAGATTTATGTGCAGGGGATTGCTCTGGGGAATAAATAGAAAAAATGATTGAAGAGATGTTGAGCAGGTTAAGAACATGAGCTATGATGCAGTTGCGACATTGGCTTCGGACCATCTTACAGAAAGCTCTCCACCTGGGATGGCCCTTCAGAGTTTTGTGTTTTGAGGCAAGGAGCCAGATTTTATGCTCCCATCAGCCACTGAATGCAGGCCACCTTTGGGGAGAGGGTTGATTTTGAGCCAACCTGCTCTTTCTGGCTGAGGCTGATTCCTGGAGAGAGATTAATCAGAGAGCTGTTGGCCACCAACATTCCCAGCAATGGATGAAATGAGTGTTTCAGTCCCGAAGAGGAGTTCTGGGCAACACACCACAGTATCCACTATAATGAGATGCCTAACTTTGGTACCACATTTGTAATGCCAGTTGTGAGTGATGATTAACTTGCGTGTTGTATAGAACATTGAAACCATTTAAGCAAACTGTGGGTTGCAAGCAGTGGATAACATCCAAATTATTCTATAGCATGGTTATCTTTAGATAACTTTAGAAATGCTAGCCTCTAATTTCCTACTGAGACCCTAGGGAAGTTATAGTCAAGATTATCATTAGCTTTAATGACAATAATTTGTACAGAATCCCCTGTGTTAGACAAAGATAAAAACATCTCTGCATGTGAAGCTTTGAATATACCTTTGTTTATTTTAGCCTTTAAATGAATACAGAGTTGTTTTGTTTTCAGAGGTTTTATCAAAATGACATTGAAAAGTTTCACATTTTTGTTGCTTTATTCCTAATAGATTTTCAACTGTATTAGTACCAGATATGGGTATTTTAAAATATTTCTATTAATCTGGGTTAAAAATTATAAGTAAAGAATTACTCTGACTACTAAATAGAATACTATGATTAAATTCTAAGGGTTAAAAAGATCAATTTTGAAGCTATGTTTAGAGTGAAAAGGATGATAGTAGCTAAATGATGTAAATTTTTTTTTTTTTTTTTTTGCGGTACGCGGGCCTCTCACTGTTGTGGCCTCTCCTGTTGCAGAGCACAGGCTCCAGACGCACAGGCTCAGCGGCCATGGCTCACGGGCCCAGCCGCTCCACGGCATGTGGGATCTTCCCGGACCAGGGCACGAACCCGTGTCCCCTGCATCGGCAGGCGGACTCTCAACCACTGCGCCACCAGGGAAGCCCCAATGATGTAAATGTTGATATTTATTGACACAATTGTTGCCATAGCAAAAATAAATCCAGATGTGTGGTGATTATAAAGGAGTGGCAAAGTGACATAATTGAATCAAGTACATAAAATTTGCTGGTTGAATGAACAGGTCAATTTGCATTTAACAGTAAGGGATCAACTGGTATTTGGAATGAGTATTGGTGACAGATGGTGTAGTTACATAGTCCTGTTTCAGTCAATTAACAAGTAATTGACAGATATACTCATGGTGCTGAACAATTATTTGAATAAAAATGTTTAGGACTGTTTCCTAAGCTTCAAGGTTTACCAAATGTAATTATAGTTAATTCTTTACATAAATTCCACTAAATAAGTTAGGATATTCACCAATTCAGAATGCCAGTACTGTTTTAACCATATAATTAACTCATTCTCATGGTTTGTTTGCTTAATGGAATAATTCATCTGATCTTGGTCTCTATTAATACTATTTCTTTGTCCATCAAAATGATGACCCTAACAAAATGAATACTTCTATAAAGTAAACATCAATTTTATATAGTAAAAGACCCAGCTAAATAAGACATTGGATAAAGAGAAATGGCATAATAATCATACTCAACTTAAAGTTTTGATTATCAGTGGACACTGCCCTCATAGAATTTTGTACTAGCATGTTTAGGTTAACTTATTATTTAAGCTCAGGATATATAATTTCATCTGCTTTATGTTTTCCTAGAGAAAAATGGTTCCTAGGCCATATATTATACCCCTATACTCAGAATAGGAATCAGGTAACTATAGATAGTTAGATAATAGATAGATAGGTAGATAGATAAAGATACATTCTTATGAAAAAATATGGATGACTGATAGAGAAAGAAAAATATCTTAAAGCCTATGTGGGTAAAATTTGTTAAATTTAGCTGACAAAGACATTGAGATATGTCCCCCTTCCTCCACCCACAAAACAAATAGAAAAGTTGAATAAAATATCAGAGCATTAAGAAAGTTAAACTCAAAGTTACCAAGTGGCAGAAATGTTGAGGGTGCTTATAGCTGAAAAATTAAGTTGTAGACAAACTGTCCCAGCCCATGGGGATATTTGAAGCATGTATTCTTAAGAGATGGTTGGTGTTTAAAGGTCAGTGAGCATTGATCATTCAGGGCCACAGGACTGACAACTTTGAATTCTAAAAAAGAGAAGTGTACAAAAAAGTAAAAGACAAAAATTCTAGAGACTATACATACCTACACATAAGGAAATAAAAACCTCATGTGGGTTAAACAATATATACCTGCAGAAAATACTAGTCAAATACAAGCCAGATTTAATGAAATCACTCAGAAGAAAAGAATTATATTGTATTATCCATCATTCATCAAATTCAAACTCAGACAAGAGAGAATTGAAAAGAGACACTATTCTAATATTGATGAAAAATGTTCCAGATTGAAGAGAAATGTAAATTTTCAGATTGGAAGAAAACATCTCAAGTCCCTATAACCAGACACTGTGCTCTGAAAGTATAAGGTATCAAAGATAAAAAAAGATGTGAAGAACCTGGAGAGAAATGACAGATAAAGAGACATAATTCAATTGCTATAATATTTCTCATTAGGAAAAAATAGATGTGTGAATACAATGAAATATTTTCTAATTGCTGGGGAGACATAGACATTCATAAACATAAAAACAAAATTAAAATGGTGTCCATAGACCCTCACTGAAAGACATACTAAAGGATATACTTCAGCAAGAAAAAAACTTAATTCATAAGAAAAGTTTGTAAAGCAAGAAAAAATAGTGACCAAACCAATTGACCTAACAAATTTAAAAATACTAAAATACTAATATCACTAACAATAACTACTTTTGGAGGGTTTAAAAACAAGGTGGAACTTAAATACTGAATAGTAATTTAAATGACTAAAGAGGAGTACCTGAAAGGAATATACTTTGTTACATATATTTGAAAGAAAATAGTGGTATTGATTTACTTTAGATTTTATTAGGAAGAAATAAAGTTAAATGTATATGTAAAAGTTTTAAAGGAAATAGAATCACTGCAACAATAGAAATAGAATGTTTAATTTCCCAACAAGGAAGGAAATTTCTATCAAGTCAATAGAAGATAAAAGAAGAAAAAAAACCACAAGATACTGACAAAGGCATAGTAAATTAAAAAACTCAGAATAAGATGTAGAAATAAATCCAGATATATTAGTAATCAGAAGTATAATAAATTAATCATCCTATTAAAAGACCAAGACTGTCAAATTGGATTAAAAACTTTAAAAAATATTGTTATTCTATATAAATACTAATCAAAAGAGGCAAGGGAATAGTTTTATCTGAAATATGTAGACTTAATTCTACTTCTTCCTTTCTAACATGGATACTGTTTTTTGTTTTTGTTTTTGTTTTTGTTTTGCCTATTTGCTCTGGCTAGGACTTCCAGTACTGTGTTGAATAAATGTGGTGAGAGTGAGCATCATTGTCTTGTTCCTTATCTTAAAGGAGAAGCTTTCAGCTTTTTACCACTGAGTATATGTTAACTGTGAGCTTGTCATATATGGCCTTTATTATGTTCAGGTACGTTCCTTCTACACCTAATTTGTTGAGATTTCTTATCATGAAAGGATATTGAATTTTTAATTGCTTCTTCTCTACTGACATGATCATATGATTTTATCCTTTATTCTGTTAATATTATATATCATATTTATTGATTTGCAAATGTTGAATCATCTTTGCATCCCAGAAATGTCTCACTTGATCATAGTATATGATCCTTTTAATGTGCTGTTGAGTTCAGTTTGCTAGTATTTTGTTGAGGATATTTACATCTATGTTCATCAGGAATACTGGCCTGTATTTGCTTTCCTTGTAGCATCCTTGTCTATCTGCTGGCCTTATAAAATGAGTTTGGAAGAGTTCCCTCTTCTTCTATGTTTTGGAAAAGTTTGAAAAGAATTTGTATGAATTCTTTAAATGTTTGCTAGAATTCATCAGTGAAGCCATCTGGTTCTGGCCTTTTCTTTGTCTCTATTTTCAGGTGACACAATCTTGTATATAGAAAATTCTGAAGACTCCAGAAAAAAAACTGTTAGAACTAATAAATTCAGTAAAGCTTCAGGACACAAAGTCAGCAAGTTGTGTTTCTACACACTGACAGTAAACTACCTAAAAAAGACAGTACAAAACAATGTTCTCTAAAATAGCCTCAAAAAGAATAAAATACTTAGGAATAAATTTAACCAAGGAGATGAAAGATCTGTTACTGAAAACTGTAAAATATTGATGAAAGAAATTGAAGAAGGTACAAGTATAGGGAAAAATATCCAATCTACATTAATTAAAATAATTAACATTTTTAAAATCTCCATACTATTCAAACCTCTATACAGATTCAAGGTAATGCTTGTCAAAACTCCAATGGCGTTTTTCACAGAAATAGAAAAAACAATCCTAAAATTTGTATGGAATCACAAAATGCCTCAGATAGCCTAAGCAATCTTGAGCAAGAAGAACAAAGCTGGAGGCATCACATTTTCTGATTTAAAACTATATTACTAAGCTACAGTAATCAAAACAGTATGGTACTGGCATAAAAACAGCCACATAGACTAAATGGAAGAGAATAGAAAGCCCAGAGATAAGACCACACATATATGGTCAACTACTCTTTTACAAAGTTGCCAACAACAGACAATGAGGAAAGGATAATCACTTCAGTAAATCGTGTTGGGAAAACTAAATAGCCATATACAAAAGATGTGGGGTGATAATAAAATATACCTAAATAATTGTAGTTACATCTTATGTTTATTTAATATTGTTAAGTTCAGAGAGCAGTGTCCTATAAGTCATTGTGATATTTACTGAACATCTGTTACATGCCAGGTGTTATGATAATTTCTGGAGATAGCAAATATGTGTCAGTTCCTGTTTTAAAGAACTCAGTCTACTCAGTGGTACAGACACACAAAGAATTCCACAGGTTGGAAGAAAAAGAGGACTAAGAAAAGAATTTGAAAACACAGAGAATTTCAGAGACCTTTGAAGGAACAGTTTTGAGTTATGTTGAGAAGAGGGATGAATAACATAGTGGTTTTAAGCAAGGAAACAAGTGGTTGCAGACCCAAAAAAGGAAATTTCCACATCCCAGTTACATAAAGTTGGTTCAGTATTAGGAAATTTAATTTACTTCATGGAAAAAAGAAAAAAAAATTATATTAGTGCCTGCCAAAGTCTTAAATACCCTTAATAGTTTGTTTCAGGAAGTAACAGCAAATATATGTGGTGAAATATTAAGGACTTTCTATTAAAATTAAGAACACAGCAAGCATTCTGATGGCCACTACAATTATTCAATACTCTTTTGGTGATTTTAGGTAATGCAAAAAGACCCAGTGTGGGATAAATGTAGTAAGAAAATGTTTTGTTTTCAGATGATATAATTGAATACCTAAGAATATCAAGAAATTCAACCAACAATCTTTTTGAACAGAAAAAAAAAATTTATTAAGATAGCTGGCTACAAAAAGTCAAAACTTTCCTTTTATACTAGAGTAACAGGATGTTAAGTTGGAGGCTTTGACTGAACTCCAAGTTACAATGTGCTATGAGTCAGACTGACAGGCTGAAATTTCAAAGAAAGTGTCTGGGAACCTGCTGGTTGAGTCATCTTCAATAAGGATCTAAAATGGTCAGGTTGCTGGAGATTCAGCAGGATTTGGTGAGAGCCAGTTTGAAAAAAATCTACACTCTAGTCATATCTCCCACTCAAGGGCAGGGAAGGAAATAATTGATCCTCTTGCTCAAATCTAGGGAGAAGCCTTCACTAAGTGGGGAGTGAGCAAAGGGGGCATGAGAGGGGCTCCTGAGTTGTTGGAAGTGGTCTGTGTCTTTATCTAGACAGTTTCACACATGTGTGCACTATGTGAAAATTTCACTATGTGAAAATTCATTGAGCTTTACACTTATGACATATGCCCCCCCCACACTTTTTTTTTTTTTTTTTTCGGTATGCGGGCCTGTCACTGTTGCGGCCTCTCCCGTTGCGGAGCACAGGCTCCGGATGCGCAGGCTCAGCGACCATGGCTCACAGGCCCAGCTGCTCCGCGGCATGTGGGATCTTCCCGGACCGGGGCAGGAACCCGTGTCCCCTGCATCGGCAGGCGGACTCTCAACCACTGTGCCACCAGGGAAGCCCCACCCCCCCTTTTAAAAACATTTTTATTGGAGTATAATTGCTTTACAAAGTTGTGTTAGTTGCTGCTGTATGCTCTTTAATGTGTATTATACTTTAAAAATTTTACTTAAAAAAAAAAAAGTCTTTCTTTGGCTTGTTGAAGTTAGACACTATACAGCTAACTGGGCCTTTTCATATCCCCCAGTCTTAAACTGATTAGATGTCTTTAAAATAAAAATATTTTCTCAGGGATTATTGAGAGATGATCCTACATAATTGAAGCTTGCAGGACTGCTATCATCATTATTTTTTACATAACCATTTTCTTTAACTTTTGTAGAACTAAAGCAGGGATGCCAAATTGAATACAAAGACTCCGACAGGTCTGGATGACTGGTGGGATGGGTGTGGAAGTCTAATATCATCCCAAGAAGGTGATAAAATCCTTGTCTA
This sequence comes from Stenella coeruleoalba, assembly GCF_951394435.1. Classification (NCBI taxonomy): domain Eukaryota; kingdom Metazoa; phylum Chordata; class Mammalia; order Artiodactyla; family Delphinidae; genus Stenella; species Stenella coeruleoalba. The sequence goes on from NC_137148.1 coordinate 37,085,963, forward strand.
ACACTGAGACTCCATTGCACTGTGCCTGGTTCATAGAATTTTCTCAATAAATATTTGTTGAATAGATAGGTTAATGGAAGGATAGATGGATGGGTGGATAAAACAGAGGGAAAGCTTATCATAAATGACAGAGAGAATAGAGATGACTAAGAAATCAATTTCTGGATTATCAGAAGGTGGATCACTCTAATTAGCAGAGGATCTGTCCCTGGTATTTGTTTCCTGTCCTGATTGATTGCATTGACTTCATGTCCAAGTCCAGAGGCTATCAGGAGTGCTGTGAATGATGTCTATAAAAGTGGTTTCATTAAACCTCAGTAAGACTTGAAACACAAGTAACAATGCTCAGAAACAGAGTGAACCCTTCTTCCCCACATTACAACAAAGCATGGTGAAATTTTGAGAGCTGTCCCTGTAGCAGTGAGTTTATCCTTGACCACTTAGAGCACATGTCCTGGGGTTAGCAACAGTAATTGATGGACATTTGTCATGTGGCTACAACCTGTACTGACAGGTGTTGGAGATAATAACCAATATCATTTGAATTTTTCTGCTAATGTGACTTAATTACAGAGCCAGGACCAGGGCCCTGTGCTGCAAGACCCTGAATGTAATTGTCTCCTTGGCTTTTGTACTCTAGGTACTTTTCCTGCTTCACGCTAGTTCTGGCCTTGCTTGATAACATTAACTGATAGTAACTAGAGAATCTCAGGTTAAAAATATGTATTTCACTGTCTCCCATATCCACTGATGAAGCTTCTTAACAAGCAAATACGCAAAATGGTAAAGCTAACAATACTGACCTTAGGTAATTGCTTTTAGTGGAAAATGACAATAAATGTGAATTCTACATCCCAGACAAATGTCAGTTATTACAATTTCTACTCAGTTAACTTCCTTACACATTGATTGAGGTCCTTCCCTAGGAGTAAGTAGACAGCCAAAGATGATGACAGCACAATCATTGTACTTGGGAGCCTAACGCTGATTTATTTTACTAGAATATTTTCCCCCCTAACAATGGTAATACGTATACAATGACCAGTCTCCAGTCTCTTATCTTATATTGTGGCTAAGCAAGACATTTTTTTAAAAAAGTTTTAAAACCATTTAAAAATTAGGAAAGCTTTCAAATTATATATGATGTATAGCATGCTGACAGGCAAACTTGTATGCTCTGAAGCAAAGCACCACTCAGCAAAACTGTAGTTTTATTTCTACAGAGAATGATGTCAAAAAGCTAGGACCAATTCTGGTGAATGTAGGCTGGTGTGGGACCTAATTTTAAAAATAGAAGTGTCCTGACTAATCTGTTATGCTGGCAACAGATCTAAAGACTATAGACTGATATTTTTGAAGATCTGAGAAAATGAAGACAAGCAAAGACAGATTTGCCTTCACCATAGTGGTTGAGATAAATACTTCATTCAGTTAGTACCGCAAGGAAATTTCATTTAGATTTTTAACTTTTTGGTATATAATTCACAAAGGGAATTTGTCTCACTTCGAAAATAACTTCAATTATCAAACAACAGAATGCATGTTTTTTTACACTGGAAAAACATTTCAGATTTTTCTGACAATGCCCTAGATTCTGGGAAAAGAAAAAGCAAAAGCAAACTTTGTTTTCTAGAGTTTTCCTAACAAAGTTCATGCATTTGTCTCTGTGGAAACAGTCTAATTGTTCTGGGTAATTTTGCCACCATATGTTGTCAGAAATTTAACTTTTTTTTTTTGCTGTACGCGGGCCTGTCACTGCTGTGGCCTCTCCCGTTGCGGAGCACAGGCTCCGGACACGCAGGCTCAGCGGCCATGGCTCACGGGCCCAGCCGCTCCACAGCATGTGGGATCTTCCCGGACCGGGGCACGAACCCGTGTCCCCTGCATTGCAGGTGGACTCTCAACCACTGCGCCACCAGGGAAGCCCAGAAATTTAACATTTTTTAAAGGTTAGATTGCATACTTCTATTTGTTTCATTAATCTCGAATGAGGGTTAGTCATATAAAACATTTTAAATTGTTGTGAATTGACCAATCTACTATAAGAACTTACATCCTGAAAGAAAGGAAGACAATTGCCTATCGTGTTCCCAATGATCTGACCTGCAAATGTAGACCTGGATGTTGAGAAGCAAACCAAAGAACTTTGCCGTATGGTGGCCCATATGCAGCTTCCATACAGTGCACTGAGAAAGGGCGTTCACATAGTCTGAGCAAGTTCAAGGTGACTTCTGTAGGAGGAGAAGATCCAGCTATTGAGAGAGAAGGAGAAGGGAGGAGGAGGAAGAAAGGGAAAGGGAAGGAGAAAGGGGAAGGCAGGAAGGGATGAGGGAAGACAGATCTAAATGAATTTTTGCATTTAATATCTGAGCTCAGATTTGAGTGAACACAGTGGTGTGCTAGAGCTGCCCGGTACCAGCCCAGAGCAGATTGTGGACGTCTCTTCCCAACTCTATGCTCAGTAATATCATATAGGTTGCTTCAAACAGACCATAGCAGAAGTATTACACTGCAAAAATAAGCAAATGCTACAAATCAGGGCATCATCTGTTGCTCCCCTCCCCCCAACTCCAGGAGCTAAACATTTATGGGCTTACTCTGGTAGACCTGGAAACTCTCAATGGCCGCTGTGATAAAGAAAAGCAATGTAAGGAAATAGAAACAACTCTTGAGCTAGCATGAACGGATCAAGGAGGAAAGAAGGAGAGAAACTCAGGGTGGTCATGAAAATAATTTCATCTCTGAGGTGATCATGCCTACCCGAAAAGCACACCCCGTTACTGAGCTGACTGGGAAAAGAACACTGGCTGTTTCTCTGGTGGAACATTACTGATGTATGACCCAGGCAGACACTAGAAATAGATCAGGTAGTTTTCCTGGGGGGTTCTTGGATTAGCAGGAAGTAGTCCATTTTTAGGGTGTTAAATAAGATTTGGAGGTAAAACATAATTAAAATGTGATATACATTTGGAACAAAATGAGATAAATACAGGCACTTTTCATGAAGATTTGAGGAAGATTATGAGTAGAAAACCTTTTTAATCTCTTGATTCAAATCATTTTGGTATAATCGATTGCCAGTGCTGCTCATAATAGCTGACTTCTTCAAGGTTCCTAGAATGTGCCAGAATGTCCTAGAATGGGTTATTGACTTGATATACATTATCTGATTTGATACTCATGGAAATCATATTAAATAAGTACTATTATTATCCTCATTTTACAAATAAAGTAAACGAAATTTAGAAGTGTGAAAACACTTGCCCAAGGTCTGGTCCAGACTCTCAGCTGTTAGCTGTTTTAGCATGTTTTGCTGTGCCATTCCAGGAGTTGCAAAATCTATTTGAAATGGAAAATTCTGCATCAAACTGAGTAACTGAGGAATGATTCTCAAGTCAGAAAAAGTACCAGTGAGCTTAATTTTTCTATTATAACTGTGGTCTAAATTGGTAACTTTTACAGTACCCTTAATATAGAATATATACTTCTCATACATATCCATTATATATAAAGTATTATTTTATTAGTAAAAAAATATGAACAAACCTGATTCACTGTGTAGTGTCTATCTAGAAACTTCAACAAGCTAAAGAAATAATTTTTCTTTTTTTAGGTAAATTTTTGAAGTATAATACACATAAAATACACATGGCCTATGTCATAAATGTAAAGCTCAATGAATTTTCTTATAGTGTATATACAAGTGTAAAAGCTGCTTCAGTAAAGAAATAGACCATTTCCAATAATCCAGGAGCCCCTCTCTTGCCCTCCTTGGTCACCCCTCACCCCATACACAATACAACTACTACTATCCTGACTTTTATCACCAAAGATTATTTTTGCCTATTTTTGAATTTATAGAAATGGAACAATAAAGCATGAAAATGTATTTGACTTTTTTTTTGTTCAATATTATATTTGTTTGGTCCATCCATGCTATTGTGTGTCATTGTAGATCATTATCATTGCTGCAAGATATTTCGTTTTTTATTTACTTATTTGACTACTAATGGAAATATGGATTGAGAAATATCATTAAAGCATATTTCCTCCTTTACTCTTCCATCTTACGTTAAATCTTTTTAGCTGCAGGAGAAGGTCTTGGGAGTTGGAAGGACTTCTTAAAAGAATTTGCCAGCAAATACACTAATATAAATTAATCTCCATCTTTATTCAAATTTAGCTTTACATAAGTTGTCTTATTTACTAAATTCCTAAAATTTTAAACATTCCTAAAGCACTTCAGAGACAGAAGAGTTTCTTATTACCTATTCCATTCAGAGACCTCAAAGGCCTTTGTAAATTTACATGTGATCCAAAGCTTCCCACATACAACCAATATGGATGTAAAGATCCTTATTAATCCTGCCAGCTACTTTGAAGCTAAAACTTGGACTAAGTATAAACCCTCTCACAAAAACTCTTGTTCTAAGAAAGCTCTTTAAGACAATGTTCCACTTTCTTTATATGTACTATAGCCATTTTCACAGAGTCAATGCTCAACAAATTTTGAAGATCTAAATTGAATTTGGTTATTTCAACAAATGAAAAATGGAAGCTATTATATAAAATTCATTAAGTCAATCAATGCCTAAAACATTTCCAGTCCTGTAGAAAATAAACAATTTTATCCAGCCTACAAATGTCCCTTTTCCTATTGTTCTAAAACCAGTACTTCTTAATTTCTTTAATATAGTGAAATCTGTGGACCTTCTCAGGATAGTTTTTTTTTTTTTTTAATTGGTTTGTCTTTGTATTATGTTGAGCTCTAAGTGGTCTTTTTGTATTTTGCATGTAAGTCCTTTTTCTCAAATATATGTTTCAAGTATTTTCTCTCAAGTCCCTGGATTGTCCCTTCATTTTCTTGATGGCATCTTTCAAAAAGCAAACTGAGGGCAAAACAGTTGATTTGACTTACTTAAAATTACCTGGCTTATAAATGTTATGTATGAAATTTGAACTCAAGTCTTCATTTTCCAAATCCTAGCTCTTAGCCATTGTGCTATGTTGCTAAAGAGTATTGAAATAATTCATTTATTTAGATTGAAATATTTTAATGAATGGCTACAATTTTTTATGAATTTTAAATTTATTTCTGTATATATGAATTGGATCTCTAAGCATTAAACTTTAAAATTAAAATAATTGATATACATTTGATAAAAACAATATAAATGCATTACTCGTTTGAATAACTTTTAAACAAATGTATTGGAAATGCTTTCTTTTTCTGTTTGTTTTAACTTATTTTATATTGGAGTATAGCCGATTAACAATGTTGTGATAGTTTCAGGTGCACAGCAAAGCGACTCATATATACATATACATGTATCCATTCTCCCCCAGACTCCCTTCCCATCCAGGCTGCCACATAACATTGAGCAGAGTTTCCTGTGCTATACAGTAGGTCCTTGTTGGTCATCCTTTTTAAATATAGCAGTGTGTACATGTCAATCTCTAACTCCCTAACTACTCCTTCCCTCCACCCTTCTCCCCCGGTAACCATAAAATCATCCCCTAAGTCTGTGAGTCCGTTTCTGTTTTGTAAATACGTTCATTTGTATAATTTCTTTTTATATTCTGCATATAAGTGATATCATACGATATTTCTCTTTCTCTGACTTACTTCACTCAGTATGACAATCTCTAGGTCCATTCATGTTGCTGCAGATGGCATTATTTCTCAGAATAGTTCTTGATGAACAATTTTTTTCCATATGATTTTGGTGGACCTACCCAGGAGTCTATGAAGTTTCTGTGGACATCATATTAAGAAACTCTCTTCTAAATATTTGACATCAAACATTTGTTGTGTGGCTACATGCCAAGCAATGTGCTATTTGTCACTCTGTAGCATGCATTTTCCGTGGGGTAATATCACTCTTAAGGGGATAAAAATTAGTTCTTGAGAGGTGAAAATAATCTTACTATATTTTATGTGCAACATGTAGCTATAGATACAGTACTACATTAACTGATTTACAATATATCTGTAGTATTAAAATTTCTTGGAGTAGAAACAAATAGAAAAAGAAAAAGGTATAAAATATCTCCTTAGGGGGGCAATGGAATTGCATTGGAAATGGGAAGGGCTGAGGGAGAAATACTGGGTAAGAGAGGTTTGACTTTAAGCCTTTTACGTATACATTGTAACTCACCCTAGTTTCAATTAAACATCTCCTTTTAAATATCTCTGAATATATGTTATTTTAATCAATCCAAAATGTGTTGGTAAGAATATTCAATTCTGGGAGGCATAACTATGGGTGTTTCCCACAGTAAGCAATAACATAAGTCATTTGTTCTTCAAAGCTAAATTTTAGTAATTTTTTCATGTATTTAAAAAATCTCTGAAGATAGTTTTACATACATTATTGGTTCTGACACACTATAGATGTAATTACCTCTAATTTCTTTAATGATATATCTTAGAAAGTTACAAATTATATATAATCTTTTAGTTTTGTACTTAGTGATATGATTTGGGAAGAAATGATTATTCTCTGAAATAAGAAATATCATCATTTAGCATAATTTTGAGTAAATTTATACTTTTAAAGCTTATAGGAAGACTGAAATCTTGGGACCCATTTTTAAAACAATCAGGAAATTATCTTATAGAAAGAATGAACTAATTGTTCTGTTCCTACAGAACATTCCTGGTGGGTGATTATTTTCTAGGTATAAAGAGTATGTAATTTACTACCCAGTGGCATATTTCCTTGGGTGTTTTCTTGTCGTTTATGTTATTCACTTACTCCTTCAATACAATTACAGTGAGTTTCACCATCTACTAAGAGGTAAAAATCAAATACTTAGAAAAACACAATGACTAACCTTGGCATTTTAAAAATGAATTTTAGACATCATCCAGAAAAATATATCATCTCTCTCTTATTAATCTGATGCAGGAAATCACCTTATCAAACAATAATTTTAGCAAAAAAGCAAAAACAAAACAAACAAAGCAAAACCCACCAAAGCAACAAAAACAAAACAAAAAAATGAAAGCAAACCCTTGTTTGTGTTACTATCAATAGCTTTTCATAATGTGGGTCAACTTTCTCAAAGACTTGTATAATTTTGTTATGGAAGGAGGACCTGCCCATAAGCAAATGAGACTAAAGATCTTATTAAACTTGGTAGATTGTCTTTGGGCAACTTTGTTAAATATTATATTTGTTCCATTGGGTTTTAGTTGGAAAGCTAGAAATAACATAGAGAAATTGTAATAATAATTCTTACTTCAAATTTTTCAGGCTTTTTGTATTTGGCTGAGTGTTATGGGCTGACTTGTGCCCTGCCCCTAATTCAGATTTTGAAATTCTAACCCCAGTACCTTAGAAAGAGACAGCATTTGGAAACAGAGTTTTTATGGTGGTAATTAAGTTAAAGGGAGGTCAGCAGGATGGGCTCTAATCCAATAAGACAAAGTGCTTTTAGAAGAAGAGGAAATTTGGACATAGATGCATACAGAGGGAAAATGATGTGGAAATACAGAGAAAAGATGGCCATCTACAGGTCAAGGAGAGAGGCCTGAGAAGGAAACAACCCTGATGAACTCTGGATCTCAGACTTGCAGCCTCCAGAAGTGGAGAAAATAAATGTCTGGTATTTAAGCTACCCAGCCTATGGTACTTTGCTATGACAGCCCTAGAAAACTAATATGCCGGGTTGACATTTATAAAAAGTTCTTTACAATTTTTTGATATAATACACAGTTGACCCTTGATCAACCTGGTTAGAGACACCAATCCTCCATGCAGTGGAAAATGCATGTATAACTTATAGTCGACCCTCCATATGCATGGTTCCTCCATGTTCATAGATTCAACACCTGTGGATTGTGCAGTACTGTAGGACATAATTAGCAAAAAAATCTGCATATAAGTGGACCCGTGCAGTTCAAACCCTTGTTTTTCAAGGATCAACTGTATTATTTTCTGTGTTATTTTCTATCCATTTCCATCCCTTTGTTATAGTTGTCTCTTAGCTAGAATGGTTGGGTAGCTATAGGTAGAATTCTGTGGGATAAAGGAGGTTGCTTTTAAGAGAGAACTAAGACTATAGAGTTAGGAAGATACAGGTTTCTTTCTACCTGCATCTTAAATTGTGCCATTTACTTAGTCATTTCTTTCACTTTGAAAAGGCTAATTATACTTCCTTCTGCTTCATAATTACACTTGCTGCCACAATGAGGATAGAGTGATGGGACCAAATATTCCATAAAACTGAGATGATACATGCAGTGCATCTAGCAAAGTGCCTGGATAGAAGAGTGATAATAAATACTGGTTCTCTTTCTGTCTTCGTTCTCTGCTCTCTTAAAGAAATGCCATACAAAATATAAAATTGTAAATAGCTTAACTTTGAATAAACATATCATCTACTAATTATGAAACTAGTAGTGATAAAGCATTTGTTTATTTAAAATTAATTTTGTCTAATAAATACAGGGGTTCTTTTCCAGACATTTATTTTTCACATGGAATTTTTATAGAAGCCATCAAATGATATTGTAGACGACATAGAAACAAACACCATGGCTGATTTGATTAGAGGTAATAATTAATTTCAGAAAAAGTACCTACTATGAGTGATCTTTGTTGAGATATAGGTTTTCATCCAGCTGCATCTTCAAATTTCTTAGTCATTACTTTTGAAATGTATAGAAATTTGTTCTAGGCAGTTCTGATTACAACTGTCTTTGATCATTGTACAGGTTTTTTTTTTCCTGTAACAAGGAAATCTTCACTTCTATTTTTTATTTCTATGGCCAAAAGAGAGTATTTTGAGGGTACTTTGTACTTTGAAACATGTCTCTCCATTTCTACAAAACCAAAGTCTAAAACTGTCAAATGTTTTAGCAGTGCCAAAACTTGTTACAGAAGATTTCTTCATTTTTAACCCATGGGTTCTCTTTGTTATTGCCATTCATGGTAGCATACTCATTAATGGTGGAATTTGTGTGTATCATAATCTGCAGATTTTATTATTTTGGTCAGATATCTTTCTGATACCTGAAATGCAATATGATTTTAAAAAATAAATTTCTAGGGACTTCTTTGGTGGTGCAGTGGTTGAGAATCCACCTACCAATTCAGGGGACATGGGTTCGACCCCTGGGCTGGGAAGATCCTGCATGCTGCGGAGCAGCTAAGCCCGTGCGCCACAGCTACTGAGCCTGCGCTCTAGAGCCTGCGAGCCACAACTACTGAGCCCACACACTGCAACTACTGAAGCCTGTGCACCTAGAGCCTGTGCTCTGCAACAAGAGAAGCCACCGCAATGAGAAGCCCGCACACTGCAACGAAGAGTAGCCCCCGCTCACTGCAACTAGAGAAAGCCCGCACGCAGCAACGAGGACCCAACACAGCTAAAAATAATAAAATAAATAAATAAATTTCTAGTCTTTTCATTCTACATCAGTTCACTTCACTAACCTTCCCATAAATCTGGCAGTATTATCATCCTGTCTGCTTTCCAGTTAAACACACAGAGAGGTTAAGGACTCTCATTCTTTTTTTTCTTTTTTTTGCGGTACGCGGGCCTCTCACTGTTGTGGCCTCTCCCATTGCGGAGCACAGGCTCCGGACGCGCAGGTTCAGCGGCCATGGCTCACGGGCCTAGGCACTCTGCGGCATGTAGGATCTTCCCGGACCAGGGCACGAACCCGTGTCCCCTGCATCGGCAGGCAGACTCTCAACCACCGCGCCACCAGGGAAGCCCAGGACTCTCATTCTTATAATCCTTTGTTCAAACCATTGCCATATCCTACTGCTGCTTTTTTGTATCATCTATTGAGTGAGTTCTTTCTGCTCTAACCACTTAAAAAGCTTTGTGCAAATAATGGATTCGAGGCTGGACAGCAGCAACATTCTTTACAGGGACTTTCAATGTTCAGTCATCCCATCTGCATTAATCCAACTTTCAAGAATGGTTAGAGAGGCACATAAATGCTGATTGATGATGTGAAACACAGTCACAAGCTGGAGAGATGCAAGAGAATTTCTAATGATGAAAATAATCATCTTCATAATGTGATATTCCTTTAATAAATATTTAATGAGTACCTACTATGTGCCAAGTACTATTCTAAGTTATATGTATTTTATTAAGTTCCTCAAACTTCATAATCATGGAATCAGAAGTGAAGGTAAACATCACTTTATAGTATAAAACTGTATACTGTGCAGAGACATTTATAAACCTTAATATGGATGGAAGTTAGTGTATTTAAATGAGATTAAGGGAAAGAATAGGAAAGGTAATTCCGGTATGGCAAAAACTTACTGCTATCTGTCCAGTTAGAGGAAATCAGTTGGTGATGTGTATGTTACACAATCACAAAACTGTTATAATGGAATCTACAGAAGTGACACAGAAACTTCAATCTGTTCACCTTCTGGAAGTCTACTCCACATGAACAGAACAACTGACGAAGTCTTGCCTGGTCTTATTGACATTTTCATGCCCTGGAGGGTAAAGGAAGTGATTATACGAACTATCATTTCTGGCCCAATTTTGATCAGCAAGGAGAATTTAGTTCATAAAGGCCAGTGACAAGAGACTGGAAAAACTGGCCATGTCATTTTTAAGAATTTGGAGTACCTTGGGAGGGACATTCATTAGATGGGTACTCTAGACTTTAAGAAGAAAGGCTTCCAAAATTTCAGATATGAAAAACTTAGAAGAAAGCTCAGAAAGGTAGCAAAAGGTGCTAATGATATAACTCTGACAATGCAAATTTCAAATTATTTAAATGAGAAAGAAAATAAGGCTGTTAGTGGAAGAAAATGACATAATTATGCAGAGAATATATATATATATTAAGTCTACAGATCATAAAAAGACATGTGCAGAAGGGGAAAAGGAAGATGGATAACCAAAAGGAAGAAAAATAACTTTAAATATAGGAATGTAACGTGGATTGGCAAGAATAGTGCAGGAAGGTCAACATCCATAATGAGCTGAGGTTTGCAAAATTTGCTACCGACAATTGAATTTGGCCTCAAATGGAAATGAGTAGGGCTATTTTGGGTGAAAAGTCAAGACTGTCTGGTTGATATATTTCCCCCCTTGCTCTCTTGCACTTTGCTATTTCTTTCTCTATTAAACAAAGGCATTATCTAATATTAATACAAATTTCCTTTATTTTCCAGTATTTTCCCTAAGCCTTTCTCAGTCCAATATGTAGGATTCACAGTTTAAAAACTAATTTTCTAATCTACCAATGTAGGAAATGGAAGGGCCCAAGGCAAAGATGTTAAGCTGAATATATTGAGTCCACAAGCTCATAGGCAGAAGATATAAGAAGACCTCAGGATACACAACTTAAATGAAGGGCAAAGGTAGTACTCACAAGAGGGTATTTTCCTGCCTTTTTGAGATATTTCTCTAGGAAATTGTGATAGGTTTTTTTTTTTCAATTTATTTAATTTATTTATTTTTTGCTGCATTGGGTCTTCATTGCTGTGCGTGGGCTTTCTCTAGTTGCGGCGAGCAGGGCCTACCTGTTAAGGTGTGTGGGTTTCTCATTGCAGTGGCCTCTCTTGTTGAGGAACACGGGCTCTAGGCGCGTGGGCTTCAGTAGTTGCAACTCACAGGCTCTAGAGCTCAGGCTCAGTAGTTGTGGCGCACGGGCTTAGTTGCTCTGTGGCATGTGGGATCTTCCCAGGCCAGGGCTCGAACCCGTGTTCCCTGCATTGACAGAAGATTCTTAACCACTGCACCACCAGGGAAGCCCCAGGATTATTATTAAAATAGTCAGTGAGAGAGAAAACTGGGGGCAGAAATGAGGGATGAGCTTTCTTTGGCTTGACTCTTTTGAAGATGGTCTGGAAATCTCAAACTTCCCAGTGTACTCTCCTGGCATGCAAAATGTCAAAGCCAGCTCTGATCAGATTCCCGAGGGACCCCAGAAACACCAAAGATTAATGGAAGATATTACGGTGTGAGAAATACAACAGAAAGGGGAATTTAAAATTTATATTGCAATTGGAAGAATAAGGAAAATATGGAATGATTTAAGAAAAGTTGAAATTGTTGACTGTTAGGTAGCTATTAGAATTTTTGTCAAGGAAAATACTTTTCAGGATCATTATAGAAGAAACTAATAATGGAGAGGAGACTAATTAAACACAAGATCTTTCATAAAACAAATAATAGACTAGGTCAATCTCCTGCTTAAAAAACTTTATGGTTTCTCATTGTACTTAGTGTAATAGTCCCTCTGACTGTTTCCTCCATCAAATTCTCCTTTATTCTCCCCTTTTCTCTCCTGACAACACATCATTTAAAAACATTTTTTGTTTTGAGATAATTGTAGGTTCACACACAGATGTAAGAAATATTACAAGAGGTTTTTATATACATCGCCTGTTTTCCCCCAATGGTGACATATTGCATAATTATAGTACAGTGCTACAAGCAGACACAACAGCAGTAAGATCTTACTGTGACTTACAAATCTTAAGTGAACAGGCTGGCCCCTACTCTCACACCATCACATGACCACAGCAATCTGTTTTCCTCCTGTATCAGTTTTCTGTTGTTGCATAACAAATTATCACAAAATTAGTGGCTTAAAACCACACATGAAATATCTTAGTTTTTGTGGGTAAGGCATCTGAGCACAGCTTAGCTGGGCCCTTTGCTGCAGCCACAAGGCTGCAATCACGGTGTCAGCCATGTTGCATTCTAATCTGGAGGCTTGTCTGGGTTAAGAATCCACTTCCAACTTCCCTTGGGTCAGTGGCAGAATTCACCTCCTTGTGCTTATAGGACTGAGTTCCCTGCTTTCTTACTGGCTGTTAGCTGAGAGCCACTCCAACTCCAAGAAGCAGCCATGGTTCCTTTCCGTGTGGTCCTCTCACGACATGATACCTTACATTTTCAAAGACAGTGAGGGGAGTCTCTCACTCCAGTCTACTGTGATGAAGCTTATACAATGCCACTTAATCATGTGAGAGGCAGCTCAACATCTTTGCCATATAGTGTAAACTAATCAAGGCAGTGATGTGCCTTCTCCTTTGCTATATTCTTCTATTAAATGTGATACCAAGTAGGGCCCTGTGGGGCTCCTGGGCACAAAAGCCTTTCTGTGTCCCCCTTTTCATTGGTTACAGGAAATAGGCTTCATTCGGCCTCCATGACTTTCCCTGAGTTCCAAGGGCAGATTCAAGCAGCTGTTAATAGGGAAGGGAGGGGATATGAGACAAGGGAGAAACAGTCATGGGAAACAATAGTGGAGCCTTGGGGCAAGGTCCTAGTTCCCCATCAAGGGACACACACAACAACTTTGAAACCCCCATCAGGTGGGAGAAGTTAATGGTAATGACGGTATGCTGCCCAGAAGCACATAGACCCCAGATGGGTTGAAACCTGAAGGTGGGTGATGCTGACTCCCACTTACCTCACCACCAACCAATCAGAAGAGTGTCCACGAGCTGATCATGCCTTCTTTGAACTATTACTATAAAACTTCTCACTACCCTCTCCAAGCTGGGACACACAGTTTTGAGGACATTAACTTGCTGTGGCTCCCTTTACCTGGCAAAGCAATAAAGCTATTCTTTTCTACTTCACCCAAAACTCCGTCTCCGAGATTTAATTCAGTGTCAGGGTACAGAGGCTGGATTTGGCTTCAAAGGGAGGGAACTTTACTGGTGTAATACCAGGGTGCTGAGATTTGGGGAGCCACCTTAGAATTCTGCATAGCAGACCTCCAAAGGTTCCCATCACTCACTCTGCTCCAGCCCCTTGGACCTACCTTCCTTCTACTTCTTTCTGTCTCTTCGTAAAGGTAACTGTAGTAGAGAGGCCTTCCTTCATGACCATCTTATTTAAAATAGCATTTCCATTTATATCCCCTATATGCCTGCGTCCATCCATCTTGCTTTATCTAGCTCCATAGCACTTTACACTGTCTGGCTTAGTATATACTTGTTTGTTTATTGTCTGTTTATCTTCACTAAAATGAAAATTTCATGAGGCAGGGATTTGATCTCTTTCGTTTTCTATCTCTAGCACTTAGAATGGTGCCTGGTATAAAATTGGTCCACAAATATTTGTTGAATGAACAAATAAATACTTTATTTGGTGAATATGGACAGTGTGGTTACATAATAGAAATAATTCAGTGCCTGGATTTTTTAAATGAAATAATTTTGTTTGAAGGAGCATAGTGGTTAAGCTCTCAAGTTTGGGATAATACTGCTTGTGTTCAGATCCTGTTCTCTGACTTAATGTGTCTTTGTGCAGAGAATTTTACCTCTTTATGCCTCAATTTTCTCAGCTATGTAATGGCTAAAATAATAGTATTTCTTATTTGGGTTTATAAGGAATTCTGGAATAAGACATGGAAAATATTTATTAAGCCATCTTATAAACAGGAAATTCTCTACAATATCAACAAATGTAATTTCCTGTGGTAGTTTATTCAGACACAGTGCATTAGATGATTGCCAACTCATCGCTATTTCATATTTTGTGGGCATGTCTGTTTCAGTGAATTCTTCCTGCCTAATAAATTACCTCAAAACTCAGTGGATAAAAATAACTATTTAAAAAAATTTATTTATTTTCTTTTCTTTATTTTTGGCCATATTAGGTCTTCGCTGCTGTGCGTGGGTTTTTTCTAGTTGTGGTGAGCGGGGGCTACTCTTCGTCGTGATGCGCGGGCTTCTCATTGCAGGGGCTTCTCTTGTTGTGGAGCACGGGCTTTAGAGCACAGTCTCGTTAGTCGTGGCGCACTGGCTTAGTTGCTCCGCGGCATGTGGGATCTTCTGGGACCAGGGCTTGAACCTGTGTCCCCTGAATTGGCAGGTGGATTCTTAACCTCTGCACCACCAGGGAAGCCCATAACTATTTTATTACTTCTTATTCTGTGGATCAGAAATTCAGGCAGGGTTCAGTGGGGATGGCTCCTCTGCTTCACATGGTATTAGCTAGGGCAACTCCACTGGAGTTAATGGTTTATGATGGCCTCTATCGTTTGTCCAGAACCTCATCTTGGGTGGCGTTATCTGAGATGGCTGAACCTCTCTCTTTTCATGGAGCCTCCAGACTCAGTTGCATGTATTGTCATTTTTCTTTGAGTGACCTCTCTATCTACATGAAGTTTCATCCACCAAGGTTTATCTCTCCCGTCAGGTTATCCAACTTTACCACGCAGCTGGCTTCTCAGACAGTGGAAAGGAGAAGCTGATGGCCCTCTTGATGCTGAGGCACAGAGCTGGCCCTGAATCAATTCCACTGTCCTCTGTTGGTCAGATCTAGTCACAGACCAGTCAAGATTTGACAGGAAAGAAATAGACTCCAGCGCTAATGGAACAAGTGACAGGAGTGTACAGAGATGGAAGGAATTGCTGGCAACCATTTAGCAGATGACCTGGCACGAAAACCTAAGAAAATGTTTATTTCTGAAAACTTATAGCAGAGGTTAGAATGTGGATAAAGTAGTGAAAATTATATTTTTCAAGCTACTTCCTTGTATCTAACCTAAAATGGAAAGAGATCAACAAACTAACACACACACACACACCCCCATATTAACAACAGAAGTATTGAGAGTTTGACACATTAGATTGAAGAAAAATAAGTTAAGTCTAGACCACTCAGTGAATCAATAATTTAAGAGAAAGACAGCCAGTGCAAAATGCTAAAGTGTGCCAAGGAGACAAGCAAATTATAAGAGCTAAAACTCATGGTTGAGAGCAATTTGATGATACCTTACAAAATGAATCTGAATGTTTAGACTATGAGGAAAATATCTATATATTGGAAATAGGAATGTTATTTTAAAAACAAATTGGCTGTCCTATATTTAATTTACATAAAAGTCAGATTTCTCAGTACTTGTTTTTCTAGCCCTGATGCAGAAATAAAAATAATATATATCCACCTCTTGGTGAGGGAATTAATTTTTTTTCCAGTTTTTATAAAAATTTTTATAAAAATCATAAAAATTTTTATAAAAATCAATTTGCAGTTTTATGATTTTTATAAAAATCATAAAACTGCAAATTATCTGCAAAAATAAATATTTTTAAAGAGCTAAATCACTAGGGATGCCAAACTAATTCAATTAAACCTGGAATTATAACACCGTATGTGTATGTGGTTGGTAAGGACAGATACAAATTAAAAATAAGAGGCTTAATACTCCCTATTGAAAATAAGGAAATCTCTTTCCTCCTCTCTTTTCTTAGAGCATTTCCTTTAGAAAACTTCTATCTCTGTCTCTTTGAAATATACATAAATCTCTTTAAAAACTAAATAAGCCTCTTGCACTTTATGACTCAAGAATGTCTTTCTCAAGGACCTAGGAGTCATGTCTTTAAAATGCAATCCAGGAATATGGTGGCCCCATCTCCCAGTGTCCATGGAAGGGTGGGAGCCTTACTTCCGTGGGTGCCTTACCGCCTGTCAAAAAGATGAGTTTATTTTTCCTTTGGCTAAAGCCAATTAGCTAACACAGGCGGTCACTCCAATTACCAGATGAGTTTAGGATGAATGTGTGACAAATGGTTCTGTCAAGTACTCTTACTCGAGGACTATTTACTGTTTATCTTGAGAACATGTGTGTAACGAGTTGTATCTGCTTGGTTATACACGAGGGTGAGATTTCTTCCTGTCTTGCAATCTCTGAGCAGCTTGCGGGCTAATATTTATTCAATAATGAAGTTTTCTTTTCTTCTACCTTTGTTGACAGATTTTCTGGGTTGAGAGGACATTTGGGTTTTAATTATATTTCTGTAACAAGATACAGTTCATGAAAAACACAAATTGATTATAAAAGGAAAACAATGTACTAGAATAGTTTTAAGTTACTTTTGACGACTGAGAAATCTGATAGACTTAATCCCATGGCAACTAAAACCATGGAGTAGAGAGGCAGCATTGGAGAACGGAACAGCCTGGACCCAGGGAATCCACGATTCTACTCTTGGTTTCACCATTTTGGTATTTGTATTTAATCTTATGAGGAATCATTTTTCTCATTTGTAAAATGAGGTTACATTGGACTGGTAGCCTGTTGGCAATATCCATCTTTATATGTGTTTTATTTATTATACATTTTGCTTAGGTTATTTTCAAAATAGAGAGACTACACATAAAAATTGAACTTCTGGATAAAAAGAAGAAGGAATAGGAGAAGGGGAGGAAGAAGAAGAAGAAGGAGAAAAAAAAGGACGGTTTTGCTATACTGGGCTCATAATAACATTAGCTGGAGCTGAGAAGTGACTGACTCCTTGATCTGGACACACGCTCTTGAGTGGCCCACAGTCTTCATCATTCCCTGCTGTATATTAGTTGGTTTGTTCATCTACTTATATTTCCTGTATACATGTATGCAAGATATAGGTCACTGAACAAACCACTTAAAGTAGATGTGCATGATAAGAGCAAGAAGGAAAGGACTATCTGAATGGTACTTTTCTACTCTCTTTTAGTAGGAAAGTAACACTCACCTGTGTATGTACATGGGCAAGGCAAACAATGGAAGGTTTCCAAGCTGTGCTCCAGTAGGGGATTAATCCTTTGTATCCTGACAGGCAGTTATTGGTGATGTAATCCAAGCATGTCATTACCACCTGTGCCTTAACTGGCCAGAGTAGTTTCAACATAGAGCAAAACACACAGAACAAACAAAAGTTGATGACTGATTCAAAACCTTACTAGCGGTGAATTCTAAAATGCCACCAAAGCTCTTTGGTAAAGTGTATCATTATTGATTAGATGCTAATTTTTAATCTTGGTTATATGTGTGTGTATATATATATATATATATATATTTTTTTTTTTTTTTTTTGCGGTACGTGGGCCTCTCACTGCTGTGGCCTCTCCCGTTGCAGAGCACAGGCTCCAGACGCGCAGGCTCAGCGGCCATGGCTCACGGGCCTAGGCACTCTGCAGCATGTAGGATCTTCCCGGACCGGGGCACGAACCCGTGTCCCCTGCATCGGCAGGCGGACTCTCAACCACTGCGCCACCAGGGAAGCCCTATATGTATACTTTAAATATAGATTTGAAACTGCTATTCCCTTTAAACGTCTATTCACTTTTTTTTTTTTAAACAGAATTGCTCTTTCTCTTTTCCGTCAAACCTAAATGTACCTAGTTCCTAAGATAGGCAAATGATCACTACATAAAGACATGTTATTTCTTCTTCAGCCTTCTAATGGACATTAGTTTTATATCTAGTTTACCAAACTGTGGCAGATCTGTGGGCTTTCACTTTGTAGCATGAATGAACATCTGATGAGGCATGTATGGTATGGTATATAAACTATCTATGGTATATGGTATAGTATATAAACTAATGTATGGTATAGTATATAAACTATAAATATATCATGTTTTTAAAAATCAGAAAATAGCCGTATTCAATGTAAAAAATCTTAGAATAGCTACTTGACTTAAAGTACTATTGAACAATGCCATAATTAGTTTCCAAATGATTTACAATTAGCTTTTCTTCCAAAGAATAATAAATAAATAATAAATGAAGCTTAATAATAAGCTTCTCTCTTTTTTAGAAAGTTTCCTCATCAAAGAAATCAATATTGTTAATAATAGGAAATGTCACAAATGTCCAGGTCTGCTAAAAATAAATCTGTCTAAAGTGAAAAAAAGTCAAAGAAAGGTAAAGTAATCTCTTTTATTTTTAGCTTGTCATGTGTTTTGGAGGACTAATTGCTTATATACTGAATACCCTGTCCAGGCAAATTAAAATGGAAGTGAAATTATCATGCTTGGAAATTGCCTGCATCACACATTCAACCATCCAGATTTCAAACGCAATGACCTCAGCAATTCTCTTGCTAAATCCATCACCCTCACATTCTTTATACATATTCCATTTCCAGTCTTTCACCCTGAATAGCTGGCTGAAAATCGTGTTTAGCCTTGAAGTGTTGGCAGCCACCCACCTAATCTTCAAGACCGCATAATGAAACGAAAGGGGTGGAGACCAAGCATAGAGCATGCCAGCCTTAAGCACATTCCTTGTCATTGGGCCTCATTCCATGACTATTAAATTATAATTTTAAATGATTTAATTTTAAAATTATTTTTCATAGCCTGAAGCAATTTATGTGGGTGATATTAGGACCTCAGGGAATTAGCTTCTCCTTTAAATAAATATTAAGTAGTCAAAAAGTTTAGAATACATCAACCTGTTATATGTTAGTCTCAACCCAACAAACAGTGGTATATAGGGTGATGTTTAAAATTTTTAGAACAAAGAATGCGATTGATTGTTTATGGAATTCAAGTCAGACCTTTACATATGGTATGGAAATGCCTAAAATCTTCTTTCAGTTCTGGAACTATCCAGCATAGGTTAAAAATAAAACCATGTGTATGGTACTAGCAGCTAGGTATTTAAAATGTATTCTAATTTACAATATTGGAAATTTCTCTTTGCTTCATTGACTTATGACTTCTTTGATTTGAAAAATAACCACAACTTAGAGAATAGGAAAATAGCAGATAAGGACACATTGCTAGAAGATAGCTACTTCACTACAATTTTTTATGACAGTTCAGACTCAGGATTTTATGGCTCACTAAAACTGAGTTCAAAGCCTACAGTATGCATTTTAGCAACACACAATTCTTCACCACCTACTGAGAAAGTTTTAGTGTTTAAAGACTTAACAGCTGGGAATATAGGATCATATTTGGTTACATAGTTCTATGGACAATAAAAATTGATTATTAATAATCATTGACTAGCATCCTGATTGATTTTTTATTTTCAATTTTTAATTTATGTCTTTACTTGCAAAACCCAGAGACCCATGGCCTGGGATTTTCTGTAGAAAGATTTGACAAAGGTAACAGTCTCAGCTTTATTGCTCTTGAGACTTGTGTCAACACCAGTGAAAAATTAATTGTTACTTGCCATGAAATAATGCTGCTACTTAAATTTGTATTTATTGAAGAATTGAGAAAGTAGGCTGGAAATTAAAGAAACCAACAGAAACGATTAAATCTAGAGAATATTTTACATTTCAAAAGCAAACAATATGCTTCCTTCAGGCAAACAGTTTCCAAATTTCATGGAATCCTCATTATGACCCTCCCTCTTCCTGCATCCCAGGCCACTTTTTTTTTTGTTTTTTTGGAGTAAAATTGCTTTACAATGTTGTGTTAGTTTCTGCTGTACAATGGAATGAATCAGCTATAGGTATACCTATATCCCCTCCTTCCTGGGCCTCCCTCCCTCCCTTACCCCCCATCTAGGTCATCACAGGGCAGCAAGCTGAGCTCCCTGTGCTATATACAGCAGGTTCCCACTTTTGGAGTGGTGTACTTAATTGACCTTATTCTGTTTATGCTGTTACTTCACAGTGGTGTTATTCTGGTGATTCCAGATTTTCTTAGAACTATTATTGTAGGCTTCATGGATTTCAAGGACTATATAATGCTTTAACAGGACAATCATTTTATAAGTTCCAAAGTTGTTGGATAACACCAGTTTTCAACAATTTCCCAGGCATGCACCGTGGTTTATTTTTAATGAAGAACAAACTGATGTACAGCCAACTGTAAAATATTGGAAATAGCCATTTCCAAAGTACATCAGAGAAGGTTAAAAGGTCACAGGATTTCTTACAAAGTTAACATTTGACTTATTTTTCAGTTTAGCAAGCTGAATAAAGGGTACTCTAGATTCTTCAGATGAACTAAAACAACTAAAAATACAAAACCTTTTTCTTCAATCAAATCAAGACAAGTTAACTTAGAGTGGACTGGTGTGCAGGGCCCAAGAAATCACTGTATGACTGAAAAGGGAACTCAACAATCACTTTGAACACTTGAACAAAATTATGGCCCTATTCTTCAGAAATAACTAAAGAAAGAAATGTTGTGTTGTTACTTCTTTCTAAGTGAAAGTGAAACGCACTATTAGGAAAAAGAAATCCGTAGAGTCTACATTAATGAATTTATGACCTGTTTGGCACTTAGAGGGGTGCCTGGATATAGTGCTCAATGAAGGTCAGCATCCTCATCGTCATATTCAGTCATTGTTGTAAGTTGTCGGTAGCTGATAACAAGCAAGACATAGATTGCTTGTTATCAAGATTCCTGCTTCAAAGGTTATTGACCATACTTCTCTTCATGGAGTAAGGAATGCGTGTTGGGGTCAGAAAGGCTTCCTTAACTTGAACTGTGTTTCTGCTACTTATTAGCAATGGAAACTTGGGTTTTTTTTTAAGTTTGGTGAATCAATTTCTGTTCTATAAAATAAGGCCAATAATTGCTACCTCACACACTGGGCTAACAATGTAGTCTCTGACACATAGTAGGTGCTTCTTTCATATGTGCTAGTGTTCCCTCTTCTCTTTGAAACAAGTATTCAGTTGAAATGTTTTTCTGTGCACACCCTATGTAAGAGGAGAGTTCTAGCAGTACCACATATCCATTCTCCACTTTGTCCTTAGAACAGAACCTCTGAATGTTCACTGGTCACATTGCTTTCCCGGATATGCTTCATTTCCCAGATATCTTTGCAGCTAAGTGTGGTCATTTGAGTTCTGACAGATATGAAAGTGAAAATAGAAGGTTCAACTTCCTGAAAGTGTGCTAAATAGGCAACCTGGCCCACTTCTTCCCTTTTCTAATTTTTGCTGACTGGAATGTGAAAGTAATAACTGGAGCAACAGCAGCCATTTTGAGTCATGCAGAAGAGGGCCACACCCTAGGAATGGATCATTAGAAGCTAGGAAAAATGTGTGTGTCTCTAATGAAATATTGTTCTAATTAAGGTATGTCATCTGACCCCAGAGCCTTAGACTGTCAAATTCCAGGATAAAAACGTTATGCATTTTAGTCACTGTTAATTTCAGTTTTCTATCACAAGTAGCAAAAGCTAATCCTAACTAACAGTATCCCAAAATATATTTGGGAGTACAAGCAGAATTGACATATTATTCATGTATTCTTATGGTTTATTATTTTTGATAGCACTTTTGTTAGGGTTATCTTTTTATGCAAGTTTCTCAGAAATACTTGAATTATATTTGTAACACAGAAAAAAAATCTGTATGAGCCAGAGCAGTTGGTATGGCATAGGGTTACAAATAATAACATTTAAAGACAGGGATCTACTCCCTTTGACTAAGCTTTGGGTTCTATACAATCCACACAGTGGGACTGAAAAAAGTGATTGGTGTCTGATCATCTGTTCTGGTTACTATTGCTATACTACAGAACACCCAAAACTTAGCAGCTGAAAACCACCATTTTATTATGGGCAAGAATTCTGGAGTCAAGAATTGGGACAGGATATAGGAAAGTTGCTAGTCTCTATGTTATGGTGTCTGGGGCTCAAATGAGATCAGCTGAAAGCTGTGGTGACTCAAGAGTCAAGGGCTAGAATTATCTGAATTTCACTCCTTACAGGTATGTCTGCTGTTGTCCTATAAAGACTAGAAGACTAGCACTGCCAATTGGCATAACTTATACATGGCTTCTCCCTGTGTTTTGTCTTCCTCATGGCATAGTGGCCTCAAGGTACTTATTCATATATCTTAAAGAGTGGCACAGGGCTCCCAATACATGTATTTTCAATCAACGTGATAGAAGCTGCGTCATCCTTTACTAACTATCCCCACTTACGCTGGTCTGTAGTTGAGGAAGCAGTTCCATGCCTGCTGCGGTATAAGAGGCGGGGACATAGACTCTACCTCTTGTTGGAAGGAATGTCAAAGAACTTGGAGGAAGGAATGATTTAAAATAGCCACACCTTTGTGTACTGAAGGAGACGTAGGTAGCTCCGAGTTTTGTCATAGCTAGGCCTGGTACTGCCCAATGATACAGTAAGGAGTAGAGCAAGGACTTAATGCGACTTGTATTAGTAGGCAAATTATTGAATGTTGCTGTGGTCCTTCCAGCCCAACTAATAGATAAAACACAGGGAGCCCAGAGATGTAATTCTGACCTAGCAGGATGATTATCCTACACAGGTTGCACTGACCTCTGAAATTTGAACGAACTTTATGAGGAACTAACATCTAGGTAACTAGCAACAGTGAAGCATTGGGGAGCTGCTTCCACTTTTATCATTATCTGATTGATTTCTTTGCATTGCTTAGGTCTGTGTCAAACCAAACACAGCAACCCTGTGTTTGAGTTTCTGTTCTCACCAGTCTTCATACTTCGTGGTCTAGTGTCTTAACCTGGTTTGGATGAACAAGAAGCTTTTATACTTGGAGATATTAAAACTTGATAGTGGTGACATTATTAATATTTCAAGCTCAATAACTTTTCTAATTAGAACCAGGCAGAAATAAACGTCAAGGTATTCTTGCTTATTGGGTGACAAATTATTTCTCGTACCAAGAATTTGTAAACTGAGAAACTAACATTAGAAAAACAATTTTAGATTAACTGTTAAAATTCTGTGTCTCAATTTGCTTGTCATGCAACAAATGAAAATTCTACCTAACTTGGGGAAGTTTGGTGGGAATTAAAAATATGAGCGTGGGGCTTCCCTGGTGGCGCAGTGGTTGAGAGTCCGCCTGCCGATGCAGGGGACACGGGTTCGTGCCCCGGTCCGGGAGGATCCCACATGCCGCGGAGTGGCTGGGCCCGTGAGCCATGGCCGCTGAGCCTGCGTGTCCGGAGCCTGTGCTCTGCAACGGGAGAGGCCACAGCAGTGAGAGGCCCGTACCGCAAAAAAAAAAAAAAAAAAAAAAAAAAAAAAAAATATATATATATATATATATATATATAAAAGCATGAACAGCTCCTGGCACAGAGCAGGCACTTAGTAAATGCTGGCATCCTCTTCCCCACGTGGCCTCCTGTAGACTGTCACACTCCAGGGCAGTGTCTCATTTCCTAAAGTGAGTCTGCAACTTGGAAATTCAATTTCTGATTTACTGAAAAGGAAATTACAACAAGACTCAGAATCACCATTGTTTCAAAAGCTCTACCTTTCTAAAAATTAACAAAAGAGTTGATACTTATATTTCTAAGTCATCTTTTATGATCAAAAAAAATATGCTATTCCAGGGTACTATCATTTCAGTGAGAAATAAGGACGTTATGGCTTAGAGAGGTTCAAACTTGAAAAAAACAAATTTACATTTCTTACAGTAATTTTAATAATTAAGTTGTCATTCGTAGCCATAATTGTAGGCTTATAAATCTAACTGTCTCTGAGCATAAGGAGTTGGCTGTTTACAACTAGCTTTTGCCCACGAACATTGGCCTATTTCTCTGCTCACATAAATTAGTCACTAGTGCTTCACAACATTTTATCATCATTATCATACAGCTTTATAACAGAGCACAACAGGGCTCCAGTGGAGTAGCTGTGTGTGTGGCTTGTGTATTCCCTAGTCTAGAACAGTCACAGCCTGTAATGGATGGGATAATAGAAACTGATCCCTACCCAGTGGATTTCATTATACGCTGTCTGCCTTATGCAAACTTGTGCTTTGGGAAACATCAATTTTATTTATTTATTTTTAACATCTTTATTGGAGTGTAACTGCTTTACAATGGTGTGTTCGTTTCTGCTTTATAACAAACTGAATCAGTTATACATATACATATATCCCCATATCCCCTCCCTCTTGCATCTCCCTCCCACCCTCCCTATCCCACCCCTCTAGGTGGTCACAAAGCACCGAGCTGATCTCCCTGTGCTGAGTGGCTGCTTCCCACTAGCTATCTATTTTACATTTGGTAGTGTATAGATCAATTTTAAACTGAGATATCAGAGAACATTTGGCTACAACTGGTAAAATACATAAGAGTGATTTTAAAAATAAAAATATTCATGTTACTAAACAGAAAGTAAGAGGTAGAAAGTTCCAGGATTGGGCCAGCAACATAAAGTTTTCAGAAAGGACTCTGGCTGTTTCCACCTTCTGTTCTGCCATTCTCAACAAGTTGGTGATGCCTTCTCTAGCTGCACCAGGCACTACAATCTTAAGGGACATTGTCCAGAAACAGAGAGGAAGGAGCAGACCTTCTTTTTGACTTTTGTCAGCAAGATAATTTTCCCAGAATCCCCCTATAGACTTCTTTCATTTCATTGGCCAGAACTTGGTCACATGGCCACACTAACTGCAAAGCGGGCAGGAGATGGAGTGTCTGTCACTTTCACCCTGTGTCACGGGAAGCAGATTCTGCTAATGAATAAGACTAGAAAAAGAGTGACTGTAGGGTACCTATGGAAGATCTCCTGTCATCCCTGATAACTGGTAATCGTAAAGTTACAACTAAGGTCATTGCTATTTTAGAGTAATAGTTAAATAAAAATAAGAAAATAATGATACAAGCGGCTGGCATTTGTTGAGGGCTTACTGTGTGCCAAGTGTGGTGCTAAATGATTTACATTTACCCTCTCATTTAACTTTCAAAATCAGCCTATGAGGACAGTATTATTACGTCCTTTCTATAAAGGAGGAAACTGAGATTTAGAGAGATAAAGTAACTTTCCCCAGGACATGCAGCTGCTGAGAGTGGGGTCAGTGTTTGAAGGCAGCTACCCTGACCCTAGAGTTTATGTTTCTTATCAAATTCAAAATATAATTCTTGGGTCCCTACTACATTTTAATCAGTGTGTCTTACTACACCAAGAGTCTTAGCAACACGCAAGGCAATTTGTTTCTCTTTTTCATCGGAATCATAGTCTTAAGGGGTGAAAGCTAAGGTGATTATACATGTGCATATTCTCAAAGGGGATAAAGTATTTAGAGATTGCAATAAAGGGATTTAACCTGCTTTAAAATGTGAGAGAAGGCTTCTTTGAATAAGTCATCAGTATTAGTCTGGGTTCTCCAGAGATACAGAACCAATAGTGTGTGTGTGTGTGTGTGTGTGTGTGTGTGTGTGTGTGTGTGTGTATGTGTGTGTGTGTGTGTGTGTGTGTACAGCGAGAGAGAGAGAGAGATTGTAAGGAATTGCTTGCTCACCTGTGGGAGTTTGCAAGTTTGAAATCTGCAGGGCAAGCTGGGAGTTCCCACAAGAGCTGATATCAGTCTCAAATTTGAAGGCTGTTTTGAGGCAGAATTACTGCTTTTTCAGGGGATCTCAGTCTTTTAAGGCCTTCAGCTGATTGGATGAGTCCCACTCACATTATAGAGGGTAATCTGCTTATTTAAAATTTACTTATTTAAATGTTAGTCACATCTAAAGAATAAATACCTTCAGAGCAACATCTCCACTGGTGTTTGCCCAAACGACTGAGCACCATAGCTGTGGTAAGTTGACAGAACTAACCATCACATCATCTTTAGTCTCAAACTCCAAGAATGAGAAGAAATTATCCAAGAGGTGGGGAAAGAGAACTGTAAGAATAAAGAACTGAGTGAATAGAGGCATGAGTCAGGATAGAGTTTGGTACATTTAAGGAAATGAAAGAAATTTGTAATGGCTGCATCAGATAAACAAGAGTAGTGATGGCTTGAAATGAGACTGGAGATAAGGAAAGGATCTCTATCATGAAAAGCCTTTGAAGTGGACACTTAAAAGCTCTTCAACACTCACATCTTTGTGTTTTAGTGCATTTTGAGTTTTATTTTTTTAAGGTATAACTCAAAAGCTACAATTTCTAATATCCCTTAAGGTGCAGACATGTCACTTATGTTCAGCTAATCAAATATAAAACTTGATTTGATAAGTGAGCCACCTGGGAAAATTGGCTGGGTACTGGACATCCACCTTACTCATGTGAGTGGTTGAAATGGCAACCAGGTTTTGGGGGTCGTGGCAGGTTCCTGATTGAATTATATGGATTTGAGGGGAATTTATAAGATGAAATCAGAAAGACTGGAAGATTAAGTGAGTGTTGGAAATTAGAATGAGGAAAGGATTAGCTTCTATCCATTTTTCAATGTTATCTATAATCTATTTTTACTGAACTTTATCTATATTCCATCCACAGAATCTCACTTATATATTTATGTTTAATACACATCAATATTCACCTCTTAAAAATAATTTGCTCTTTTATCTAAACTGTTCTCAAGATACCACCATTGTATTATTTATTATCTTTCAAAAAGCCATATGCAACACAGTCCTTTATAACTTAATGATAGAAAAAAAGGTTACCTATTATTATGCTTTTTTAAAATAAAATGTTTAAGTGATTCACTATACTTAATATTTGGTTTTAATAGCAAGGAACTTCAAAATCAAATTTTGCACTTATTTGCAACAAATTTAGTGTAAGTTTCTTGAACAAAATTTTCCCTTAAGTTATGATATACTTCTTTTGTTTTTACTTTAAATGTCGCATTTTAGGATTTTTTTTTTCTTTTTTTTTGGTATGATCAAGGGGGAAGCTATGATGGCATTAAGTGTGGAATGTGCCAAGATAGAAAGCAAGCTTTTTCTGGCATTTTTTTTTACCTTCAAAATTATTCTTTAGCATAAGGGATTCACATCTTATTACTTGAGTCCTTGCAAAGGGCACTCCCTCACAATTATTTTGAGCTCAAAGTACTGTTAGAGGAAGCTAGCTTAGTCTGAAATAAACTCAATCAATGTTTCTTTGAGATGCTTAAAAAGTTCACCTGAGGATTTATAACACAGAAGTCAAGGAAATATAATTTTACTCCGCAGATTTTGACCTCGCAATTGGAAGTATCGAAGGAAGTGGTAAACAAAGGTTTTTAAAGCTTTTGGATGAATGAAAAGCATAATCGCATAGACTCTATTTTCCAAGAACACCAAAAAACAAAAAGGTTGAATTCAGGTATGTGTCTTAGCTCAGCATCTGGTCCAAAGTGCATAGGGGATAAGACTTGGGGCTTAGATCTCTATCTTTCCTCTAAGATGCATTTTTATAAAGAAAAATCTAGTTTTCATAAGAATCGAGGCTACATTTCATGTTTACAGTTTTCTATTTTTTCCTCATGGAATTTCTCTTGAACATTTTTTTCACACTTTAGATTAGGGACTATTTTGTCATACAAATTTGTTCAACAGGAGATAATTCGTATATTAAAAACAAAATTAAATTATATTAAGTAAAGGAAATTAGTAAATTGCCACTAAATTTCTCAGGTCCCTTCATTGTATTATAAGCTTTTCATCGTTTTAAGCAAATGTGTATAAACATGATTAGTATATTCCAGTGAAATATTTTAGTAAATAGATTTGAAATTATAGCTTTTGAGTGATATGCACAAGTGGTATAATTAGAGTATAATTTAAAGCAATTTGTTCACATTTTTTTGTTTTTTAATTGAAATTTGTATCAAGATAATTGGAGATTCATATGCAGTTGTAAGAAATAACACAGATAGATACCCTATACCCTTTATCGCAATGGTAATATCTGCCAAAACTATAATATAGTCTCACAACCTGGGTTTGACATTGAATGCCATCACATATTTTCACAGATTTTCTCAGTTTTGCTTATATTCATTTGTGTGCATGTATATGTGTATTTTGCTCTATCACATTTTATCACATGTGTAGGTTTGCATATCCATAATCACAGTCAAAACATGTAATAATTCTCATAACTAGAATCCTTCATGTTGCCCTTTTATAACCATACTCACTACCTCCACCTTCTCCCATCCCCAACCCTGGCAACCCACTCATCTACTTTCATTTTTAAAAATTTGTTATTTCAAAAATATTATATAAATGGAGCCATATAGGCTGTTGCCCTTTGGGACTGGTTTTTTCATTCAGCATAATTCTCTGGTGATGCACAGGTTGTTGTGTGTAGCAATAGTTTATTCTTTTTAATTACAGGGAGTATCCATGGTATGGATGTACCATAGTTTATCCATTCACCCATTGAACAATATCTGAGTTAGTTCCAGTTTTTGGCTATTACAGCTATGTATAGGATTTTGTATGAATGTAAGTTTTCATTTCTCTGAGATAAATACTCAGGAGTGTAATTGTTGGGAAGTTTGATAGCTTTATACTTCGATTTTTAAGAAAATGCCAATTTTTTTTCAAGAGTAAATGTACAATTTTACACACCTACTAGCAAGGTATGAGTTATCTCGTTTTTCCATATCCATGCCAGCATTTGGTGCTCACACTATTTTTTTTTTAATTTCGAGATAAGTATCCGCTGATAACTCATAGTAGTTTTAATGTGCATTACTCTGATGAGTAATAATGTAGAACATCTTTTCAAGTGCTTATTTGCCATGTATATAAACGCTTTGGTGAAACGTTTTGGTGAAAATTTGCCAATTTTCTAACTGGATTTTTTTAAACTATTGAGTTTTAAGATATATATATATATACAGATATATATACACTCTGTAGTGTGTATTTTTATCCATTTAACAGCATCTTTGGCAGATACAGTTTTTAATTTAATGAAGTCAAATGTTTCTTTTATGGATCATGCTTTTGGTGTCAAGTCAAAAACTCTTTGTCTTATTCTATATGCTAAAGATTTTTCCCAATGTTTTATTTCCTAGAAGTTTTATAATTTTATAATGTAAGTCTCTGATTTATTTGGTATAAGGTGTGAGGTTTAGTTCGAGGTTCATACTTTTGCTGATGTAGGGTCAGTTGCTCTGACACCATTTATTGAAAACGCTAGTCTTCCTCCATTAAATTGCTTTTATGCCTTGGTCAACAATCAGTTGAGCATATTTGTGTGGGCCTGTCTGACTTCTCTGTACTGTTTCACTGATCTATGTCTCTGTCCCTCAACCAATACCATACTACCTTGATTACTGTAACTAGTAGTAAGCCTTAATATTGATTAAGTGATTGCTCCCAATTTATTCTTCTGTGTTAAGGTTGTTTTACCTATTATAGGGCATGTACCTTTCCATATAAATTTTAGAATCAGCTTGTTGATGTCCAAAAAGCCTTGCCAGTCCAGGATGCCATTTTTTTCTCCATGGACCTAAGATGCCTCTTCACTGTATTAACTTTTAAATAATTTGGAAGTTCAAATGTAAGATTTTAGAAAAGCTAGATCAGGTGAAGAAACATCTTGCACTGACTAGATAAGTGAATAGTCTATGTATACAGAATGTGTCATAATTTCTTTTTTTGTATTATAAGATAATACATTTGAAATAAAATACTTTCTCTGAAATGAAAAACCTTGGGAAACTTTAAGGAGTATACTCTTCATACTGGTGTACAGACAGTTCTGTAGTTTAAAAGGAGTACTGGGCTTTAAGATCATCAAAATGAGGATGAGTTATTATTTTTGTGGTGAAACTCCAAGGTTCTGGTTAATAGAAAGTTTGAGAACTTTGAGGGTTAGATTAAGTGATTTTTATATAATTAATTAATTAGCGAAGACTATGCCTTAATAAGATACCATATCTCATTTACATTCAACAACTGAAGAGAAATAGAACAACTTGGGAAGTAAATAAGGTAAAGGTTTCAAAATGAAACTTTGTGTTGGATATGATTAATTAGCACCCAATATTTACGTTTTTTACCTATTTCTTGGGGACCTTCTTGTTTTGTGTGGTCTGTAAAGCTAAATACTCCATTTCCTTGTAGTTAGCTTTCTAGATATAAATCATTTTCTGCCTATTAAATGCACTGTCTGAGATTTAGAAGATAGAAATGAGACAAACATCATCTTCCTTCTACTGCTGGCTGTTTCCTGCTGTCACCCATGGGATGGAGAAATAATTGTTTTGTTTTTGTTTTCTGCAGCAGAATTCCATGTCTAGTCACCAGCTTTGGTATTGAGAAGGAGTTAACAGTGGTGGTGCAGCAGCTTCTCAATCTTGGTTTCTTGATCGTCAGTGTGCTACTGAGAAGTGTGGTTCTTGAACCTAAAACTTCCTTTGGCATCCTGCAGGTTACTAACCCTTCTGGAGTGCGGTTGAGGTAGTAGTTACTCTGGTGGTCTGTTCTGTGGCCTTCTGTGGTACAGGTCTCAATGAGATCCCTTTACTCCAGCCCTTTAAACATTCTACAGGTGTCATTTTTCCACTCTTTCTGCTCAAAATACCTGGACGGTTTCTATTTACTGACTGTAATCCAAATTGATACATAGTTCTGCAGAAACATTATAAAAGTAAGCACAAATAAACATGGAGAAAATATCGAGGAATGATTTAATAACTGACTTTTTAAAGAGGTAGTGAACAGGCTTCTCAATACACTGTTCTTACTGACACGATGGCAATTGTAATTGGACACCTCACCCACCAGCAATATTTGCTAGAAGCAGCTCTGATATGCTGCTCCTTAAGTCAGATGTTTTTGAGTTTAAGAAAATGAAAGTAAGAAAGTTACCTTGTGTTTTTTACTTCTGCCTGAGCTATCTTCAGTGAGAGACAAGGTTTTTAAAGACTAGTTTTTAAAAAGGTTTTTAAGACTAGTTTTTAAAAATGCAACTCAGGGGCTTCCCTGGTGGCACAGTGGTTGAGAATCTGCCTGCCAATGCAGGGGACACGGGTTCGAGCCCTGGTCTGGGAAGATCCCACATGCCATGGAGCAACTGGGCCCGTGAGCCACAACTACTGAGCCTGCATGTCTGGAGCCTGTGCTCCGCAACAAGAGAGGCCACGACAGTGAGAGGCCCGCGCACCGCAATGAAGAGTGGCCCCTGCTCGCTGCAACTAGAGAAAGCCCTCGCACAGAAACGAAGACCCAACACAGCCAAAAATAAAATAAATAAAAATGCAACTCAGTAGATCCACCTTCTAAATGACAGCATAAAGAGCTCTGTGTATGTGTTCCCCAACAAAACAACCATAGTGGTTTTTGTCCCCTCAAAATTCATATGGTGAAACAATCCCCAATGTGACAGTATTTGGAAGTGGGGCCTCTGGGAGGTGATTAGGTCATTAAGGTGGAACACTCATGAATAGGATTAGTGCCCTTATAAAATAGACCCAGGAGAGCTCTCTGTCCCTTCCTCTACATGAGGACACAGAGAGATGATGTCAACCTATGGATCAGGAAGTGGGCCTTGACCAGACACAGAATCTGCTGGCACCTTGATCATGGACTTCCCAGGCTCCAGAACAGTCAGAAATAAATGTTTATTGAGATGCCCAGTCTATTTTTGTTATTAGTAGCCCGAATGAATTAAGAGAAGCATTAATTTGTATTTCTCTTAGACTCTCTTTCAAGAGAATCAGGCTTAAGTTTCAATGAAATTAATTAATGATAAATGAGAAGAATGACTATTACTCTGGAAATACGTTATTAGTCTCTGAAGTTTATTTTTCCCAGTACAAATTTCTAGTGCTTTTTAGCTGTAAAGTGCCTAGCAAAGTATTAATGGTTTTATTATTATTTTAAATAATTAAAGAAGGCAATACAAATACACTTTAACCCTTCATAAAGTGGGCAGTCTCTATTCCCAAGGGTGCAGAGAACTGCAAAATGGAGTGAAAGGCAGGAAGCTTTTATAGGATAAGGAATAAAGAACAAGGAAGAGAGAAATAGAAAATAAATAAAGAACAAGGAAATAAGTACAGGGCCCAGAGTTGGCTTGGCTTTTGGGGATTGGCTGGTTGGATAGACTACATTTCTGGTCAAGCAGAGCATTTACAGAGACACTGTATAAATTTAAATGCTGTATAAATTTTGGTTTGCTGAGTGGCACCCCAGGAGGAGCAGTTCCATCTTGAGTCTACAAATTTATTTCAACATTATCCATAATCATCTTCCTTTCTACATTTTTTTTCACAGCAGTTTTATACCTTCAGTTTCCTAGTCATTCATATACAAAAATTAGAATTTATCTTTGACTCATTCATGTCTGTCCTTTCATATCAAGTTAATCACTAAAATTTATTGACAATTTATTTTCAGTTAATCTCTCCCTTTTTGTTGTCATTACCATGTTCTTGTTTCAGATAGTTATTATCACCTGCTTGTACTAAAGAAATAAATATCTATATGTTTCTCTATTGTCTATCCTCCTTCTCCTAACAATTATACACATTACTGCCAGAGGAATTTTTCATATGTTCATTCTCAGAGTGTCTCTTTTCTGCCTCAAAGTATTCGATGACTGCTGGTTGGCTACTGAATTTATTTCAAACTTCCTGGCCTGGTATGTGAAACCTTTCTTAGTGTGTTCAAGCCTACTATTTCAATGCAGAAGAGATGAACAGTTCTCTGACCATGAATTAATGCATTCTCTCACACATATTAATGTCTCTTATGGAAAAAAAATTAAATGGAATCACTGCTTTATAAATGTGGAGCAGTGTGTTGAATCTGAGTGAACAGCTCCATTTACCATATAACAAACCCAGGCTGTACTTTCAAAGTAAAGCAGAACATTTACATTAGCAAATTATGATGTGGGTCTCTTTTGGTCGCAAAACAGGAAAGAGAGAGGGATTTTTATTTTTGTAATAAAATTGATTACTAGGACCTTATATTAATTTCTTACTGCTGCTAAAACAAATTACTACTACAAACTTGGTGTCCTTAGACAACACAAATTTGTTATTTTACAGTTCTAGAGGTCAGAACTCTGAAATGGATATCACTGGACTAAAATCAAGGTGTCTGTAGGGCTACATTCCTTCTGGAGTCTCTAAGGGAGAATCTGTTTCTTTGCCTTTTCCAGCTTCTAGAGGCTGCCTATATTCCTTGCCTCATGGTCCCTTTCCATTTTCAAAGCCAGCAGTGGCTGTTCAACTCTCTCACATCGCATCACTCTGACACTGACTCTTCTGCTTCCCTTGTCTACATTTAATGACCCTTGTGATTGCATTGGGTCCACCTGGATAATCCATTGGGATAATGTCTTTATCTTTAGTCCAGCTGATTAGTAAGCTTAAATTCATCTGCTTCCTTAATTTCTCTTTGTCATGGAATACAACATTTTCATAGGTCCAAGAGAGTAGGACATGGACATCTTTGGGAGGCCATTATTCTATCTACCGCTGGACTATTCAAAATAGAACTGAAAACAATAGACTCCAGAACTTTGTCCAGGGTTTATTTAAAGTATCTATATCAGCTTGGCTACTCTCAACCACTTCCTGAATCCTTCTCTCCCTTCCCAACCGTTAGAAAATTCATTGCATTCAGAAAATCCTGAGTCTTCTACCTGAGGAAGGATTTTTAAAAATTTATTTTATTGACATATAGTTGATTTACAATGTTGTGTTGATTTCTACTGTACAGCAAAGTGATTCAGTTATACATATATATATATACATTCTTTTTCATATTCTTTTCCATTATGGTTTATCACAGGATATTGAATATAGTTCCCTGTGCTATACAGTAGGACCTTGTTGTTCATCTACTCTAAATATGATAGTTTGCATCTGCTAACCCCAAACTCCCAATCCATCCCTCCCCCACACCCCTTCTCCTTGGCAACCACAAGTCTGTTTTCTATGCCTGTGAGTCTGTTTCTGTTTTGTGGATAAGTTCATTTATGTCATATTTTAGATTCCACGTATAAGTGATATATGGTACGAGGAAGGATGTTTTGACATCCTTTCCTTCTCCTCCTGTCAAGCCAGCTGGGGAATAGCTCCAAAAGAATCAAGAGGAGAAGGTAAGATTGGCAACTCATTTCCTGGATGGACTTCTTTGTATGCAGCATATTGACATTTTGCCATCTGGGAAGATCTAGCTGGGGCAAGACTAGAATTAGAGGGAGATAAGGGAGTAGAGAGAGAAGCTGTAGTCAAACACTGGGACATCTGCAGTGTATTAAGGCTGAAGGTCAAGTTGGCACTGCAAAAATTGGAAAGTTGTACCACCTGACTGCCCCCCACCCCCAATAGGAGTGCTCCACGAGGGGGTCGCTGGCATTACTGCCCCTCAATGGCACAGTCGGTTGATGTCAGCCAGAGAAGCCACAAAAGGCAGACAAGAACTACATTAGCCCAGTTAAGTAAAAAGTCTTTGCTTCTTTGCCCCTTTGCTCTAAACACTAATCGTGGTCTTTAAAATTCTGGAGGAAATGGACCCAGAAAAGGGAAGGAAGGGGGATATGGGAGAGCTGACCGTGCCTTTTCCAAATCTGAGCCATAAATTGCATACGAGCTTGACGTTTTAAATTGGATTAGAGTGGATTGGAATTTAAAATCTAAAACTGGCAGAGAATTATAGAATTTACTCAATAAATCTTTAAAGGACAGTGAAGAAAGATTTAACTGCAAATGTTTGAAGGTAATAATGGAAGAAAAATAAAATTATTTCTTGTCTGTACCCTTTCAGTTTAATACTGGTCCATTTCAGTTTACAGATACGATTTTTATTCTGTAATTATCTTTATCAAAGATTCAAGCATATTATAATACAATTGATAAACACTCTAGCTTCCTTGATTAAATACGGGAGTTCTTTACAAAAAAATAATTTGGGACTAACTTGAGAGACTCCATAAGCTTATCTATTAATCACCTTCTCATATGGGTGATACCCAAGACACACTGTTTGCATCTGAGAAGGTGACATTTTCTGATTTTGCTTGGTGAGATGTGATTGGACCCTCATGCATCTAGCCTATTTAAGCCTATGAGATAGTTATAATCTCCTTTTACACCTGAGGAAACAGAGGCAGAGAGAGGTTGTATAACTTTGTCCAATGTCTCAGAGTTAGGATATGCTAGATCCAGATTTTACTTGAGAATTCTGTCTCCAGAGCTGGCTCCAGAGGCTAGGCTCACAGCCTAGCAAAACAAAGTAGTTGTTCATGAGTATTTGCTGAATTGAATTGACTACTAGAGTTTATCATGATTATCACCAAATTTGCAACCTAAACTAGCTCTCAGTATTTCACAAAATAGGGCAGGATAAATTGTTCTCCAGAAGGGGTAGTTAGTGATTCATACTGTTAAATTGCCTAATTTTCCAACTGTCAATTGTTAAATTGCCTTATACATTCTCTCAATGGTATTTTGTTTTCCTTGAAGAAATAAGCCAATAGGAAAACTCATTCATCTCAGCCATTATGGAATAAAGCTCCTCTCTCAGCAATGCTTTGCATGAGTTATGGCTGACATTAAATCATCTTTAAGCATTTAAAAGGCAAATTGGTTTATCCATGGCAATTTTATTGTGCTAGAAAACCTTAATTGTAGAATAAGGTCCTTCTCTCTGAACTTTGATGTCTTTGGTAAGCTTGAAATCAAATATTTGTATTAACTAGAATCAAAGAATGGTGTTCACCCTTTAGCAGAAATGTTTGTATTATCAGTACAATACAAAATGAGGCTGTTAATGTTATTATTTATGGCTAAATGTTTGTTTGCTGCAAAATCTCTATAGGGAGGTGGATTTCAGAGAAGAATTTCTTTGAAGAAAAAAGTTACACACATACACACACGCACATATAAAACATTTTCCAGTTAGAAAGTAGATCATGCTTAATACCAGAAACTTCAAAAAGCATATGGAGAAATGAAGCCAATTAACCATAATTCCACAACCTAAGAATAAACCACTATTACAATTTTGATGTGTAGCTTAACAGATATTTGATTCCATGTTTGTGTGTATATCTCTATAATTCTCTTTATAAAAATATAGACCCAGTATATCAACAGCATTCAATAAATGTATGTTTTGAGGAATTTTTCACTTATAAATATTTCATTAAGGTCTTTCTACATTATAAATATACTTTCATAATATAGATTTATTGGATGCACAGGAATCTAATGGCAGCAGCATTGCGTATTAAAGCAACAGTCTTCAAACTGAAGATATTTTTACCCATCTAAAAATTGTTTCTTATGTCTTCAGCTTTTAAGAATTGAATACTGTGCGAAGTAGGCATTTTAACTCACATCAGTTGTGATAAATTGCAAAAAGCATGCATCCTAAATACTAAACCAGGACAAGTGCATCCATTTATAAATTTTATATGTATCTCAGTCTACCAAATAAAAATATTACTAGCTCCACTCTGTCCTCTAAGATTTGGCCAATGTGCAGAATTGTTCATGATTAGTACAAAACAACTTGACTGAGGTGATGACATATCAATATTCTAAAACAGAATCTGAATGGATTATGTGTTTATTTAAAACTGACACTGGTAAAAATTCTGGGTCCAAGTCAGAAGAGATCATGGACAATTGTATGTGTTAAATGAAGAAATTCTCAGAAGCCATTCAGAAAGCACTAATCTTGGATGCTCTCATGGCTGTTACATTTTCAAGATTGAATGGTATTATATGTTTCTGCACTTGTAATTGAATATATAGCTGTTTCCCCCTTTGTGTTAGGAGGTGATAAATCTTTAAAAAATAAAAACGTTAATAAAAATTTGCGAAAGGATCAGCCTAAACTGATCTTGACTCCATTTTGGATTTTTTTCTAACACAAATAATGCATGCATATTTAACTTTGCTTTTTTAAGATAACTGTAAAGCTTTGAGATGCCCTTTTGTTCACATCCCTTGAAAAAAACAAAATCAAATTGACTGTGTTGAAAACTGTTTATAATTTGAAAATTATAGTAAGATCATATACCTTTGCTGAATATATTTTCAGAGGTCAGAATTCTGGTTATATTTTTCAAAGAGAGAACTTTAAAGATAAAAGTTATCTGGCGACATGAGCACGTTTATGCACTATGGTTTGGTTGTTTTGTTTGTTTTTAATATTACTTCTTGGAGTTTAGATGCTTATTAGCAACCAAAAGTACTCCTTGATTTTTCTTGCAGTTTGATGACTTTTGGAATTTAATTTTCTTTAACCTAATCAGGAAAGGGCTTTTGCAAGAGGTAGGTTTTAGGAGAGAAAAAACAATTCTTGTAAATTGAAGGGTAGATTTCTTCTTGCATAAAACACCACTGGCATATATACACTACCAAACATAAGGTAGATAGCTAGTGGGGAGCAGCCGCATAGCACAGGGAGATCAGCTCTGTGCTTTGTGACCACCTTAGAGGGGTGGGATAGGGAGGGTGAGAGGGAGGGGGAGCAAGAAGGAAGAGATATGGGAACATATGTATATGTATAACTGATTCACTTTGTTATAAAGCAGAAACTAACACACCGTTGTAAAGCAATTATACTCCAATAAAGATGTTAAAAAAAAAAAGAAAGGCAGAATCTCAGTTTACCCTGTACCTAGTGAGGAAGAATCTACATTTCAGTAAGACTCTTAGGTGACCCAGGCATATTAAATTTGAGGAGAACTGTAGGTGGCCAAATAAGATAATCTAGTGTGTTTCAGAAGAGAAATATCCATTTTAGTCTAAAATAAATCAATTAACTTTATAATTTTGGTAGTTCTGTGGCATATGTAAAAACAAAAAACTTTAATTTTCCTTATATACCGAAATTTTGTCTATTTTTTTCCCCACTCAAAATTTTGTTATTCAGAAAGGAATCACCCTAATACCCATGAAAGAGAATTGATATAAAAACATAATTAAATTAAAATAATATCTGTTTAAACATGCATTTAGTCCAGCTAGTTGACAATTAATTCAAATTTTATCATTTATGGTCTTCATTCCATGTAAGGTGATAATAGAAAGACATAAAATTCCAGTAATTTTCCAACTTTATTGGGGGTTTTTTTGGTATATGTGTGAGGTCTTCATTTTTAAAATTGCTATGTTCCCTTTTCTTATTTTATTTTGTCTTCATCTTTTATTCTTCAAGATTGTAATAAGTCTAATTTGCAGAGTATTTATAACCCACTTTCTCATGAAAAGATTTCCCTGACTACAAACAGGTTTCTCATAATACAAAAGGAAATATCATGAGCAAAATGAAATATCATGTTCAGCAATATGCTGAACATTGGTGAATTTATTTTTTTATTTAGGTTCCAAAGCTCCCTTCTTTAACCTCATATTGGTAATTATTTATTTGCATGTACAGTGACACATTTACCCAAACCCCCCCCCCCACACACACATCTAAATTCAACTATTTTGCAATGTTTTAATGTGGCTCATTGGATATTCAATAATACCTAGACCATAAAGAAAAATATGCCTCAACTTTATAGTTCAAACCGGACAGTGCAAATAGAATCCAACAGAACTCCATATTTTGTTCATATGACAGGCGAAAAATAAACAACCAGGAAAGTGTTCACTGTTTTTCTTTCTCCATCTCCTACACACATACAAATAGTTATTTGCAACCGAATTTCTCTCCTTTCCCCCATTCTGAGGAAGGAGAGCTGATCTTCGTGATTCTCTGGTGTTTAGGAAAACAGTTGGCTAAAGAGGTAGAAGGCATTGGACTGAAGCTGGGAGTGCAACTGTCCAGAGCTTCTAAATTGAAATTGCATATTAAGAGCCTGAAATGTGGAAAGGAAATTTTGCTGTTTCAATTGCAGGAGGTTTCTGATCAACTGCTGCTGGGTATGAAGAATTAGACAGTGAATAAAGGGACTCTTGAAAGTATTAGTGTGGGGTTTCAGCTGGGTGTGGAGGAGTCTATAGGATAAATTTTTTTCAATTTATTTATGGCACTGAACTGTGCTTCTCACATTTGACTCCATAAGGAGACTGATTCATATGAGACTCTTGAATATTAGCAATATATACATGTATTTAAAATGTGAAATGATTGCATGATCGGCTATATCTTACCTTGGTATTAATTAGGCTGAGCTTAATTAAAATCCAAGATTTTAAGTTGATTTTATGAAAATTAACTATTAAGTTTTCAACGTCCTTGATGTAACAAAATTAATCACATCACCTAACCAGTCAAGACTAACTGTAGTTGCCTTTAATCTGTAAGGATCATGAATAACTTTTTTCATTCTATTTTCTGTAGCTTCAAAGTTATTTTATATTAAAGTATATATTATATTTGTAATAAGACAATACATTATCTCTAGGGAATTGGATTTCTATTTTCCTCTTAATGGTGTTCTCTAATTCCCAGATTTATTTTACAATTAATATATATTTCTTTACAATCCAAAAAAGTAATGAAAATGGCATACCAATTTACCATTGATACTATTTCTAGTATTTTACTGTTTTATCATTTCTATGCTCAAATGCCATGTTTTGGAAATTTCCCATGGAAATGGTTACCTTGGATCAATCCTTAGGGAAGTTTCCTTTTCAATTAGAGGATATGTCAATTAGAGGAGATTCAAAGATTTAATTAGCAGAGATGTCTCCATGTTTCCTTTAATATTTATGCGGGGCCTTGTATTCTAGCTCTCATTTCCCTGCCTAGGGCTTGTTTAGACCCATTGAACAAAGTAACTGAGCATTTGAAGCAAAAAAAAAAAAACCTTCTGAGAGTTCTGGAACTTATGAGGGTCACACTTTTTGTTTAAGTCACTCTGTATTTTACTGGGTGACTTTCCCATTTATAGTAGGATTACGCAGCAGTAGAAGACAAAGCTGTTTGATAAATCAGACCACCTGAGTGAGCTTAAGAAATGTTTTCCAAGAAATACAAAACTGCATATAATTGGGGCCCCAGTTGGTCATACTCAGTGCGAGTCATCATCTTCCTCCCCCTCCTTCTCGTACACAACACACAGAGACCAATCAAAAACGTACTCAGTTACCCCTCCCCTACATGGGACAAAATCTTGGATGGCTGTGTTTGGGAGCCATTAAAATCAGAGGGGCTTGTGGGCTAAAAGCAAAGGCAGAATGAGGCCCTCGTGATGCCTTGGCTCTCTCCAGAAACTTGAAATATTCTTGACGCTCAAGGCATTTAGTTACTACCATAATGCCTGGCTTCTTCTACACAACAGTAGCCTTATTATTAAATGGCTTTGAATTAATTAAGATTCCACACCACGTAAATGAGGAGTAAACCAAAGCAGGCAAACTCTTCAACACACCATGTTTTTCTTAAATACCAAGCCTCAACAGAATGAAATGTGTAGGCTTACAAAAGGACTCACTGAGTGATTTTATAAAAAGATATTCACTCCTCCCCAAATTGCAAAACACTGCTGGGAAGTCCTCTCTGAACTGCTTTTTAACCCCACAGAAGCATTCACTTTTAAGACTGTTTGCTTTAAGTGTGATTGTACAGATTTCTGGGGGGAAAATTCACACACAATTTTCCCTGCAAATGATGTGGGGCAGAACACATTGATCTTTATAAATAACTTTGTGTTTATAGTTATGCTTCTTAATTGTGTTGCATGTCCTAAAAAAGAACTGAATGAAAAACAGATTTATGTTCAAGTTGGAGGTACAATGACTTAAATGAATCTAAGCTTTTCAAGGCTGTTTGGTTCTAAAAGCTGTTGTGAAAGTGGCCAGAAGCATGTCATTTTGGTTCAACCAAAAATAACAGATGGAGTTTGTGTTTTTAGCATTCTTGTCGAGTATAGAAATAATCAGAAGTGTTTTACTCCCTAAGTTTAAACAGTTGCTAAGTTCTGTAAAATCTAATAATAACAGTTATAAATAATAAGGCTGACTTGGCAACATCTGTCACAGAATTCTCTTCTTCATTTCCAGTGCTGTTACCAAATCCAGGCCCTTACAAATTATGTAATCTAAGAAAGTTGGTGAGCCTCCCTAAGATTCAGTTTCTTCATCTGAAATGCGGAAAGCATTGCCAGCCCTCTAGGGTTTTATGCCGTATGTACTACTATATGCCAGGTAGAGCTCTGTGCATTTTGCAAATACAAATCCAGGAATCCTCATAATAACCCTGTGCGGTAGATACTATTAGTACATCAGCCTTTTGCAGAAGAGAAAACTGAGTCACAGAAAGTTAAGTAACTTGCTCAATGCCACACAGTTCATGATATGGTGAAACCAGAATTCAAATCTGGTTAGTCTATCTCTGGAGTCTCCTTTAACCACTGCAATGTTTGCTGGGAACTTAAATGAGATATTATGTAAAACATTCAGCAGTATGCGCTCAGTATTTAATAGCTATCTTTACTATTGTTTACAGCTATTGCCAGCCGATGAAAGCACATTTCTTCTGCTCTTGTCCTGCCCAGTCAAGGTAAATGGAATTCAACACTTAGTTTGGGGGTCCTTATCATCTTGTTGTTGGTACCTACTGAAGAGGGAGTAAGTCTTTGGTGCTGAAGACTCTTTAAAAATGCCATAGAAACATTTGAGATTTGAGGTACTGTTTAGATACAGGGTGTGGCTAGAATTCTGAATTCCTGAAAACCGAAGGGTAATTCTATGGATTTTCATGTCCTAATGATAATACAGTTGTTCAATAATAATATTAGCTAAAGAAATTTGAGGGGAGGAAATGATCTCATTGAAGTCACTTCTTAGCTCATCCACATGGTTTTCAGAATCAATCACCTTAAGAATGTGCCTGTGTGTGCGTGTCTGTGTGTGTGTGTGGGGGTGTGTGTGTGAAGACATACCCATTTATATTTTATGGGTATAACAGATCAGACTTGTGGTTACCAGAGGCAGAGGGTGGGAGGACAGGGATTTGGAGGAAGGTGGTCAAAAACTACAAACTTTCAGCTGTAAGATAGATAAGTACCAGGGGTGTAATGTACCACATGGTGACTATAGCTACCACTGCTGTATGATATACAGGAAAGTTTTTAAGAAAGTAAATCTTAAGAGTTCTCATCAAAGGGAGAAAATTTTTCTCTTTTTTTATTTGTCTTATTTTTATTGTATCTATATGTGGAGGTTGACGTTAGCTGAGACTATTGTGGTAATTGTCTCACAATATCTATAAATCAAACCATCATTCTGTATGCCTTAAACTTATACAGTGGTGTAAGTCAGTTATCTCTCAATAAAACTTGGGGAAAAAAGTAAAATTTTTTTTTTTTGCGGTACGCGGGCCTCTCACTGTTGTGGCCTCTCCCGTTGCGGAGCACAGGTTCCGGACGCACAGGCTCAGCAGCCATGGATCACGGGCCCAGCCACTCTGCGGCATGTGGGATCTTCCCGCACCGGGGCAAGAACCCGTGTCCCCTGCATCTGCAGACAGACTCTCAACCACTGCGCCACAAGGGAAGCCCAAAAAGTAAAATATTTTAAAAAATAAAAGTAATATCAAATGCCTGTCCACTCTCCTCACCCTTAGCATTCTCCCATCCATGGTCCCCAAGTAGAAAAGTCTAAGAAACTCCCTTGAGATGCATGTAGATGACGAAGAGCGTCATTTTAATAATCCACTTTGGGGCCATGGCTCACTTTCATTGGCCCCCATTTGGTGCTTTTCACACAGGAAAGTCATTAGGATTGAACTCCATCTCAAAGCACTAAGTAAATAGGGAAGTTATACACAGTATCTGTCCCAAACCATGGTACGGTATTCATTGTCTTTTAGTGTTTCTTCCATCTTGTTTCAATACCTAAGAGTGGAAGAAGCACCCTATTGACCCCTGTCCATTCAAACTGTTGCATGGGAATTATGAATATACTTCTCATAGGCTCCTTTTCTCTTAAGACACTGAGATAAACGGAAGTAATTAATATTAACTCAATTGCTTTATTTTACAGGAGAACAAAAATTTAATAGTTAAGGATTAAAGTTATGTTGCAGCCAGATCTCACAACACAAATTTATTTCTTGGCTGTAGTGCACTTTGAGTGAAAAGTCACTTCCCACACAAATCTGCATAGTATGACTTGCCTTTTTCTTATCAGGGTAACATGATCATAACAATACTTTATCACATGCAAAAATGAAGCCTGAATAGCTGGACAAGTAGCTTTGTCACTGTGGAGAATTCCACTGGAATCCATAGTGACTACAAAGTTTAATCACATGCTGCACATTTAAGTCTTCCTGTTTTCCATGAACAATTAAAACGTGGCAAGACAGAATAATACAACTAAAAAATAACTTGCCAAGGAATATCATGATTTCTATAGTTTACATGTTTCAGTTTATATGATTCAGTTTGTGATGTAAAATCTCAGTCTTCCTGAAGAACAATTAGAGACAGATGAAAGATATTTTTTTATTTGGCATTGCATAATCTCAAACAGGATAGAGGGACTGACTGAAGACAGACAAATGTAATCACAGGGAAGAGAAGGGAAAGAAGGAAAAAAGCAAAAATATGATAATAAATATAGAAGCAGTTCAGAGCAAAGGTGCTGCAGTAGGTTAGAAAAAGCAACAGGACATC
This sequence comes from Stenella coeruleoalba, assembly GCF_951394435.1. Classification (NCBI taxonomy): domain Eukaryota; kingdom Metazoa; phylum Chordata; class Mammalia; order Artiodactyla; family Delphinidae; genus Stenella; species Stenella coeruleoalba. The sequence continues at coordinate 37,129,935 of NC_137148.1, forward strand.
CAGCAACTTTCTAACAGTAGAGAAGGATACAACTGAAGTTGGATGGGCTCTGAGGTCTGTACAGAGAGGGTGGAAAGCAGCAAATAATTTAGTCCTTAGTAATCCTAAAAGATTTATGGCATTATTCTGTGTAGTTTTTAAGTCTTGTGTTCTGAATTTAACTTTACTGGGTTGGATCTGCCTCTACCACTTACTACCAGGCCATCTTTGTGTAAATCAAGCCATTATGTGCCCCTTTTTCTCATAATCTCAAATGAAGATAGTGATAGTACTGACTTCATTCCCTTATTGGAAGAAGTACCACCCTTAGACCTGGCAAAGAGGCCCCTTTTCTGTGTCCTGCATGATAGAAGGTCCTAAATCTAACAAATGAGAATAAAGTGAATTTATTAGAGTACGCATAGGCATATGGGCACTAGCTCAGGGCCCTTCATCACTCCTGTGACAGCTTTCAGACCACAAGGAAACACTTCTCAAAATTTCTTGCTCTGTGTCCTCCTAAGAAAAGGGGACCATGTCCAACTCCAGGATTTGAGGGTTTTCCATTGCCCATTTCCCAGCTGAACACAGCTTCAAAGTATTGGGAAGATTGTGTTGGAAGCTCTCATCAACGGGAGAGCAAAGTTTTCTCACACGAAAAGGATCACTTTCCAATAATGCTGAGCTTCCCTTTTGTTTCTTTTCCTGGATCAATTCCCGTTTCCAGAAGTACAAATTTGTGAATTAGCAAGGTATTTGCAACAGTTGCATTTGGTGGTTGAGGGAAATTGTGAAATATTAAACAACTCATCATTTTTGAAAGAGTGGGTATGTAGACCTTTAGTTTGGCAAGGCAACTGGATGGACACAACTAATAACTACTAATAACTACTTCAATTAAATTGAGTAATGATTTCAGTTTTATTTAAATAATTCTAACTTGAAATTTTTATATTTAATATTATATGTTTCACTCTGTCTTTATTCTTATTAGATGTTTTTGAATATTTAAAAATAATTTAAAACAAAGTTATTTTATTTTTGATTCTCCATCCTTTAATGCATATATTTTGATGCATATATATTTACATTTTGTACACTTTTAAAATAACTGTATTTTTTAATTCTTTGAGTTAGGATTTGTAGAGCACAAATTATGAAAAAATTTGATTATAACAACTTAAAGATTTTGCTGAATTGAAAGCAAGAAAACATATTTTATGAAATATATATAATAATTGATTATGTATTTCTTTATTTCTCACCCAAATATTCTTAGTCCCTCAATAGAACATCTTCCATCATATTTGACAGTTTTGTCATTTTATAGGCATATTTGTTAAGGTAGGAAGTTAAAATATGTTTTGTAATAGTTTTATTATTTAATGTATAACTTAGTTTAGAAGATCAAATTAGATGGTATATAAGCTTAAAATAATTTAATTAATTTTAGCCATGCATTTTTCTAGTTACTGAGAAAGAATAGTAAACAAAACAGACAAAACTCCTGCCCTCAGAGGGCTTATGTTCTAGTGCAGAGGTCCATAAACATTTTCTGTAAAAGGCCAGACAGTAAATGCTTTAGGCTTTGTGGGCTACGTATGATCGCTGTCATATATTCTTCTTTGTTTATCTTTTCAAACCTTTAAAAATTATTCCTCATTGCAGGTCATGCAAAAGAAGGCCATCCCAAAACAGGTCTTGGGCCAAACTTGGCCCTTAGACCTTAGTTTGCAGACCCCTGTTCTAGTGCCTTTAGCTGCAGTGCATCTGGAGGGCATCTCATGAAAGGTCAAATCAAGTCCTATACACTTCAGTACCTTCTATGTTCACCACTGAATTCAAACTGGCTTCTTCTAAAAGTCAGTGTGTGTCTGCAAGTGAAGCAACTTGGGGATATGGTGGGGATGTGATGCGATCGGGGTGAGGCATTGTCAAGGCCAAGGAAACTGGACACTGTCAAGTACCACAGGAACAAATTAACTGTTCCATACAATTCACTGTCAGGGACTCAGCTGAGCTGGAGAGAGAGCTGAGCTGTCAGGTATCGAAGTAGCCAACTTCACATACTGAAATAAAGTAACAAGCCAAATGGAAGGAACAGTAAAGACTTTAATCACTTGCTGCAATAGCATAAGCAAGAGGCTAAATCGGGGAAAGCACTGACTCCTTCCTGTACCAACAAAAGGTTCCTATAGTGTTATGGACCTGGCTCCAGAGTGAGGAAAAGTGACTTCAAGTTTCCCAATAAGGTGACTTCCAAATAGAGACACCTGGGCTAGGAATGGGGATATGCACGAGAGCATGGCTGACCAGGGGGCCTGAGTCCTTGACTGCAGCTCCCTTCAGAGACCACCATGCACTGGCTGTGTGTACATCAGGTCCTGCAGAGGGTGGTTTCACCCCATGAGGCCGCCAGGTAGAATCTTTGTCACTGCCTATGATTGGGCCTGAAAAATCACACAAAAGTTTTTGGCCAGAAGCCAGACTCCTCAGTCATTCTGCAATAGGTCATCCTTTACTCTGATGAAATGAACTTACTATTTATTTGACAAATAGTTATTGAGCAGCTGCTCTGTGCCAGGTTCTGGGCTCAGCAACCATGCACCTCTCTGGCTCAAAGAAAAATCTGAAAGGTAGCTTCTGTGTATACAGGTAGTTGAATCATTTTTGAAGTATCCAAGTTAAACCTGGCGTTAGATGGCTCAAAGTAATCATATTATTGCTAAACATTTACTGCCTTACAAAATGATTTACTTTAAAATAATTTGTGGATATAGCCTCTCATGGTTTTAAAATGCTAGTAAATATTTTAGCAAATCTTGAAGTTTCCTGAAAATCATATTATCCTTAGTTTAAGAAATTAGTTCTTAAACATACTAATGGTTTAGATTCTCCCACAGTAGACTGGTTTGTTATTAAAATAATATTAATCTAGAACATTTGTATGTAAAGACTAAGGAGAACTGCACCAAGAAAACTTATTACTGGTTTTGATCTATTTGTACTTCTGTTAAAATTATTTTGTTTTTAAACAAAAACTTAACTGAGTATAATAATATTGTGCATATGATTCTAGCCTCAGTCTTTAAAAGTGTCAATAAATACATAGACATGTGTATATGCACACGTGTGTGTGCATCTGTGTGTAATGATCATTTTGTCCTCCAATAATGATTCCTCATTGTTTTAAACCCATAAAACAGTGCCTTTTGGCATAAAATTTCACAAGGAAGTTGTTCTACTCAATCCAAGACATATAGGGTTCCATTCTTCTCATCTTAACAAAGATGCACCTTATAATATGGTTTAAACTTTGAATTATGTTCTATATCAAATATCAAAAAGGAACTTGAAGTCAACTGTCACTTGATTTCTGTCTGCTCAGGTATCATTCTTTTCTTCTGATGATGAATATGTTTTAGTTTAAAGAAATCACAAAGGAGATGAAAACTTCAACCAACACAACAAAAATATATTTTTCAGAAAGCCAAGTTGCAAACCTTTAGAGAGGGCACAAGCTGTGTTTCCAATATTTCAGCTTATGAAAAGGGGGAAATGATTAAAAAGCGAAAGTAACTGGTGTGGCATTTTGTAATCCTACAGAAAGTTATTCCATAGAGCTTGGAATCTATTAATTCTTTCCCATAATGTCTATGTCTATAACTCATGATTAAAATCATTTTAATATCATTAATTGAATTTACAGAGAACTAAGTGGTTAAAAGTGGTGTTTTGCTCTCTCTCAAAAAAAAAAAAGAGAGAGAGAGGGAGGGAGAGAAAAAGAAGCATTTATTGCTTAAAGGGATACATTTCAATTATGAGAAAGTCTTTTATCTGGAATACTTCATTAAGCAACACTGCTAAAAATAAAGATATTTTCTAATGATTAGTTATTCTTAGTATTGCCTAATAAATTGTCAGTCACAAGGCATTTATTAGTCACATGCATACATATCAATATATATGTATAAACACACACATACATGTATATGTACTACGTGTATATATACTTCCAAAGCACCTCCAAAGTGCTTTGAAGAGGAAAATATTAAGTACAAGGTAGGTCCTGGATTCAAATAGACATGGGTTCAAAGGCTACTTATGTCACTTTTTAGCTGTGTCATTTTGGGCATGTAACTTTACATAACTAAACCTAAATTTTCACAACTATAAAATAAGACTGATAATAATACCTTTTTAAGATAATTCTTCTGAAGATGAAATGAGATAACGTATGTTAATGCTTATCTTAGTTTCTGACACAAGTGCACACATACAGTAAATCTGATTATTATGCTGTTTATAGTTATTAATATGTAAACAGTAGCGTTAGCATTTGTTTTCCAGCAACCATCAGTTATGACCATTGATTGCGATACAATTGGCTTTACATAACAGAGACAGGATGGGAGAACTGATGCTGTGAAAGGTACCTAAATATCACAGTCTGTGCTGAGAAGGCTGTGTGCTCTGGCAATGTACAGAAATTTGGATATCAAACGACAGGGAATATAAAACCCACTACAGCTTGAAAACTTTACACATGGGAAAGCTTCTTTAGGTGTTACCCAGGTTGCCTGGTGGGCCCTAAATAAGAGCCTCAGAAAATTTGTTGCATCTCATCAGAACTGTGTATCTTAAGAAGGACTTGTATTCACTCTTCCTCCCAGTTTGAAGATCTCAACAGAAATGCCATTCCATCCCATAAACTTTACTATATTTATAACTTTCCTGACAGTACAACCAATTTGAAATTTAGTGCAAGGGTCAAGTTACTAAATCTTGGAAATTACCATGGGTTTTGTTTAGTTTCTGCAAGTGAAATTCAAAGTATTTAAAAATAGACTAAAAGAGTAAGCAGCAGAAAGAGTTACTAGATGTTTGGTGATTTTAAACTTGGGTGAATGGAATTCAAAGCAGTCCTTTAACCTAAAATTCCAAAGTTAGATGGTGTCAGGAACTGAGAAGGACCCAGGATCTGGTTTTATATTTTATAAGTTAAGAAGTTAGCCTGTTACTGTTTCATAGATGCTGCTGGAGGACACACAGCTTTTGGGTCAGAAACAAAGGGCTTTATTACTTTTGGCATAGCAAGCAGCATGAGCACCAGATACCATATTAATGTCAGTTCTTCGAGCTGCCAAGTCCCCCAGGGGCTACACAATAAGCCTGGATGGATGCTGTACTTACAATGGGTCTGTGTCATAGTTGAGGAACACTGATCTTGGGAATTCCACTGCTTTTTACTGACAGCCATAAGCAAGTCTGCATGTTTTCCAGGCGGTGGAAGGGTTACAGCATCTCAAGGGTACCAGTGGCATAAGCCATCTAGAGAAATGGCACAGAAAAAAAAACAGTCAGGGCTTTGTGGCTTCGGCACACCCAGGAAGTCATGTAGGAGCACAGGAAGAGCAAGGAGATGATATCTGTATAGATTGTGGATATATATATGAATGTATCTTATATACATTGTACCTATCTATATTTAGTTGTCATGGTCTGAACAGCAATTATGTATTACTATATTTAACATACTGTGATATTTCAATTAAATTAGGTAAAAACTGCATGTAGTGGAAATACTGTAAGGTAGTCTCCATGATTCTCACTTCTTGGTGTTCATGTCTCTGTATTATCCACTCCTACTGAGTGTGGATGGGACATGTGACTTGCTTCTAACCAATAGAATGTGGCAAAGGTAATGGGATGGGTCGGTTAAATAAGATTGTCTTGTCAGCAGATTCACTCTCGAGACTCTTTGCTGGCTTGATGAAGTAAGCAGCTGTGCTGGGAAGCCCAGGTAGCCAGAGATTTGGGGCAACCTCTAGGACCTGATGGTAGGCCCTGCCCAATAGCCAGCAGGAAGCCAGATTTTCAGTCCTATAACTGTAAAGAAATGAATTCGTCTGACGACCTAAGTGAACTTCGAAGTGAACTCATCCCCAGTCCCCAAATGAGAATGTAGAGCAGCTAAAACATTTACTGAAGTCTCTGAGACCCTAGGCTGAGGACATAGGTAAGCCATACGCAGACTCTTAATCCACAGAAACTGTGAGGTGGTAAGAGCATGTTGTTTTAGCCACTAAATATGTACTCTTTTGTTACACAGCAAAGATAACGAAAAAGCTCCAGTGATTCAACACGCATCAGTGATATCTTTTAAGAATAGCAATTCCAATTACTAGCTTAATCAATGCAAACTCATCAAAGTAACACTTCTGAAGTCAAATACATCCTAGAATTTCATTTTTGATGTACTTTTCTTTTAAAATTTAGCATATTTACAGAGTTCTGCAACCATCACTACAATCAATTTTAGGACGTTTGTATCACTCCATAAGGAAATGTAGTACCCATTGGCAGTCACTCTCCATTTCCCCCCAACTTGCCCCATCCCAACCCTAGGCAACCACTAATCTACCCTCTCTCTTGATCCGCCTATTCTGGACATGTCATATCAGTGAAATCACACAGTATGTGGTCTTTGGGGACTGGCTTTTTCACTTAGCATATGTTTTCAAGGTTCGTTCATGCTGTAGCCTGTATCAGGACTTCATTTCTTTTTGTTACCAAATAATATCTCACAGTATGGATATGTCACATTTTATTTATCCATTCATTCATCAGTTGATGGACATTTGGGTTGTTTCCACTTTTGAGCTGTTATGATACGTGTACATGTTTTTGTGTGTACATATATTTTCATTTCTCTAGGAGTGTGATTGATGGGTTATATGGTAACTCTGTGTTTAATCTTTCGAGGAAATGCCAGACTATTTTCTAAAATGGCTGCACCATTTTCCATCCCCACTAGCAGGTGTACAAATGTTCCAATTTCTCCACAACCGCATCAACACTTGTTACTCTCTGTCTTAATTATAGGCATCTGAGTGTGTGTGAAGCAGTATCACACTGTGGGTTTGACTTATATATTTATTTATTTATGACTGTGTTGGGTCTTTGTTTCTGTGAGAGGGCTTTCCCCAGTTGTGGCAAGCGGGAGCCACTCTTCATCGCAGTGTGCGGACCTCTCACTATTGCGGCCTCTCTTGCTGCGGAGCACAGGCTCCAGACGCGCAGGCTCAGTAGTTGTGGCTCATGGGCCTAGTTGCTCCGTGGCATGTGGGATCTTCCCAGACCAGGGCTTGAACCTGTGTCCCCTGCATTGGCAGGCAGGTTCTCAACCACTGCGCCACCAGGGAAGCCCGGGTTTGATTCTTATATCCCACGTGGCTCATGACGTTGAGAATTTTTCCATGTGATTTTCTTTACACTCTGACCATTTGCTCTTATTCAGAAATAGCTACATATTTTTGAGGAGTAGAGACTCAGTACAGCTGATATATATTGTATGATGTCATTTGAGCATATGTTTGTGTCTGTGTGATAGTATAAGGTCCTAATAATCCATGCAAGATTATCTCCACTGATGTAGGGATTTGTATTTTGGAAAGAAAGAGGCACAGAAGAGTTAAGGAACAATAAAACAAAAGAGACAAATTCAAAATCATAGAGAAAACTGAGGGTTAAGTTGGTTAAGTTCAGGAAAGCAAGAATCCAAAAGTTAGAGAGCACATGGTAAAAATCCAAGGTGAAGCAAGATGAGTGCTGTTTGTGAAATACGATGAGATATCTTTTGCAACCCCTTATGGACCATTAGAGTCTTAGAACATTGGAGGTTTGGGCCAATTTATGGGTACAGGGTCAATGAGAACTGTTCAGTGTTTAACGTCTCCAGTCTTACCTTGCATTAGGTACTTTAGGGCTACAGAACATCTCTCCACCCCTAAAAAATGAAGAAAAATAGAACCAGAAGGAGGCTTACTGATTATATTGTCTGGACCTGGTACTATCAACGTAGCTGACAATAGGTAAGTCAGACACATAAAGCTGAAAACCCACATGTAAACTGGAGGATGGAAAAGATGTGGGAATGGCGATGGCTAATAATAGGGCCTAGATTGTTATCAGTATAAAGGTTGGGAGAAGAGATATCATTACTTTCCTGGGTTAAGAGAAAAATCCAAATTTAAGTAGTATCAGTGTGAAGTCCAGGGATGAAACAAAAGAAAGCAAATAAAATGAGTAACAAGTTGTAGAAGGCAGCAAGTCCAAATTATTTATAACATTTAAAAGTTAAAGATCCTGGGACTTCCTTGGCGGTGCAGTGGTTAAGAATCCTCCTGCCAATGCTGGAGACATGGGTTCAAGCCCTGGTCTGGGAAGATCCCACATGCCGCAGAGCAACTAAGCCTGTGTGCCACAACTACTGAGCCTGAATTCTAGAGCCCGTGAGCCACAACTACTGAGCCCGCATGCCACAACTACTGAAGCCGGTGCACCTAGAGCCCGTGCTCTGCAACAAGAGAAGCCACCGCAATGAGAAACCCATGCACCACCATGAAAAGTAGCCCCCACTCACCACAACTAGAGAAAGCCCGCACGCAGCAACGAAGACCCAACACAGCCAAAAATAAATAAATAAATTTTAAAAAAAGTTAAAGATTCTGATCACACATAAATTTTTGTCTCTTTAAAGAGCCGTCTTCCTAGGCATAGTCACACACAAAAATGCAGTTTAACTCCTCATATTCTGGATAGGGAACTAAGAATCAAAGAAATGAGATTTATCCAATTAAGCTAATACTGGCTATATTAATAGACACAAAAACTAGAACTGAGATCTAATCCCAAATACAGTGATTTTTCTTTTTCAGTATTAATTCAACTACCTTTTCAAGCCAGTTGCAAGCTAGGTCTGGTTCTTTATGATATAAAATGGTGGGAATATTTATTAAGAACATGATTAATTCAGTTTCTCTTTCTCTACTTCCCAGTTTACTCTATGACTATCACCTCAGGAAATTCCATTCTGAGACCTACATGCTTACCTGTTCTCTACCATTATCCAGGCATAACATAAGGTCTAGATTCCACTTATTTTACCGTGGATAAAACACTGTATGAATACTGTACAAACAATGTACAAACATTATACTTGTACAAGAGGAATTAATGTCTCTAACAATGATTGGTACTCTAACAAAGATTGCTCTGAGTTTATTATTAAAACACAAAATTACATGTAAACTTGACTGATCTAACCCACCTAAGTGGCTTTCTTTCACTGCAGAATAAAATAATATGAAGCAACATCAACCAAAACCAAATAAACAATATAAATGGTCTTGAACAGTTGAATATAAACAACATACAGGTATGCCTAAAGCTTATTATTTATTTATTTATATATATATATATTTTTTTGCGGTATGCGAGCCTCTCACTGTTGTGGCCTCTCCCGCTGCGTAGCACAGGCTCCGGATGCGCAGGCTCAGCGGCCATGGCTCATGGGCCCAGCCGCTCCGCGACATGTGGGATCCTCCCAGACCGGGGCACGAACCCGCGTCCCCTGCATCAGCAGGTGGACTCTCAACCACTGCGCCACCAGGGAAGCCCTAAAGCTCATTATTTAAATGAAAACTTTAGGCAACTTGCTGTCTTTTACAGTTTTTTTTTTCATTTTTTAAAAAATGTGCATTGCACAATGTATATGCCAGAAACAGTTGTGGCCTACTTAGAATGCTAAATGTTAAATTTCTGAATCAATAATAACCTCTCTGTTTCCAAGATATTTATAAATCTTTCCTCCTCTTTAGGGTCTTCAGAACTGTATACCACCAAGAAACTAAAGAATGTTGTACAAAGCATTTGCACACCATAGATGAGCTTAGTGAATATTTGTTGATAATGAGGTTGATGATAAATTATCACTCATTTTTTTTTATCTCAGAGTGGTTTCTCTGCACTGGAACGTTTCTTGTTAAAGATGATGTTTTCCTCCTAAACGTTGGTTTTTAACACCCGTTGATGACTGCCTTTACAGAAATTGATGTAAGAAAGTTGCCATCCTGTTCTCTGCATCCCAATGGCAATTACAAAGAGTTTATAGAGCTTGAATGAATTCTTTTTAAGCCCCTGTTTAGATAAATTTTCAGCATTTATCCAATTACAACAGATATTTGCACACACCAAAACTTTGCAAAAGTAGTTATAAAAAGTCTTAAAAGCTATTTTCACAAAACCAGACTTTTACAAATGCAGATTTAAAATGACGTATCCAGTATTTCTAATGAGGAAATAATTGGCTTTGTGGGGGAACACACCTCGAATGACCGTTTTGTGCAAAGAGTTAGGTCCCAGAGGTAGGTCAATCAGAGAGCGTACAATGGAAGACGGGCTAGATTCCTCTGTACAGGTAGATGCTCTAAATATGTCAAATATTCACATTTAAGTTTTATGCATAACTGCAAGGACTCTTATCTTCCAGTACAATCTGCTGTAAACACATTTCTGGTATGAGTGTTTCTTGTAAAAAAAGAAATTGGCAGAGTACTACCATTTGAAAGGTGAGGTACACATACAGGGTGATGAGACAATACACAACCTTAACCAGGTCAGTAGAAGCATGAATTCGGAACCGGAATTAACCAAAAAAGCTGCCTCTTCCCCTTTTAAGCACTGCCTCTTCATCACCATCTGCTGAATCTCTGGCGATCTTGGGAGGAACAATGCTTGCCACCTTCTGCGAAATGGGGCTGCAGCATATTCATTGACTGCTACTTCTGGTGACCTGAGATCAGACGATTGCTATTTTATATCTCAAAACCACATTGCTTTAGCATCCTTTAGTTTTAGAAAACAATTTATGTTAAACCTATCATAAATTAAGAGTCATACTTTGACCTCATCATCTTAATAATTTGCTCCATAGCTTTTATTTAGCATTTAGCAATTCTTCAGCATTGTGATAGTTGCTTAGATGGAATTTAAAGGGATAAAAAGGAGATAAGGTTTCCCCCCTAAAGAAATGTACTTTCTAGTAGACAGCAATATGAACACATAAGTTACTAATTTTAGTGATTCATCTGTAAATCTGGCTCCCTTAATTGATTATGGGCAGGATTAGGTTTTATTCATTTTTGTATCTTCATTGTCTACAATGGTTCCTGGGACATAGTTGGTATTCATTAAATATTTGTTGATTGAGTGTGAAATAGTTAGGGAAATATATGTAAATATGTAATTGGCCTTTGTTTTGTTGAAGCAGGATTAAATATGTACAGAAACAGGCCTGGAGGCCTGGAGGAATAATGAATAACACCCAGAAAAGAGGATCTTTAAAAGAAGAGTAGAATGTGTACTCTTAAGGGTAAAGAAGCATTCAGAGCTCTAGTGTAGGAGGAAATATAAACCCAGGACATAGAATGATAAAGGAGTATGGTCTCTTGACTGAACTTCAGTCTTGAAAAATTGCTGGAGCTTTACGGGGCCAGGTAAAGCAGGGCCAGATTTTTAATAGCCCTGGAAGTCTGGGATTTCAATTTGATTGCACAAGCTGTGAGTTACCTCTATTAGTCTTTCTTCAGAAGAAATGTGATCAATGTTTTGTTTCAGGGAAATGTCTGGTAGAAGTTAAAGGATGACATACAGTAAGATAGTTATGTGGGTAGTCACATATAGTCACATAGTTCAGTTAAGAAAGTGTTTGAAATAATGGTCTACCAGGCATCGGGTAGGGATGCAGGGCTGAAATGAAGGTTGTGAGAAAGTAGAGAGTGTACTGAATCCAAGAACGGAGAGAAAAAGAGGATGACCCACATTCTAAGATAGGGAATATAAAAAATACATCCAGGGATTATCACAGAGAACAGTTTCATGGATTTGTGTTGGGTTTGGGAGGCTGAGAGACAGGGGCAAATGAGAAATCTTTATTTGTTAGTTTCATTATTTTGAGAATCAAACTGAAGACAGTTTAGTAAAAGAGAGGAGCCAGTCAAAAAAGAAGTATGCTGTAAGGAAAGATAGAAGTGTCAGGGTAAGTTTTATCATCAACGAAAACCTATGTAACCTGTGTTTCATAGACTGCGCATAACAGACATGAAGAGGGTTTATAGGAATATCAAAGGGCAGTGTTTGTCTGGCTTTAGTTCCACTAACACCCTTAATGATTCTAAATTCTTGGAGACATTTCTTGTCAACGTGGGAACTCTCTTCTTGATTTCCATTTTGTCCACTGTGCTATACATCAGTCCAGTGATATCTCCTGTATGATTGCGGGGTCACATATTCCCACCCAAGCTGCTAGCTCACTATTGCCTTTCCCCCTCCTCTGGTCCAAATATGGGCTGGGACAACTTGGCATCCTAGGCAACTATGTCAATTCTCTCCTCTAACATGCTCCCGTAAATGAGGACAGTGAACTTCCCTCCAAATTGTGCCACCTGTTACACAGGCTATGAAACTGAGACGTTACTGAATAAAGTGTCAACTTCAGCCCTCCCTGCCCCCCAGAACTAAAACTGAGCTCATAGGTCCAAGACTGGGAGAAATCAGGCTTATTTCAATACTGACCAAAAATTTTTAAGTGCTTTTAACATTATAGGGAGTATAGAAGATATCACTGACTCTAGGTTTAATCTCCAATTTTATTTTCAACATAAGGTTTTTATACATGCAGTCTACCTGGAGAGAAATACGTCCTAAATAATCAGACCTGGGGGTCAATACCTCATGGCCAACACTGGTCATCACCATGTCTATTATAATCCTTGCTGATTTCAGGTTTCTGAATTCCCATCCTCTTGCATCTTGGGTCTGGTTTCAAGTTTTATGCCTCAAACTTTCTATTTTTAACCTCCAATCCTGATCCTTCGTTTAAGCAACTAAACATTATGAAGCTTTAGAAATCAAATCAAAAAGTAAAATGTTAATTGTATAAAAACACCACAAATAAAACATGTGTTACTTTTGTGATGAAAGGGAAGTGTTTGGGAGGCAAAGTGCACAGGAAGAGATTAGAACATCAGTGTTTCTAAACAAACTGCAGAAAATTGAAATGGTTTGCATGGGTCAGTTTGTGCACGTGTGTGTGTGTGTGTGGTGTGTGTGTGTGTGTGTGTGTGTGTGTGTGTGTGTGTTGATGAAAGCAGAAGAAAAAAGATGAAAAAATTATTTTTAACCTGCAGGCTGCAAAGTGTTTCCAAAGGATCACACACGCCATCTCCTTTGCTGAACAGGCTGGGGCTAGCTGCAAGGGCCACAGTTAACAAGTTTGGTGTGGAGTTCTAAGAGCCATATCTGATTCTCTTCACTGTGACATGACAATAGCACCAATAACCCTCAGGTTCTGTGATAAAATCAGGTTTAGATGAGGTCATAAAGGTGGGGCCCTCATGATGGAATTAGTGCCTTATAAGAAGAGAACTTGCTTGCTCTTTCTGCCTTGTGAGGACACAGCAAGATGATAATCTTCTGTAAGCCAGGAGGAGAGCTCTCACCAGAATTAAACCCTACTGGACCCTGATTTTGGACTTTTCAGTCTCCAGAATTGTGAAAAATAAATTTATGTTGTTTTAAGCCACGAATCAGAGGTATTTTGTTATGGCAGCCTAAACTAAGACATCTTGGAATGTGAGGCAGTGAGTAGGGGGCCACTGGGCTTAGATTGAGAGAGCCTAGTTGTCCTGTAAAGAGATAGACTTGATACTCTTGTCAAAGGAAATTGCTGATGCATTTTCCTTCTCTCTGCATAGGCTGAGATTTCTTCCCATGTATTTCATCAATTCTTAATGTAAATCACTCCTGGTTCGTCAATCATTCACCCAAATATGCTTTAGTCCTAAACTGAAAATGACTTATATCCTCAGGTTGAAATAGATATCTTCCTTTCAACAATAAAATCTGAAAAAAGTGAGATGAGGGATTATTGAATGCACCAGAAATTTCACTTTCTAAAACAAAAGTAAAATAAAAAGCAGAATCAATTCACATTGGCACATTAAACTGACACAATCCCACTGTTATTGGGGTGTTCCCTTTTAGGAACGAACAATTTTCTTTGATTTTTGTAGGCAATGGAAGTGAAAAGCAGCTTCAGAGGATCATTGAAATATTATTTTGTGAATTTTATTATGTTCTTACAAACCTTATATCTATAGCTGATTACTTCTAAATGTTCAGAAAAACTACTTTTGACTTTTTTTCCCAATGGTTACACAAATGGGAAGACTAAAGATGATAAAATGAGCAAGTTCTATGCTTTTTAAGATAATATTGTTTTCTTTCTAATTTTACAAGCAATGCATGTTCATTGCAGACAACTAGAAATACATAAAGCATAAAGTAAAAATTAAATATCACCCATAATCCCCCCCTGAAGAGATAACCATCATTAGTATTTTGATGCATTTCTTCCCAGTGTCTACATATATATATTTTTTAATTTATGTATAATTGACCTACAATACTCTGTTAGTTCCAGGTGCATATTTGATATTTCTATATATTACAAAATGATCACCATGATATGTCTAGTTACCATCTGTCACCAAAGATATTACAATATAATTGACTATATTCCCTAAGCTGTATTTCATCCCTGTGATTCATTTATTTTTGGAAATGGAATCTCCTATACACATTCACTCACCCCCTTCCCCTCTGACAACCACGTATTCATTCTCTATATCTATGAGTCTATCTCTGTTTTGTTATGTTTGTTCATTTGTTTTGTTTAGATTCCACATATAAGTGAAATCAAATGGTGTTTGTCTTTCTCTGACTTATTTCACTTAGCATTGTCTTTCTCTGACTTATTTCACTTAGCATAATACCCACTATGTTTATCCATGTTGTTGCAAATGACAAGATTTCATTCTTTTTTATGGCTGAGTAATATTCCATTGTATAGATATACCACAACATATTTATCCATTATTTGTTTATCCACTCTATATTTATTGCAGCATTATTTACACTAGCCACTGATAGATATAGGGGTGAATATCTCTTTTTGATTTAGTGCTTTTGTCTTCTTTGGGTACATACCCAGAAGTAGAATTACTGGATCATATAGTAGTTTTATTTTTAATTTTTTGAGGAACTTCCATACTGTTTCCATAGTGGCTGTATCAGTTTACATTCCCACCAACAGCGTACTAGGGTTTCCTTTTTTCCACATCCTTGTCAACACTTTTTATTTGTCGTCTTTTTGATAATAGCCATTCTGACAGGTATGAGGTGATACCTCATTGTGGTTTTAATTTGTATTTCCCTGTTGAGCATCTTTTCGTGTGCCTGTTGGTTATTTGTATGTCTCCTTTGAAAAAAATGTCTATTAAGATCCTCTGCCTATTTTTTAATTGGGTTTTTTTTTATGTTGAATTGTATAATTTCTTTGTATATTTTGGATATTAACCCTGTACTAGATGTATCTTTTGCAAATATCTTCTCCCATTCAGTTGGTGGCCTTTTCATTTTGTTGATAGCTTCCTTTGCCGTGCAAAATCTTTTTAGTTTAATATGGTCCTATTTGTTTATTTTTGCTTTTGTTTCCCTTGACTGAGGAGACAGATCCAAAAAAATATTGCTAAGACAGATGTTAAAGAGTATACTGCATATGTTTTCTCCTTGGAGTTTTATGGCTTCAGATCTTACATTATATCTTTAATCCATTTTGAGTTTATTTTTGTATATGTTATGAAAAAGTAGTCCAGTATGATTCTTTTGCATGTGTCTGTACAGTTTTCCCAACACCATTTATTGAAGAGGCTGTCTTGTTCCCATTATATGTTCTTGTTTCCTTTGTCATAGATTAATTGACCATATAAGCATGGGTTTATTTCTGGGATCTCTATTCTGTTCCATAGACCTGTGTGTCTGTTCTTGTTCTAGTACCATATTGTTTTGATTACTATAGCTTTGTAGTATAGTTTGAAATCAGTGATTGTGATACATCCAGCTTTGTTCTTCTTTCTCAAGATTGTTTTAGCTATTTGGGTTGTTTTTTGTTTCTATACACATTTTAAAATTTTCTGTTCTAGTCCTGTGAAAAATGTTATTGGCATTTTGATAGGAATTGCACTAAATCTGTAGTTTGCCTTGGGTAGTATGGTCATTTTAACAATATTAAGTCTTCCCATCCATGAGCACAGTATATCTTTCCATTTATTTGTATCATCTTCAGTTTCTTTCATCAATGTCTTATAGTTTTCCAAGCTGAGTACAAGTTTTTTTTACCTACTTGCTTAGATTTATTCCTAGGTATTTTATTCTTTTTGATGTAATTTAATGTGGGATTGTTTTCTTAATTTATTTTCTGATACTTTTTTGTTAGTGTGTAGAAAAGCAACATATTTTTGGATATTAATTTTATATCCTGAAACTCTACTGAATTTATTGGTGAGTTCTCATAGTTTTTGGGTGGTATCTTTAGGATTTTCTATAATCATGTCATCTGAAAACAGTTTTACTTCTTCCTTTCCAACTTGGATTCTTTTTATTTATTTTCCTTATCTGACTGCTGTATGACTAGGACTTCCAATATTATGTTGAATAAAAGTAGGGAGAGTGGGCATCCTTGTCTTGTTCCTAATCTTGGAGGAAACGCTTTCAGCTTTTCACAGTTGAGTATGATGTCAGCTGTGGGCTTGTCATATATGACCTTTATTATGTTGAGGTATATTCCCTCTATATTCACTTTGTTGAGTTTTTTTTAATCATAAATCAATGCTGAATTTTGTCAAAAGCTTTTCCAGCATCTATTGAGATGATCATATGCTTTTTATTCTTCAATTTGTTAATGTGGTATATCACACTGATTGATTTGCAGATACAGTATTTGACCAACCTTGCATCCCTGGGATAAATCCCATTTGATCATGGTGTATAATCCTTGAACATGTTAATGAATTTAGTTTGCTAATATTTTGTTGAAGATTTTTTCATCTCTGTTCATCAGTAATATTGGACAGTAATTTTCTATTAGGATGATGCTGACCTCGTAGAATGAGTTCGGAAGATTCTTTCCCCTGAAAATTTTTGGAATAGTTTGAGAAAGAAAACCGTTAACTCTTCTTTAAATGTGACACCATCTGGTGCTGGAATTCTGTCTGTCTGAATCTGCTATACCACGTTTATTCCCAATTAATAAGTGGGGGTTAAGTGGGGGAGAGGAGAATCAGAGGTAAGGATTTGAGGTGTTTGATATTTGCTTCTTTTTTTCATAATTCTCAATTTTCATTTCCTAGTCGAAATTTCAGCTGATTTGACACAATGGGAGTAGTCTAGGAATAATGTAACAGGGGCTGTCTTCAATTAGTGAAGATAGTCCACAAGCCATTTGGTAACAGGATAGGAAAAAAAGTATATTATGTTGATTTATTTCAAGCAGAGCTATTTAAATGAGAATGCTAATACGTTGCTATCCTGGTCACATAATTGAGTTATTACAAATCAAGTGACTTGAGTTTTTGCCTCTTTTTTGGTGCTTATTGCAGCTTCTGTTGGCCATGATTTAAATTTTAAGAAGCACATTTTAGTTCTTTCAGTGATATTCATTTATAAAAGTCCTAAAGGGATTTGATTCCCTAATGAGAGGTATAAAACTTGTGACTGAAATCCCACATAAAATTTAAATTGTATTTTCACTCACCAATGGCTTAATAGTGCAAAAACTCTTAGACAAATAATTAGCTTTCCAATAGGAAGGTAAACAAGACTATAAATTATGATTAGATATGTGTTCTTCCCTGCAGAGACAAATTGGTCAACACTATTCTTCAGCTGTGATACATAGATGTTATAATATTGAGAGAGCTTTGTGAATAGATTTGGTAAAAATAACGAGTCTGAAAACTGTTCTCTTTTGTTCATGATATGGATGTATGTTGTAATTTAATGCCTTGATTTGTATCTTACTCGCTCATTTTCCCTTTCTTTGTTACAGATAAAGGAAATCAAGAGGAGAATTTAAATGTTTTTAATTGCAAGGGGGAAATAAATACACTCAAGGAAGGCTTGTGTTTGATAACATTTTCCAATTGGAAGTTCCTATGACAATGCCAGATTTTCCTCAACCATTTATTTACGTAAAAATCTTGCCATTTAAAGCAATCAAATGTCTAATATTAAAAAGCAGGGTTGTTTTTTTTCTTTCTTTCTTTCTTCAGTCTTCCAAAAATGAGTGTTTTTTTAAGAACGGAATTTTGTATTAGCCAGCTCAGGCTGCCATAACAAAATACCACAGACTGGGTGACTCAGGTTATTCTTCTCATAAATGGTGAGGAAAAAAGAGACAAGCAATGGGCCTAAAATATATTACTGTCTTCTTGGTGCCAGTATCATGTAAGATGAATCTAGAAAGATGATTTCATTTAATCTTTATAACCCTGTAGTACTTCATGATCTGTATTTATAAGTTAACTAATTATAGTTCAGGATAAGCATTCACTTATCAAAAACCATACAATTAGTAAATAGTAGAGCAGGTATTTAGCCCAGGTTTATGTAACCCCAAAACTTTTATTTTTTCAATAAAAGACTACTCTTGATTTCTTGCTATAGTCTTTCAATAGTGGGAACAATCTTCATGTGATATGTCTATTTTACAAGTTTTCAAATTATGTAACGTGATTGAGGAATATTAGATCTAATGGAAACCATAATCATCCGATTCAAACTTTTCATTTTGCTTGAAAGGAAATAAACTCAAAGTGATAAAATGCAATATCAGGGCTTTACAACTTGTTATTGAGAAAGATAATACAAAATCTCATATTGTTGCGGTCCCGCACACACCTGCGAACTCCCCCGGAGAGGAACCAGCACGAAGGAGGAACACCAAGAGCCAGTGTAGATCAAAAGTATATTAGTAATAGGCATTTATTAAGCACAGAAGCACAAACCGATCGGGGCCTCACCAAAAGAAGGGGTGAGACCCCGAGTCTTGTACAGGTGTGGTTTTTACACCCCAGGGTAAACAGGATGTTCGTTCTAATTTCAAAAGCGTGGGTCAGCAACCCGGAACCCAAAGTCTTTCTGTTCACATTATGCTGGCAAGCAAAGCTCAATTTCCCAGAAGCTAAGTCAAGTGTTTAGCGATAGAAGCAGTTACAGTACAAACAGTTTCAAATCAAAGCATTTCATCATTAATTCCAGGTATTACAATCCAAACTGTAAGTTCTGGGACAGTGTGTCCCGCCACAATATTATGAACTAGATTCCAATTTTACTTTACCCAACTGTTTTTTACGTGGGCCTCTCCCTGTTGTGGCCTCTCCCGTTGCAGAGCACAGGCTCCGGACGCACAGGCTCAGCAGCCATGGCTCACGGGCCCAGCCGCTCCACGGCATGCGGGATCCTCCAGGACAGGGGCATGAACCTGTGTCCCCTGCATCGGCAGGCAGACTCTCAACCACTGCGCCACCAGCTAAGCCCCTACCCAACTGTTTTTAAAAGTATGGTATCAGTGCCTTACATATCTATGTGTTACTTATATACGCATCATCAATCTCACTTATTGGGGAATAAGGATATCCATATGATTGTCAACTGAGAAAAACAATGCACAACCTCAAAGTTGAGAATTATGTTTTATTCGGCGGACTTTCTGAGGACTTCAAGTCTGGGAAGCAGCCTCTCCGATGGCTCTGAGGGGCTGCTTTGAGGAGGTAGGGGAGGAGCCAGGTTATATAGGAGTTTTTGCAACAAAGACCAGGTAGCGGGAACATCAAAAGATTACTGTTAATTAAAGAAAACCAGACATCTGAAGGTAATGAATTTAACACTTTTCTATGTATGGGAAGATGCCTTAGCTATCTAGGGCAAGTATCCTGTTCTTTCCCATCCAGAGTCCCCTCAGGGTGCACCGCTGGGAGTGGCTGCAATGGCTGAGGGTGTGGCAGTGGGCAACCCATTTGTCCCTGTCCCAGGTTCCCTCAGGCCCACCTTGGGGGTGACGATAGTGACTTGATGGCTGCAACATCCTTTGTTTACTGATATGGCAGGCAACATGTTTCATTCACATGATCCTTGGCTTACATAGCTAACCCTATTGGGAAATGTAGGGGCACACAAGCTTGGTAGAGGAGCTCTAGTGGGCTGAGTTTTGTTATTTGGAATTCCTATCAGGCAGGTGGTCATTGTACTTGAGATTGTTCCTTGGCTTGGAGGTCTTTAGTCCCTGTCCTAGGGCTGAGGGACAAGCCTTATATTTTTGAAAAGAATTGCTGTTTTTTGGGGGGTTTTTACATCTTTATTAGAGTATAATTGCTTTACAATGGTATGTTAGTTTCTGCTTTATAACAAAGTGAATCAGTTATACATATACATATGTTCCCATGGGAACATAAGAATTGCTGTTTTAGATCAAATTATTAATTAGCACTTGTAGGGAAGATCCAGAGTGATGCTCAATCTTACGTATGGGACCAACACAGGGACAGTGAAGGGGAGAAATGCATAATGCTTTGGAGTCAGTAGATTCTGGGCTTGATTATGAGCTCCAGAGTCTCAGAACAATACTGGGGGCAAGGGCAGTAAATATTGTTGCTGATTCAGGATATTCCATGTTAGGGACTGCCAGATTACATCAGAGTAGGAGTCTAAATGTTCCATGTCTCAATGCAGAATTTTATGTAAAGATGGGAGATTAAAAAAAAAGTGAGGAACTTAGGAAAGAAGGAAAGAAGAAGCATGAAAATAATTAAGATTACTGACAAAGCCTCTCTTCTTAGATTGACTTGACACTTTTAAACCACAAAATATCATGAAGTCTTGAGAGATGATTTGCTCTTTGACCTGTGACCATTTTTTTTTCATGAATTTGTTGTTGTTGTTATATGAAAAAGATTTGGAAAGTTATTTTTAAATGAAAGTAGTATTTTGTGAGAGTGTAGAAGTTGACGGGGCTAAGGGACATTATGGAAGAACTGTCAGGAATCAAGAAATTATCTAAAAAAGGTAAGAGTCTAGGCACAGACTTTTAAAAGAAACAACAATATATAAATACAGCTTGGTAGGGTTAGATTATTTTCATGGAGCATAAATCAAGCAATTAAATTACTTAGCAGAGTAAGTTGTGTGATGAGATCAACAAGAAAATGTAATTTGGAAAATTTGCAACCCTAGTATAAATTAATAATGCTTAAAAGTAGTTACCCAGAGTAGTAACAGAATAATGCAGTTGACTGAAAGAAGAGACACTCTTAGTCAAGAAATTTGTGTACATATTCAAAGACAGTTAGGGATGAGATGTTTATCTTAAAGTTATAGCCCTAACTAATTTATTCTCAATGTTATCTAGACATTATTAAGATAAATACCTTAGATATTTACTTCACCTCTTACGTGTAAACAGGGAGGGAAAAAATACATTTGATGTACGGTTGAAAAGCTGCCCTGTGGACATACAAAAGAATGATTACACTTTAAAATATTGAAATTTTGTGAGACTATCAATGAAGGAGAGAAGGAAGACAAAGAAAGTAACATAGAAAAAAACTTCAAAGATTGAGGCAATTGAGTTTCCACAGTAAAAGGAAAAAATGATGAGCAAGAAGTTGGTGGTGGAGAAAAAGGCCATTTTCTATGCTGAGGTGGAATTTGTAATCAGGCTTTTATGAGGGGATAGTATATAGAAGAATAAATTGAATATTTAGGATATTTTAAGCTTTTTCTGATAATAGTAACATGTTTCATTTATATAATTGAGAAAGGGAAAAAAGGAAAAAATTTAACTATGAAATAATAATTCTAAGACTCAGAGGTAGCTATTAGAATATTTTGAAATAGTTCCTTTTGGTTTTCTATGCATGTTTACATGGATAGCATAATAAAGTCTACTATTTTATATCCCTTAAAAGTTATACCTGTTTTTTAGCTATATCTTGATTGCTCAAATCAGGTAGACAATGTAGTTGTCATGTAAAAACGTACAAAAAAGCAAAAGCAAACTGGACAAAGAATACAGGAATGAAGCAACAAATAAGTATGTGATAAATAGTAATGTAAGAAACACCCAGAACATTCCACTACTGTTCTGATCTCTCTCAATTTTGCTGTTATTCAAAATGATGCTATTTATTAAACTTTACCCTGTTGATAGATGATTTCAAAAGTTATGACCCCTTAAAAGACTAATTACATTTTGGTCTTTGATCACAAATAATCCTTTTATGTAAGATATATATTTTGGCTCATGGCAAGCAGCCTGCAGCAATGAATATTACCTAAAATAGGGCAGCATCTGCAGAAAATCCCCAGGCTGGCTGTACAAACATACCTATTTCCGCTTCCATTTAGGATGAAAAAATCAACAAAGACTGTTTCTTACAGTCAAAAAAACTCACCAAAAGCATCAGTTTTCTTGAAAGCTAAGGCTGTAAAGCAACCAAGTGAACACACTTTGGAATAGTTGGGGCCCAAAACACGAAAGTGACTCACCTTCTCTCCCAAGATCTTTACCGCCCTCTGCCAGGTGCTCCTGGGAAAGATTGGGGGCAGGACAGGAGATAAGACAGAATCCCCCTTGCTGGAGTAGGTGCCGGGGAGATAACCAGTGGCTGCTGGAGAATAGGGGAGAAAATCTGCCCACGTTCATGGAATGGTCTCTCCTGCGAAGGTAAGCCTTAAGTTACCAGTCAGGAGATAAAACACTCTTTTGCCCCCATTGCACAAAGATCTATTGCTTCTTGAAAAAGAAGGTGTAAAAATCTCTTGGGCAGGAAATTCTCACCCAGGACCAACCACAGATTACAGGCAGGATTTAGCTGTCACGGGGAACAGGGGCAGTACCACTGAGAAAGCCCAGCCCTTTGCACAGAGCCTGAGGTTAAGGCTGGACCAGACAAAAAGAGAACCCCACCAGATAAATTAGGAGTATGGGATTAACAGATACACACCACTATATATAAAACACATAACAGGGATTTATAACCTACAGTGGAAAAGAATCTGAATATATATATATGGATAGATATCTAGATAGGTAGATAGATATCTCTAGGTATGTATCTGAATGACTTTGTTGTACATCTGAAACTAACACAATATTGTAAACCAACTATAGAAAACAAAAGAGAACCCCATCGATCTCCATTACACACCTAGTACCTTTTAAAGTAATTAAACAAGCAAGTCATTAGACTGAAGTGTTCCTGATGCCTTGGTAACCTAGGTAAGCAAACTGAAACCTAAGCCAGAGTCAATTCACTGGAATCTGAGAAAAGGAAACTGAAAAACAGCTAATCACAAACAGCCAAGCAGCCTTCCCCAAATAAGGCAACCATCTAAGCTGTAGCCAATCATATAATTGCTTTGCTTTGCTTCCATTGTCTTCTCTATAAAAGCTTTGCTCTGAGCTCTACCTACTGCTTTTGATTTGACGCTGCCGGATTCGAATTGGTGTTTGCTCACACAAACTCTTGAAATTGTTAACCTGCCTCAGTTTATCTTTTAACATATCTATGACAAATAACTACAGTCTACCACTGGGGGAGGTACAAGAACATGGAGAAAGAGCTCCTCTGTAGCACGGGTGTTCAGGAATTGCTGGAGGGGAAGTAGGCAAACTAATAAGAGAAACTAAACCCTCTAGCACCCCAGCTGCCACTCTAAGCATGAGGTAAGATGTCAATCAACCACTGGCAGAAATTGAAGCCTGTAGTGTCCTGAGGGTAACAACAGTAACAATAAAAGGCAAACACAATGAAATCTTAAATACAAGATGCCCAGTGAGAAAAGCCAGAAGCAAAAACTATATATTTTATTCAATTTTTGTGACAGTCTGGGAAAGATAAAACTACTACTACCAGTCAAAACTCAGACCCATGTTTGCCAGTGGCTAGGGTTAATTGGAGAGGATTGACTGAGGAAAAAGAGGTGCAAGTAAATTTTTTTTTTTTTTTTTTGCGGTACGCGGGCCTCTCACTGCTGTGGCCTCTCCTGTCGCGGAGCACAGGCTCCGGACGCTCAGGCTCAGTGGCCATGGCTCACGGGCCCAGCTGCTCCGCGGCATGTGGGATCCTCCCAGACCGGGGCACGAACCCGTGTCCCCTGCATCAGCAGGCAGACTCTCAACCACTGCGCCACCAGGGAAGCCAGCAAGTAAATTTTGGGGGTGTAATGGAAATCTTCTATATCTTCGTTGCAATGGTGGTTGCATGACTATATATATGAACTTAAATGTAAGTAAATTATACCTCAATACAATTGACTTTTTAAAAGTCTGCACAAAGAAAGAGTGATGTCATGTTTGTTAAAAGGAGAATGCAACTGGGATTTAAGAAACCTTGTTATTTTTCCAAATCTGCAATTGCTGATTGCCCACATATTTGAAAGATGCCTAATTCATTTATTTATTCAATCGTTTATTCATCCATTTCCCGATACTATGCAAAATAATTTGTCTACAATATTAAAGAAAATAATGTTTCTAGTCTTATGGTATTTATAATGGAAGAGACAGCAAACAAACAAAACAGCACAAAATAAAATTTCAGACACTGGTAAGTCCCATGAAGAAAGTAACACAGGTTGAAAAGACAAAGAAAAGACAAAGCATCACTGCAGAAGGCAACATTATAGCAGATGGGATGAAGAGAACATTTGGCCAGCACTTTCAAAGATGGGCTTGAGATTCTTAGGCAAAATCTGGAGGATGGTGCTATGCAGAAGGAAGAGAGATACTAAAGCCAGGCTTTTGATTGGAGCTGTTTAAAGGAGAAATATGTAACAATCTATTTCCTAAGAGTTTCAGAAAATCTTCAAGTTGTATCTGAGACATTGAGACATATCATTACATTAGAAATAGCCTAATAATGCCATTTTCTTAAACTCATTCTTTAAGTTATTGTTCTTTGTGAATTTTTTGACTATACTCGGGAAATAATATCATTTTCCATCTTTTTTTGCAAGATGGACTGTGTCAGTCATGTAGGAGCTATTAAGCCAAAACATTCATGTACTGCTCTAATCTTGAATTATCAATCTTATGGAAGTTAGTTTTTTCACTTTTCTTTCAATAAATGTCAAATCCAATTTTTTAAAATTGGCCTACAATTAATTCATTTTCCTTTGGGGAAAAAAGCCTTTGGAATCTTTCAATATACATATTTTCTTATCATTACATTTCCAAAAAACAGTTCGTATTTTATCCATATAATAAAGACTGTTATGACTTATTGGTTTTGAGGTTTTTTGAAATGTTCCTTCCAAATAACTGTAGTAGTAGAAACTGCTTTTACCTGAAATTGACTCTCAGCAGAAAAATTCTGTACTCAACATATTTTGCGTATCCTATGAGTAATCTGAAGAAATATATGTCATTTGATGTATAAAGTTAAAGGAAGAGAAAAATCCTTTGGTGTGCTGCATCTAGAACATTGACACCAAAATGCATATGGGATTCCAGCTTCTTATAATGAAGAGCAGTTTTTATCAGACAAACCCTCTCACCATAAACAACTATAAAATATGGACATAAAATAAACATCATTTAAAGATGTGAGAGAACAACCAAGGCTGCCAAGATCTTAAAGGTTCAAGATTCTATAGAGGAGGGAAATTGAATGTGTGTGTTTTAATGAAGGGAATGCTACTTCTGTCTTGTCAGCTCATCTTAAAAGTGGCATGCTTGAATTTGAGAGAAATTAGGTGAATGTGTTTCTTTTAAGTATAAATTCTTTCATAGTCAAAAGCATTTAGAGAATGCTTTCTTTTTCTCTTTTTGTCATTAAAACGAGAAAGAAAACATAATGCAAAAAACCTTTTTAATGAATTTGTAGTAAATGTGAAAAAGTGTTATCCTAATTTATATTTTTGCCCATCCAACCTCACTTCCATTTACACCCCACAAAGTCCTCCCCAACACGAAAGCTGGTGTGACTGCAGGAAGCAAAGACCAGAAACAAAGAGAATGAAAATAAACTATGTTGCCTTTGAACCTAAGTGGGATAGAGAAAAGCTGGGATTTACCAAGCCTTTGTTATATACAAAGTTTTCAGGTATTTTTCCTGTCAGTAGCCTTGGAAGATATCAGAGAATATTTCTCCCAAGCAGAGGACCTGCCTCTGAACTGATATAAAACCCAGAAAGCATTAGAATATTAATGGATTATCAGTTCAGACTTTATAGTAATCTTCAAAATGCCCAGAAAGCTAATGGAAATATTAGATGATTCCAGATTATCATTTTATGTGTTGGTGTAAATTTTTTGTTGTTGTTGTTGTTGTTTTGTGGTATGCGGGCCTCTCACTGCTGTGGCCTCTCCCGTTGCGGAGCACAGGCCCCGGACGCACAGGCTCAGCGGCCATGGCTCACGGGCCCAGCCGCTCTGCGGCATGTGGGATCTTCCCGGACCGGGGCACGAACCCGTGTCCCCTGCATCGGCAGGCGGACTGTCAACCACTGCGCCACCATGGAAGCCCGTGTTGGTGTAAATTTTAATGAAACATATTTCTGTGCTCAAGTGATTAATCTACACTCTTATGGGCATTTTAATCAAGTCTTATTGTTTACTTGCCTGGGAACGGTAAAATAATGTAGGTGTATGGTGGAAAGGTCAATGGACAAGGAATGAAGACAATTGTTTCCAGTTTGGGGAGATTATGAATAAAGCTGCTATAAACACTTGTATATGAGTTTTTGGGTAAAAATTTCACTTGGTTAAACACCTAGAAGATTACTACTTTCATTGCTTTATAAGAAATTGCCAAGCTATTCTCGAGTGGTTTAGCAAGTTGCATTCCCACCAGCAGTGAAGGAGAGTTCTTGTTTTTCCACACCCTTACCAGCATTTGATATTGTTAGTTTGATTTTTGCAATTCTGATAGATTTACAGTGGTATCTCATTGTGGTTTTAATTTGCATTTCTCTAATGACAAATGATGTGGAGTATTTTTTTTTTACATCCTTACTTGCCATCCATATACCTTTTTGGTGTAGTGTCTGTTCAGATCTTTTGCCCATTTTCTATGCAATCATTTGTTTTATTGTTTTTAGTTTTGTTTTTATTGTTGTTGAATTTTAAGTCTTTATATATCCTGGATATAAGTCTATAGCAGATATGTAGTTTGCAAATATTTCCCCTAAGTCTGTTGCTTATCTTTTCAATCTTTTAATAGCAATTTTCAGAGGACAAAACTTTTAAATTCTCATAAAGTCTAATTTATCAATTTTTTCTCTTATGGATTATACTTTTAGTGTTTTATCACAACTCATGTCAACCCAAAAGCCATGTAATCTTCTTACATAGGAATCAGATTCATGTGTCTTCATAATTGTGCAAATTTTCTGCTAGCATACCTATATTTGGGTTGTCCTGGGAACCAAGTTATTATGTGTCTATGCCACTCAGGTCAGAATTATAAACTATTCTAGAATTTTTAATGGAAAAAAAGAATTTTCCAACAACGTTTATTTTACAGATTGCTAGACCCGACATTCCAATTGTTGATTTTAACACATTTTTCACTTTTCTGCTGCTTTTAGAGATAATTTACAACAACTTAAATGAGAGTGTTCATACTTTAGGGGGTAATTGGTACAGAATTTGACAGATTTATTTTTTAGAGTGTTACTACTACTTCTTATTTCCATTACTTAGGGAATTTAGTAGAAGCACCAAAGTATTGCTTAGTTGTGTTGACATGGTAGACTTTATATTTATTAACTTCTTCAAATTATTATTATCCTCAGGGAGACTTTGTTATGCCAGTGTAATGTTTAGGGGCAGTTCCCTTTATATAATCCTCAGTTGAACCTTGAATATATACTTGAAATGCTTTGTGGGTTGCAATTCCATAGACACTGTTTTGTTTTTTTTTCGGTACGCAGGCCTCTCACTCTTGTGGCCTCTCCCGTTGCGGAGCATAGGCTCCGGACGCGCAGGCTCAGCGGCCATGGCTCACGGGCCCAGCCGCTCCGCGGCATGTGGGATCGGCCCGGACCGGGGCACGAACCCGCGTCCCCTGCATTGCAGGTGGACTCTCAACCACTGCGCCACCAGGGAAGCCCGACACTGGTTTTTGATATGAGAGCCATTTGGGGATTGATATGGAAGTTCAAGAGAATCTGCAACTGTCTATTTAATTATAATCATATATCTACCTCCTCCAGTTAAGGTCTCTATGTTATATCTAGTCTTGTTAACATATTACTAGAACATTTCACATAGTATGAACTTTACAAATCTGTTACAATTTAATTTGAACTTCACTGAAGGTAGCCTCAGGTATGTGACATATGCTCTCGGGATTATGTTATAGACAGTTCTGATGTGGATTAGAAGCACTCTATGGAGAAAACAAGCAGTAGAAACACCATTTTTCTATTCTTTTAGCCTTTTGAATCAAATATGGCTAAAAAAAGATAATTCTTATTAATCAGAGCTTGATTAGGGAATTATGTTTAAATGTTTGGGATCTAAAAATTTTATAAAGTCTCCTTTTTATAATAACACCAGTCATATTGGATTAGGTCCCATCCTAATGACCTCATTTTATCTTGATGACCTCTGTAAGGACCCCATCTCCAAGTATGGTAACATTCTGAAGTACTAGAGGTTAGGATACAACATATTTTTTGGGAGTAGACACTATTTAACCCATAACATTCTGCTTCCTGGACCCTCAAAAATCATGTTCTTCCTATTTGCAAAATATATTCACCCTATCCCAACATCCTTAAAAGTCTTAAACATTCCAACATCAACTCTCAGTCCAAAATTTCATCTAAACATCATTAACTCAATGTCCCAAATCTCATCATCTAAATCTTTGAAGTCAATTAGGGTACAATTTATCCTGGGGCAAATTTCTCTCCATCTGTGAACTTATAATACCAGACAAGTTATCTGTTTTCAAAGTACCATGATGGGACAGCAATAGCATTTACATTCCCACTCCAAAATGGAAAAATTGAAAGGAAAAAGAGCTCATGGTTCCCAAGCAAGTCTGAGACCTAGCAGGATCAATTTCATAAGATTTTAAGGTTTGAGAATAATCCTCTTTGGCTTGATGCTCTGTCTTCCAGGTCCACCTGGGCAGCCTCACCTTCTGGAACTGACGAAGTGATGTTGGGGTGATTCTTTCCTTTACTTAAAGGAAAACATACTCAGTCAGATAGCTCTACTAGCACATTTCCTGCCTGTGGCATCCCAGTAGTCTGGCAGCCTTCCTTTATTTCATCTGGTTTCTTTCCCTTTCAGTCTAAGCTGGCAGCATTTCTGTTAAAATGGTTGACTGGATCCACAACTTACACACCTAATCTCTTTAGCAGAGGGTTGTCTAGCCATACCCTTGGGTGTTCTCTCCAGAGCACACTTTCTCATTACTTGCAACACGGATAGGCTGAGGATTTTCCAAATCTCCAAGTTCTGGTCTCTTTTTGCTCAACAGTTTCTTTCTCAATTATCTCCCTCCTCTCACATTTTACTATAAGCGAAAAGGAGAAACCAGGCCACAACTTCAGCACTTTGCTTAGAAATCTCTTCTAAATATCAAAATTCATCACTTACAATTTTTCTTTCCACAGGACAGTAAAACACAATTCAGCCAAGTTCTCTGCCACTTTATGACAAAGGATCACCTTTCTTTCGGTGTCCAATAACATGTTGTCCATTTCCATCTGAAACCTCACCAGAAGCATCTTTAACATTCACATTTGTAAAAACAGTCTGGGCTTCCGTGGTGGTGCAGTGGTTAAGAATCCACCTGCCAGTGCAGGGGACACGGGTTCAATGCCTGGTCCTGGAAGATCCCACATGCCACGGAGCAACTAAGCCCATGTGCCACAACTACTGAGTCTGCGATCTAGAGCCCACGAGAACCACAACTACTGAGCCCGTGTGCCACAACTACTGAAGCCGGCGTGCCTACAGCCTGTGCTCTGCAACAAGAGAAGCCACTGCAATGAGGAGCTTGCGCACCTCAACGAAGAGTAGCCCCTGCTCGCCACAAATAGAGAAAGCCCGCGCGCAGCAACAAAGACCCAAAACAGCCAATACATAAATAAATAAATTTATATTAAAAAAAATAAAAACAGTCTCTTTAAGAAAAGCTAAACCTTCCTGGGTACCAAAATCAATATTAGGATTCTCCAGAGAAAGAGAACCAATAAGAAATGCACACACACACACACACACACATATATACACATGTGCATATCAGAGAGAGAGCAGAGACAGAGACAGAGACAGAGAGATTGAGAGATTGGTTTATTTTAAGGAATTAGTTCACATGATTGTGGGGGGTTGGCAAGTCCAAAACCCACATTGCAAGCTGACAGGCAGGAAATTCAGGTAAGAGTTGATTCTGTAGTCTTGAAACTGAAATCCACAGGATAGGACAGGCAGGCTGGAAACTCAGGCGGGGTTTCTATGTTCTGTCTTAAGGCCAAATGCATTCTTTGGGAATCCTCTTAAGGGCTTTAACTGATTGAATGTGGCTCCCTCACATTATGGAGAGTAGTCTGCTTTACTTAAAAGCTACTAATTTAAATTTAAAAATTTTTTAAATATATATATTAATAGCAACACTAGACTCATGTTTGACTAAACAATTGGGCACCATAGCCTAGCCAAATGGACACATAATATTAACCATCAAACACTCTGATAATATCATGGAATTGAACTGACTTTGTAATCAACAAGGGCTGAATCCTGTTATAAAATGAGTGCGGGATTAGAACAGAGACTGCTCATGGGGAATAGTTACATCTAAATTACTCACAGATAGATAAAATCCTCTTTCTCCTTTAATGGAGTAGATTAGAGCATAATATAGTAGAAATTCCATAAGCTGGGGTTCAGACAAACTTATGCACTAATTATAATTCTACCATTTACAATTGTGTGACTTCAGAAAAATTATGGGTAATTATGATGATTTGCTGTTTAGTAATTGAATGAACAAACCATTGGCTTCACATATGGGAAGGCCCAGCTGATTAGATAATGGTGTAGCTCAGAATCATCATTCATCAGGAGGCATTTGAAATGAAGGCTGTGGACGTAGAATTTTGTAAATCAAATCTAAAAGTACTGGGCTTCCCTGGTGGCACAGTGGTTGAGAGTCCACCTGCCGATGCAGGGGACGCGGGTTCGTGCCCCGGTCCAGGAATATCCCACATGCTGCGGAGCGGCTAGGCCTGTGAGCCATGGCTGCTGAGCCTGCGCATCCAGAGCCTGTGCTCCGCAACGGGAGAGGCCACAACTGTGAGAGGCCCGTGTACTGCAAAAAAAAAAAAAAAAAAATCTAAATGTACTGTCAAATATTGTACTCAGAGCTTGGTATATGTCCAAATTTCTTAGAAACTTCTTATCATTGGCTTCCCAGGGATGACTCTATATGATAGAGTTCTCTCAAATATAGTATTGTTTCTGTGTTAAAACTTGAATTTCTTTTCAGATAGATATTCTAGTTAAAATGCCCAAAGGCTACTATAAAGTAGAATGCTTCTAAATAACCAGCTTATCGAGATCTTTTTAAATTAGGAGAACATATCTATAGAAAAACTAGTGGGAATTTAATCAAAGTGTTGACATGCTGCCAAATAAATCTGTGAAAAATAGTCATCACGTCCTGAAAATTCAAAAATAATCACTATCAATCAAACCAGCAATGCTAAACAAAGATAAACAATTGTAGAAGAGCAGAACAAGAATTTCTGAAAACAGTACTTCCAAGACCTGCAAACCAGAAATAGCGTTTTCATGAACAATTTTTGGAATTTATCTGAAGTTCCTGAATAGTACCCTTGCAATGATCATTTCAGAAACTATTTTCTGTAAGATTATATTTACACTAGGTGAAAATTTTGCCTAAAGAATGCACTGAGATCTACAGGTTAAGCTCAGGGGTTCACAATCTTGGTAATTGTTTCTGCTGTTTCTTACACTCAGTTTCTTAAGCCAGAAACCTAGGAGTCATCTTAGTTCCTCTTTTTTCTTTCCGTCATACCCTGTATCCCATCCATCAGCGAATCCTGTCACTCTCGTCTTTAAAATCTATTTCGAATTAAATTCTTTCTCACCACTTCCACTCTGTCACTCTATTCCGAGCAACCAGGCCACAATCATCTGTCACATGATTTATAGCAATCGCCTCCCAACTGGTCTCTCAGATTCTATTCTTACCCCTCACCGTCTATTCTCCACACAGCAATGAAAGATCCTTTACAAGTTCAATCATATCTGTCTCTGGCACAAGATCTTTTGATGGTTTCTGTTCTTTCTTTCTTTTTTTTTTTTTTAACAGATCTTTATTGGAGTATAATTGCTTCACAATATAGTGCTAGTTTCTGTTGTACAACAAAGTGAATCAGCTATACATATACATATATCCCCATATCCCCTCCCTCTTGCGTCTCCCTCCCAACCTCCCTATCCCACCCCTCTAAGGTGGTCACAAAACACAGAGCTGATCTCCCTGTGCTATGCAACTGCTTCCCACTAGCTAATTATTTTACATTTGATAGTGTATATATGTCGATGCTACTCACACTTTGCCCCAGCTTCCCCCCCTCCCCTGTGTCCTCAAGTCCATTATCTATGTCTGTATCTTTATAACTACCCTGCCACTAGGTTCATCAGTACCATTTTTTTTTTTTAGATTCCATATATATGTGTTAGCATATGGTATTTGATTTTATCTTTCTGACTTACTTCACTCTGTATGACAGACTTTAGGTCCATTCACCTCACTACAAATAACTCAATTTCATTCTTTTTTATGGCTGAGTAATATTCCATTGTACATATGTGCCACATATTCTTTATCCATTTGTCTGTCGATGGACATTTAGATTGCTTCTATGTCCTGGCTATTGTAAATAGAGCTGCAACAAACATTGTGGTACATGACTCTTTTTGAATTATGGTTTTCTCAGGGTATATGCCCAGTAGTGGGATTGCTGGGCTGTACGGTAGTTCTATTTGTAGTTTTTTAAGGAACCTCCATACTGTTCTCTATAGTGGCAGTATCAATTTATATTTCCACCAACAGTGTACGAGGGTTCCCTTTTCTCCACACCCTCTCCAGCATTTATTGTTTGTAGATTTTTTGATGATTGACTGGTGTACAATGTGATACCTCATTGTACTTTTTTTGTTTGTTTTTTTTGCGGTACGCAGGCCTCTCACTGTTGTGGCCTCTCCTGTTGCGGAGCACAGACTCTGGACGCACAGGATCAGTGGCCATGGCTTTCGGGCCTAGGTGCTCTGCGGCATGTGGGATCTTCCCGGACCGGGGTACGAACCTGTGTTCCCTGCATCGGCAGTGGACTCTCAACCACTGCGCCACCAGGGAAGCCCCCTCATTGAACTTTTGATTTGCATTTCTCTAAATGATTAGTGATGTTGATCATCCTTTCATGTATTTGTTGACAATCTGTATATCTTCTTTGGAGAAATGTCTGTTTAGGTCTTCTGCCCATTTCTGGATTGGGTTGTTTGTGTTTTTGATATTGAGCTGCATGAGCTGCTTGTATATTTGGAAATTATTCCTTTGTCAGTTGCTTCATTTGCAAATATTTTCTCCCATTCTGAGGGTTGTCTTGTTTACGGTTTCCTTTCCTGTGCAAGTTTTTAAGTTTCATTAGGTCAATCTGTTTATTTTTGTTTCTATTTCCATTTCTCTAGGAGGTGGGTTAAAAAGGATCTTTTTGTGATTTATGTCATAGAGTGTTCTGCATATGTTTTCCTCTAAGAGTTTGATAGTGTCTGGCCTTACATTTAGGTCTTTAAGTCATTTTGAGTTTATTTTTGTGTATGGTGTTAGGAAGTGTTCTAATTTCATTCTTTTACATGTAGCTATCCAGTTTTCCCAGTACCACTTATTGAAGAGGCTGTCTTTTCTCCATTGTATATTCTTGCCTCCTTTGTCAAAAATAAGGTGACCATGTGTATGTGGGTTTATCTCTGGGCTTTCTATCCTGTTCCATTGATCTATATTTCTGTTTTTGTGCCAGTACCATACTGTCTTGATTACTATAGCTTTGTAGTATAGTCTGAAGTCCAGGAGCCTGATTCCTCCAGTTCTGTTTTTCTTTCTCAAGATTGCTTTTGCTATTCAGGGTCTTTTGTGTTTCCATACAAATTGTGAAACTTTCTGTTCTAGTTCTGTGAAAAATCCCATTGGTAATTTGATAGAGATTGCATTGAATCTGTAGACTGCTTTGGGTAGTATAGTCATTTTAACAATGTTGATTCTTCCAATCCAAGAACATGATATATCTCTCCATCTGTTTGTATCATCTTTAATTTCTTTCATCAAGTGTCTTCGAGTTTTCTGCATGCAGGTCTTTTGTCCCCTTAGGTAGGTTTATTCCTAGGTATTTTGTTCTTTTTGTTGGAATGGTAAATGGGAGTGTTTCCTTAATTTCTCTTTTAGATATTTCATCATTAGTATATAGGAATGCAAGAGATTTCTGTGCATTGATTTTGTATCCTGCTACTTTACAAAATTCATTGATTAGCTCCAGTAGTTTTCTGGTAACATCTTTAGGATTCTCCATGTATAGTATCATGTCATCTGCAAACAGTGACAGCTTTACTTCTTTTCTGATTTGGATTCCATTTATTTCTTTTTCTTCTCTGATTGCTGTGGCTAAAACTTCCAAAACTATGTTGATAAATAGTGGTGAGAGTGGGCAACCTTGTCTTGTTCCTGATCTTAGTGGAAATGTTTTCAGTTTTCACCACTAAGAACTATGTTGGCTATGGGTTTTTCATATATGGCCTTTATTATGTTGAGGTAAGTTCCCTCTATGCCTACTTTCTGGAGAGTTTTTATCATAAACGGGTGGTGAATTCTTTTGAAAGCTTTTTCTGCATCTATTGAGATGATCATATGGTTTTTATCCTTCAGTTTGTTAATATGGTGTATCATATTGATTGATTTGTGTATATTGAAGAATCCTTGCATTCTTGGGATATACCCCACTTGATCATGGTGTATGGTCCTTTTAATGTGCTATTGGATTCTGTTTGCTAGTATTTTGTTGACAATTTTTTCATCTATGTTCATCAGTGATATTGGCCTGTAGTTTTCTTTTTTTGTGACATCTTTTTCTGGTTTGGGATCAGGGTGATGGTGGTCCTGTAGAATGAGTTTGGGGGTGTTTCTCCATCTGCTATATTTTGGAAGAGTTTGAGAAGGATAGGTGTTAGCTCTTCTCTAAATGTTTGATAGAATTCGCTTGTGAAGCCATCTGGTCCTGGGCTTTTGTTTGTTGGAAGATTTTTAATCACAGTTTCAATTTCAGTGCTTGTGATTGGTCTGTTTATATTTTCTATTTCTTCCTGGTTCAGTCTCAGAAGGTTGTGCATTTCTAAGAATTTGTCCATTTCTTACAGGTTGTCCATTTTATTGGCATAGAGTTGCTTGTAGTAATCTCTCATGATCTTTTGTATTTCTGCAGTGTCAGTTGTTACTTCTTTTTCATTTCTAATTCTATTGATTTGAGTCTTCTCCCTTTTTTTCTTGATGAGTCTGGCTAATGGTTTATCAATTTTGTTTATCTTCTCAAAGAACCAGCTTTTAGTTTTATTGCTGTTTGCTATTGATTCCTTCATTTCTTTTTCATTTATTTCTGATCTGACTTTTATGATTTCTTTCCTTCTACTAACTTTGGGGTTTTTTGTTCTTCTTTCTCTATGTGCTTTAGGTGTAAGTTTAGCTTGTTTATTTGAGATGTTTCTTGTTTCTTAAGGTAGGATTGTATTGCTGTAAACTTCCCTCTTAGAACTGCTTTTACTGCATCCCATAAGTTTTGTATCAGTGTGTTTTCGTTGTCATTTTTTCTAGGTATTTTTTTATTTCCTCTTTGATTTCTTCAGTGATCTCTTGGTTATTAAGTAGTGTATTGTTTAGCTTCCATGTATTTGTATCTTTAACAGATTCTTTCCTGTAATTGATATCTAGTCTCATAGCTTTGTGGTTGGAAAAGATATCTGATACAATTTCAATTTTCTTAAATATACCAAGGCTTGAAAGTGACCCAAGATATGATCTATCCTGGAGAATGTTCCATGAGCACTTGAGAACAATGTGTATTCTGTTGGTTTTGGATGGAATGTCCTATAAATATCTATTAAGTCCATTTAGTTTAATGTATCATTTAAAGCTTGTGTTTCCTTATTTATTTTCATCTTGGATGATCTGTCCATTCGTGAAAGTGGGGTGTTAAACTACCATGATTGTGTTACTGTTGATTTCTCCTTTTATTGCTTTAACATTTGCCTTATGTATTGAGGTGTTCCTATGTTGGGTACCTAAATATTTACAATTGTTATATCTTCTTCTTGGATTGTTCACTTGATCATTATGCAGTGTCCTTCTTTGTCTTTTGTAATAGTCTTTATTTTAAAGTCTATTTTGACTGATATGAGAATTGCTACTCCAGCTTTCTTTTGATTTCCATTTCCATGGAATATCTTTTTCCATCCCCTCACTTTCAGTCTGTATGTGTCCCTAGGTCTGAAGTGGGTCTCTGGTAGACAGCATATATATGGGTCTTGTTTTTGTATCCATTCAGCCAGTCTATGTCTTTTGGTTGAAGCATTTTATCCATTTACATTTAAGGTAAATATTATATGTATATTCCTATTACCATTTTCTTAATTGTTTTGGGTTTGTTAGTGTAGGTCTTTTCCTTCTCTTGTGTTTCCTGCCTAGAGAAGTTCCTTTAGCATTTGTTGTAAAGCTGGCTTGGTGGTGCTGAATTCTCTTAGCTTTTGCTTTTCTGTAAAGGTTTTAATTTCTCTGTTGAATCTGAATGAGATACCTTGTTGGGTAGAGTAATCTTAGTTGTAGGTTTTTCCCTTCCATCACTTTAAATATGTCCTGACACTCCTTTCTGGCTTGCAGAGTTTCTGCTGAAAGATCAGCTGTTAAGCTTATGGGGATTCCCTTGTGTGTTGTTTGTTGTTTTTCCCTTGCTGCTTTTAATATGTTTTCTTTGTATTTAATTTTGTTAGTTTGATTAATATGTGTCTTGGTATGTTTCTCCTTGGATTTATCCTGTATGGGACTCTCTGTGCTTCCTGGACTTGATTAACTATTTCCTTTCCCATATTAGGGAAGTTTACAACTATAATCTCTTCAAATATTTTCTCAGTCCCTTTCTTTTTCTCTTCTTCTGCTGGGACCCCTGTAATTCAAATGTTATTGTCTTTAATGTTATGCTAGTTTGAATGAATATTTTTTATATTCTTAATGGTTTTATTCCTCTTTCTATGTATGAGTTTTATTTACTAAGAACACTATATTTTCTGACTGGAACATGGTGGTTCTTCAACTTTGGTGTATATGTTTGAGTCTCTCTAGGGCTTTATATAAAGTATATTCTTGGGTCCAACACTATACGGGACCTAGAAATATTGTTTTCCCAGGTGTAACAGGTGAATCATATCA
Source organism: Stenella coeruleoalba (assembly GCF_951394435.1). NCBI lineage: Eukaryota > Metazoa > Chordata > Mammalia > Artiodactyla > Delphinidae > Stenella > Stenella coeruleoalba. Next base: position 37,167,173 of record NC_137148.1, read on the forward strand.
GGTTGATTTAAGGACTCCATTTTGCAGAGGAAAAAAGCTAGACTATTCCCTGATAATATGCAGGAAAACAGTGAAATGAGAGAGGAAATGTCCTTTTCTCTTTAGAAAGAAAAGTCAGAAGTCTAAGGAGTTCAAAATTAGTAAAAAGAGTGGTAGAATTACAAGTAAAATGGAAAACATTCTACTCAGTTAATTACTGGTCATATATTGTGAAAAGTGCCTGATTGGGCATTTAAGTCAGAAAACCTTGGGTTTAAATTTTAGTTCTAACACTCAATACCTATGCCCCTGTTAAATCTCTCTGAGGCAGAATTTTTTCATGTGCAAAATGTAAATAATGATACTTACTCATAAAGTTGATTTAATTCAAGTGGTTTTACCCATCTCCAGACATTTTGAATGGGTTTGATTCATTTATTCATTCAGTAACCATTAATTGGAAAATTAATTGGGTATTTTCTATGAGTCAGGCATTGAAGACATGTGCTAAAGCCTAGAAAATATTTAATTTTTGTAACAATGAAGCAAAGGTATACTTTATTGCTTTTAAAAAAATCTTTAATTACCAAAGCCATAGATAAATACATGCTCTTTGTGAACTTATCATTTATTTCCCATCCTCCAGCACTTCTTCCCTCTCAATAGTTAACCATTGTTTTGGTCTTTCCAGATCTTTTTTCTATTAATATCATTTTATAATTAGTCTAGCAAATCCAAGTACTAGAACTTCTTTTTTCAATAGGGATAATTTTGGCTTCAGCAACAAACAGAGGCTTAGAAATATCTGTTTATTATCTCAAAAAAAAGGTCCAAAGACTAGGCAGGAACTTCAAAGTAAACTCAACAGCTAAATGGTATCAACAAGGATATGGGTTCACTCCATCCTACCACACTCCCATCCTCCACTTAACAGAACCTCCTCACCTTGCCTATGGTTACAAAATGGTTACAGGTCTTTTAGATAACAGCCCCTCAGCAATATCCAAAGGCATTTGCTTATGCTGTTCCAAAGGCTGAAACTGATGTTCTCCTAATGTATCTCCTTAAAAGGATTTTCCCAGTAGCCCCCAGAAGACTTTCCCTGATGTCTCATTGGCTGGGGTTATAATTCATGATATACATAAACAAATTACTTGCAAGAAGAATAGAATTACTATAATTGGGTTAGACAATTGACACTCACTCTCATATTTCCTGCAAATAGGGGATGGTAAACTGTGAATAAATCAGTCTCTGCAGCAAGAAAGAAGATAAGTCAAGGATGGATGCTGGTAAACTTCAGGGTCTGCCAGAAACAAAATTAAATGGAAACTGAGTTCCTTCATGACAACTAATTTCTTGCTAGAAAAAAGTAAAGACAAAGGTACCTAGCCATCCTACAAATCTCAGCTCACATTTTAATTCTAACAGCAAGTTTTTCCTTGACTTCCCATACTAGATCAGGTGTCTATTTCACATCATCAGAGGACCACTGGCAATTTCAGAGAGAGCTAGCATGATGCTGCTATGGGATTTTTTTAATGCATGTATGTTTTACTGACTAGACTATAAAATCTATGCGAGAAGAAGCTAGGGTTATTTTGCCCATCTTTTGCAGCCTTTGTGCTTAGTACAGTGCCTAGTACATAATAAGTGCATAAAATTTTATGCAGAATAAATGAATGAATGATTGAGAGGAAGGGTAGTTTTTACTGTAACTGAAATAACCCAATACAGTGAAGGGATGGAAATCAAGCAAATTTTAGAAGTTGACATATGCAGAACCTGTCTAGACATTAAGAATTTAAACATGCTATCTCTGGGCTAGGAGATAGTGTTTTGAATTTCTTCACCTTGTTCTTAAAAGACTCATGAAGCAGACACTGATTCTCTGACATGAATATTTCAACAGTTAGAAGCCCCCCATTGCCCTTAATCTACCACTGCTCCATGTATGTGTATCTGTGTGTGTGTAAGTGGGAGACCTCTTTTCTCTTATATAGAATTCTGTTTTAAATTGGGAAAAATATTGGGGAAGTTGAAAGATAAATTAACAGAACAAACTTATAGAAAAATAGTACTTTTTAGTAGAGCCTAGAAATAGACAATCAGAAAACAGGGCCTTGAGGTTGGAAATGAGAGAGAGAGAGTGAGAAAAAGAGAGAGAGAGGGGCAGAAAGATTTTTGTGCTATTTTATTTAGATTCTGAAGAGGGGAGGGAATTCTTCCAAAGAATAGGCATACTCCATCTGTTTGGTCTTAGAAGGAGTCTCAACCATGTCACACTGTCACTAAGCCTGCACTTAGCTCTCTTGGTTGTGTGATATTGATGGCAGAGAAACAGAGAGTAGGAAATCAAGAACAGAGCAGCTCTATCAATCTCTCTATACAGGCCCTTCTGAAACACAGCAGCCTTGAAAGGCTCTGATGTATGAAGTTATCTTCTTGGAATCTTCCTGTTACAAGAAAAATCCATGAGATTTTCTAGCTAAAGAATTATAAAATCCTAATACCTCAGTGTTCTGAAACTTTGTTATAGTCTGTAAAATTGATTTCAAGTTTTTGTACTTTTTGTGGTCTGTATATCCGTGTAGCTGTGTGTGTCTATTTGTGTTCTCTTATAGATGGTAAGAGATAGATGGTAAAATATCAGTGTTTTCCCCTAGGTGGTCCTTAGAGAGATCATGCTATGTGTTCAACAGATATATGTATATATTATATTATTTAAAGACACTGTAACATGGTGAAATGAATAATGCAAACAGCATTAGTAACAAAGCAAGCATTATTTCAAATACACATATCCTCTTCTTGTCCAAAGTCACGAGTATACTTTTAAATAAGTTGGCTGTAGGTGCCAAAATAATTTCCAGTGACTATTGACGTGTCTTGACTATTTAGCCTAGGACAACTCATCAGATACAGTCAGAATTATTTCCAAGGAAGAATAAAAATGAGACCCTTTATAAAAAATAAGCAATATTCTTCCTCAGCCTTCACAAAATCTTGATCTCGTTTTAGTTCTTCTCTAAGTTCAGAATTTGTTGGCTACTCAACTTTATATATAAAAATAGAGCCCTTTTTGACTAAGGGCAGCACTTTTGACTCTCATCTAGTTGGTAAAGTGTGTCAGTCAGAGGAAACTGGGGCTCTCAAACCTGATAGGAGAAGTATGTTCAAATGCTGATGGACATATATCTTGAAATTGCTGAGTTTCTTATGGATTGTGTACAGTTACAAGACTTCATGAAAAATACTTTTGATTCCTTAAGAAACTTCTTTTTGACTTTACAAAATGGGAACTGTTGTTCTCCAAGAATCAGGATATGAACAGACTCTCTCATTACTTTTACTTATAGAAGATTTTCCCAGCTCCTAATCCCTTTTTTTCCATTAGGTGTATGTGAACAAAAGTGGAAACCACTGATAATAAAACCCAGAATATTCTGGGTATGAAGCAACAAAACCCCAAACCTGCAAACATGGCTGAGACTATTGCAATACTGATTACAATCAATGGCCTACTGCACAATCTTTCTTATTTCTTCGTTTTTATGGTTGACAGAAAACATGAGATCAAATAGTATTACATAACAAGGGAGAACACTTAAAATTATATCACAAGATCCTTGGTCTTAAAATTGAGTTTAGTTTAAAATATGTATGAGGTGGTTTATTCTTACTACATTTGTTTGATATATGACATAAAATGTGATTAAAAATTAAACATTCCATAAAATGTAAACAGTAGAGGTTATGTAAATGGTGGAACTGATGTGAATATTTATTTTATCCCTGTCTCGATCAAATTGATACACCAAGCAAAAGTTCATCCAAATTAGATTTCAATCCTTTAAAGGAAGTCATTCAATTGAAACTAATTTTCTCATCCCTTGCTTCCTCTGTGTGCTGTCATTTATAGTCAAAGCCAAATTTATAGTCAAAGCCAAGGGGCGGAAATACATTTCGATAACATTTTTTTTCTCCTAGAGAGTACTTATTTCCTTTTTGGGAGTTTTATTTCAATTGCATTGTCAATGTAAAGAAATTATGTGAAATCACTGAAGTTGGGCCTAAATCAAGCTTCCATTAAAAACAGAACTTATAAACAGAGCTTGATGAATAACAACTTAGGAAGATGTTTCAAAAATTTAACAGACAATAATACAATGTAAAAAGCACCAACATTATCAGAAAAAGCTGCAAAGAAATTTCTTTGATAAAGACAGTTTAAATGTGTGACTTTTCTGTGTCCTGGGTAAGTAATTATTTTCTGTCTGAATTGCATTTTGTCTCTTCCATGTCTGTAATACACTGCCCTGTGAGTTCTACTCAAGTACTTAATTTTTTTTTAAGTAAGTAAAGAAATAGAGATCATAGAAGCAAGTAAAAAAACAAGACAAGCCCAAACTGATATCCAAAATGGCCAAACAATGTAGGTAAACAGAAAAATATTTTTTCTTGATGAAATCTTGAAAAACCTATCCAAAATTTATACAGCAAGCAAAGAAGACTAAAGTACATCTGAGTATAGAATAATATAAAAAATAAGTAATATTTTTAGCATGCTGAATGAAGGTGCTGTGTTATCCTGATATTATTCAGCATCTTCAAATGTGTATTTAATAATTAACAGTGTGTGTTAGCGATTGTCAAGCTATAGCTATATTTGGTTACCTGTTTTTATAAATAGTGTTTAATTGGAACACTACCATACCCATATGTTTATGTGCTGTCAAGGTTATTTTTGTGATACAAGAGCAGAGTTGATTAGTTTTGAGACTCACAGATTGTAAATATACATTATATGGCTCTTTATAGAAAAAAAGTTTTCTAAAACTTGGTCTATACAAATGAAAATAATTAAATTTATGGTATTTTAAGATGACACAATTGAGGCAATTTTTACTAATGAAAAGATGAAAATGAGTTAAAGCAGTCTGAGATAAGCAATGGTGTGTTATGAGTTTTATCTTTCTAAAATTGTACATTTCCTAGAAGAAGCAATTTTATTCCAAGAATACAATAACTATGCAACATTACCTTTTTGGATTTAAAAGGGAAAAGAAAGCATTCTAAAAATATATCTATTTGTTAGGGTAGGCTAACTGCATTACACAAGTCTAAAATTTAAGTGACATCACACTATTATTATTATTATTTATTTTTCACTCATACAACAGTCTGAAAAGACTGTTCCTCTTTGGAAGGCTCTTGAGGCATTGCCCTCTGCTTAGGACTGCTTGGCTTCTTATATTTTTGTGGTGGACTTTCTTCTAGGTCCTTGGAGCTTTATTTCATTTTCTGATGAGGAAAAAGAGTGAAGGATTGTGAATGGAAGGATTTTACAAACCGTATTTGAAAGTGTGGTTCATCGTTTCCACCCAGATTCCATTGTTCAGAGCTTAGTCACATGGCTTTCACACAATTGCAAGGGTGGCTGGGATATATAGTCTTTCTGTGTGCTCCAGCGGAATAGGGAATTCCTTTGATGATCCAGCTAGTTACTGTATTAAGTGCATGTGCCCACATACACTCACGCATGCGCGTGTGCACACACACACACAAACACACACACACTGTAATAACGGAAGCAGCTTGTAATCTCATTCACAACAGCAGTCAACTTTTATTGCTAGTAAAGTAGCCTATTTTAAGTCTGTGGTAATGGTTCAAGTTCATACATTCAAATTACATCAAATTTATTTACGGAATTGATTTTTAAATTAACATTAAAGTACATATCATTTATGACAAATAGCTTATATTTATGTAATAAGAATACAGTTTAGTACTTGGATGTCACACATAAAAATTAAAAGTGAATATCCTTTAAGAATTCTAACAAATTATTAAGAAAATATGAATGTTTCAGTGTAAAGCTGAACAAAATGTCTGAAGTTATTATCAACATCTATAGTCTAGAGAGTAGCACTGTCCAAAAGAACTGTGATGCAAGCTATATAGGTAATTTTAAATATTCTTGTAGCCATATTAAAATTGTAGAAACAAAACAGGTGAAATTCATTTCAATAATATATTTGATTTAATCCAGTGTATCCATAATATTATAGTTTTAGCATGTAATCAATATAAAATTATTAAAATAGTATTTTTTAAGAGTCTTCAAAATCTGGAGTGTATTTTATGCTTCAAGCATGTCAATAGCCCTATTTCAAGGACTTAATAGCCACATTTGGCTATGGCTACCATATTGGACAGTGCTTTCCTATATCATTGACTCTCAAATTTAGGGAGTCTGACGATCACCTGTGGAATCTGTTAAAAGTACAGATTCCAGGTTCTCACTTAGAGAGTCTGATTCAGTAGGTTGGCATGGGGCCCACGAGTCTATATTTTAAGAGATATACTCACGATTTTCATGTAAAAGATCAGGGGTCCACAACTGATAAAAGGCTGCTATAGAAATCTCTAAGGTCCCTTCTACCACCAATTTTATAATTTCTAGGATTTTTCAGAACCTGTTGCTCTAATGATTTCACCTTGTAATGTTTATTATAGCATACAATTTTGTGGAAAATTTGTTTAACAGAGCATATTGAATTTCAAATCTTTGGATATTTTTAACAAAGCAACAGGGCAAGTTAGAGTTGACCAGGGCCATCTTTGTTCTAACTCACACTCCTCCACTGAGTAAACGGACAGATGGGTGGGAGCCACGTTTACAGTGTCACTGAGAAAAATACTCAGTTGCCAGATATGAAGAAACTTATCCATTTTGATTATCACAGTAAGTTTCAATTTCAGAAAACAAATTAAATCCATATGTAGTAGATCTCAGCTTTAAAAAATGCTTCCCACATTCTAAATCATTAGCAACATATGGTTTATTTTTACTGTTTTATTATCCTTCTTTATTGTGAATTTTCCTCAGATCTTCAAGTTCATATGCTTTCTTATAGACTCTACCAGATGTCTCATTTTATTGAATCCTATACTTGTCTGAAATACAAATGACTGCTATTTAGAAAGTTTAATATCTCTGTATATGCAAATGATTTGTATTTATATGAAAAAGTTTTCTAAAATATTTTAAAATACCAAGACTCTCAAAATGTTACATGTATACTAGCAGCAGCTTCTGCTTTAGAAATAAATGACAGTTTTTCATTATTTTCCAATTTAAAAGGGTTGATTCCACTCACTCATATCTGTGAATCATTCTCCTCTAAAATGAAGAAGACCAAGGACGTAAAAGTTTACATCTTTCCTTAAGAGAACTAAAGAGCAGAGAAAAACACATTTTTCTCCAAGGATGCATTCATTTGTTAGCATGAATCCAATTCAATCCTCTCCATGATCAATTGTGGTCCAACATATATCTCCAAGCTATTTTCTTTCCAAAGACATACGGTTAAGTGAGGCATGAAATTTTCTTAATCTTTATCATAATAGAAGTTGGAAAATATATACTGTTGAGTTAATCTGCTACTTGAAACTTTCTGTGAAATTTCTTAACAGCTTTGATAGAAAAAATGGTCTATTTTTCATTTATCCGCTCAAATTACTTACAGAGTGAAGCCTTTTTTTCAAATGTTAATCAAAATAATGTATTAGGTCTCATTTTTCACATGTAAATTGGGCATATTCTAAATGCAAGGGAGTGCCACACATATTATTAAGAATACAATGGACCTTAAGACAAGAGTCCTACTTCCAAGAAGAGTCAAGGTGTGCTGGTATGTATGCCATTTCATTTATTTCTTAGATAAAATCTTATAAAGTAAGTATTATTATTATTCCAATTTTGCTGATTGAGAATCTTGAACCCAATGTAACACAGCTCCTGAATGTTAAAATTGGAGTATACACCCCATATTTTAAACTCTTTCCTCTACATCTGGTGAGTATATTGGGAGGGGACAGAGGCAAAAAACAGAATGTACCCAGTTTCAGTGGACATTATTTATGATACTTAATTCCTGCCATTATGAAGCAAATATAATGTCCCAGATGGTTTTCATAAAATCAGAGAAATCTTGTGTTTGAACAGTGATGTGGAGAGAATGAGACTGCCTAAGATTATAAAGAATAGAACCAAACGAATCATTATTTTTCTTTTAAAAATACAAGATAAATTACTTATTCTTAGATCCCCATACAGTCATTTTCTTACAACCAAAAGATATTTAATGTTATATTGTTAGGCCATCACATCCTGAACAGTGAAAATTGGTGTAATTTAGTTCATGTAGAAAGCTATTGAGACTCTTACAGTAAGAAATTTTACAAAGTGACAATCCTTCCTGGAGTATTAAAAATATCAGTTGCTTTATAGTCTGACAAATCAGAGTTTAATGATAGTTAATAACATGCATTTAATAGAGAAAAAACACAAAGTACTGTATGACCTTTTGTATCTTTTCATGTTAGCAGGGAACAATTTTCCAGCTCCTTTCAGTCCCCAACCACCCCCCTCAAAAGAAAAAGATTAAAAATGAGATCTAAAAATCAATGTTTATTAAGCTACAATTTGGATTATAGAGAATACCATTACAGAGACAGATTTTTATGTTGAAAATATTTTCAAACATTAGTGTTGTTCAAGGTAACCAAGCTTTTTTGATATGTATATGCAGCCATCTTACACAACTAGCCTTTCTTTAGTCTCTTTACATCAAATAGTTACCCTAAGACTAAAGATGAATACATTAATAAAGATTGTTGTTTAAAGAATAATGACTGCAGAGTTGACAGTGGGAGGTAAGGTCAAGATTAAATTTTCTCTGTTTTTTGTTTGTTTGTTTTTCTCATATTCTCCAATTTTATTACAGACTTTGTTCTCTGTACTCTGGACGCAAGATCTTTGAACTTGCTTTTTTCTCTGCTAGGAAATGTCTCCTTATTCCTTTGCTTTGTCCTACAGACAGCTGATTCAGCACTTTCCCTCCAAGAGAACTTTCCTACCCTCTCTGATTGATCAGTTCTCTTGGATATGTCTTTTGTAGGACCATATGCTCTCCTCAAGAGTATTAAATAAGGGTTTAATTTTTTTAAAACTGCAATTACTTAATTTGCCTCTATTTTCTCTGCTAAACATACACCATTGTGAGAGCAGGGTTGCTGTCTGTTTGGCTAACCAATGTTTCTCCAGTACCCACTGAAATGCCTGAAAAAATCTAAGTTAAGGTGGTACCTCCTTATCTCCTCATCTTGCCCCTAGCACTTGCCTTCAGTTGACAATTTATTGTTTAGTTTTGTCACAGTCAAGAGCAATCTTTGCATTGGACCCATAATTCTAGCACCATTTTGATTATAAAAAATTTTATTAAAAGGATCTAATTTTGATTCTGCTGTTTGATTAAGGAAACTACTAAGATTAAAGACACAGATTCAAACCATGTCACGCTTAATGAATGAATAAAAATTCCGGTAGAATATTTCCTAGTATTGTTTTATAATGAAACATTATTAAATACTTAACTTATAGAAAGATATTGAACAAAATGAAACAACCTTTTAAAAACCCAACACCCAGATTAAAATACAAAAAATACAACTCTGTCAAAACAGCTGACACCTCTATGAAATTTCCAAGATCACCATTCCCAACAAGTCTCAGGTTGCAACTATTCTAAATTTGTTGTTTATCGTACTACACATTTTTCATGTATTTGTGTATGTATGTGTATATATATCATATGATATAGTTCTGTATCTTTTAAAACTGTATATATTTATATATTATTTATATTTTGCATACATTCTTCACCACCTGATTTTTACACTCAGTATTTTAATTGTAGGTCCAGCCATATTTTTCTATAACTTTAATTCATTGATTTTTTTCTCTGCTGAAGAGAGAAATTTAGGATATTTCCAACTTTTAGTATTTAATAAAATAGTTTCTATTAATATTCTTGTGAATGGGTTTTAATGTATGCCAGAATTTCTCTAGACTATAAATCTAGTTGTTGAATGCCAGGTCACAACTTTGTTAAACATTTGATTATACTGGTTATGTCAAATTGTTTTCCAAAGTGATTTTACCAATCTACATTCTAATAAACAGTTTAGTAGATTTATTGTTGTTTCACATCCTGAGCCATTATTTTCATGTTTTAAAATTTTGTTAGACTAGAGCTATAAACACAGTGTGTATAAATCTTAGTAACAGTTGAATGATAAAAGCATTTTTCAGAAAACTATATACAGTATCATACAAATACTCTTTTTTGAAAGCAGGGGAATGATAAATCCAAAGACCAGGAAAGTGGTTCTCTCTGTGGAAGGCAGGATATAGATGGATAGGATGGGAAAGAAAAATAGCTAGCAGAAAATTTTAGTAATGCTCTACAACTTGGATATGGATTTGGATTTGTCATTGTTACATGTATTAAAGTAAGTAAATAAATATATAAAATAAATAAATCAAAGAGCAAGTCACATATGTATCGACATACCAATTATGCTAGTGTGTCATGAATTGTGGAATTTAATTAATCCAATTATACGTACCCAGTGACTGAAAATAAGTAGACGGGCAGACAAAAAGAAAGATAAGTATGTAGATGGAGGTGTATGATGTGGAATTGTGTTACACTGTGATTTTAATTAGTATTTTCTTCTTTTTCCAATAAAATCAACCATCTTTTAAAATGTATTGGCAATTTGTGATTTCTGATCTGTACTGATATTTCCCCCCCCCCCCCATTTTTCTATTGTATTAATTGTATTTTTCTTTTTGATTTGTAAATTTAAAAATATATTTTGGTGGGCTTCCCTGTTGGCCAGTGGTTGAGAGTCCGCCTGCCGATGCAGGGGACACAGGTTCATGCCCCGGTCTGGGAATATCCCACATGCCGCGGGGCAGCTAAGCCCGTGAGCCATGGCCACTGAGCCTGCGTGTCCGGAGCCTGTGCTCCGCAACGGGAGAGGCCACAACAGTGAGAGGCCCGCGTACCGCAAAAAAAAAAAAAAAAAAAAAAAAAAAAAAAATATATATATATATATATATATATATATATATATATAGGCTATTAATCCTTTGCTGTTTATATGTGTGCAGATTTCTCTTCTCTTTATTTCAATAATTCAAAGAATATATACTGAGCTCCAATTATGAGCCAGGAAAACACAAGTTTCTAGGTGCTTGGGATACAGGGATAAACAAAGCAGACACATTTTAAGCTTTATGTAGCATATATTTTATTTTGAGAGAAAAGATTGAAAACATATAAGTGTTTAAGAGAATGAAAAGAGAAGCCACAGACTGGGAGAAAATATTTTCAAAATGCATATCTGATAAAGGATTGGTATCCAAGATATACAAAGAACACTTAAAAGTTAACAAAAAAGAAAGCAAGCAACCAAATTTCAAATTGGGTGAAAGATGTGAATAAACATCTCACCAAAGAAGATACACAGACAGGAATTAAACATATAAAAAGATGATCAACCTCATACATCATTAGGGAATTGCAAATTAAAGCAACAATGAGCTACTATTATGCACCTATAAGAATAGCTAAAATCATAAACTCTGCGAATACTAGATACTCATGAGACTGTGGACCAACAGGAACTTTTTCGCTGCTAGTGAGAATGCAAAATGGTATCACCATGTTGGAAGTCAGTTTGGCAGGTTTCTACAAAATTAAACATACTTTTACCATAAGCTCTGGCAATCACATGCCTTGTTATTTATCCAAATGAATTGAAAACTTACGTCCACATAAAACTTGGACAGGAATGTTTATAGCAGTTTTATTCATAATTGCCAAAACTTGAAAGCAACAAAGATGTCCTTCAGTAAGTGAATGTATAGACAAACCATGATATGTCCTTACAGTGGAATATTATCCAGCACTAAAAAGAAATAAGCTAGCAAGCAACAAAAAGATGTGGAGGAAGCTTAAATGCATTTTGCTAAGTGAAAGAAGCCAATTGAAAAGTCTACATATTGTATGATTCCAACAGCATGATATTCTGGAAAAAAACAAGACTATGGAGACCATAAAAAGATGAGCAGTTGTCAGGGTTTGGAGGGAGGGATGACTAGATGGGGCACAGGGGATTTTTCAGTGAGTGAAACTATTCTGAACGATCTGCAATGATGGATAAATATATTTTACATTTGTCAAAATCCATAGAATGTGTAACACTAAGAGCAAGCCCTAATATAAACTATGGGCTTAATTAATGTATCAATATTGGCTCATCCGTTATCACAAGTGTACTATATTAATGCAAGATGTTAACAATAGAGAAAACTGTGAGGGAGAGGTGAGGGAGTATATGGGGACTCTGCACTTTCCACTCAATTTTTCTGTCAACCTAAAACTGCTCAAAAAATAAAGTCTATTAAAATTAAAAACACAAAAGTGTTTGATATGTCAGGCAGTGATAGGTATTTGTGAGAAAAATGAGACAAGGCAAGGATACAACAACTGCTGGGGATGAGAATGCTATGCTGTTATATTTTGATAGAATGAACAGGGAAGACCTCCCTGAAAAGAAAACATTAGAGCAGAGATTTGAAGAAATGTGAGGTTAGGCAAAGATATGTAGAGAAGAGTGACTTTGTCAAGAGCAGGGAGGGCAATAACCTTGAAGTTAGGAAGAGTAAGGAAGTCAGTCCAGGAAGCAGAATGAGCAAATGAGAGAGTAATTGTTTTGGTCAGAACCACAGAGGGAAGTCACACTATGGAGGAATATATACAGCAGGGTAAGACTTTGGCTTTCACTCTGAAGTAGGAAGCCATTTGAGGGTTTTGAGCAGAGACCTGGCCTTACTTATGATTTTACAGAATCATTCGGCTGTTATGATGAAAATAAACTGTTGGTGGCAAAGACAGAAAGAGATAGGCTCCCATTCGGTGACTTGGTTTTTATTTTCATTATGATGTGTTTTGATAAAAATATGTTTTAATTATAATCATTTTCTACCCTACCCACTAGCACAAATGTATTTCTTTATAACAGAATTTTTATATCTTGTAGAATATTATATTTACTATACCTTATTCTTCTTCAATATTGTATTGACCCTTAACCCTTTCTTTGCTCCTTCATATAACTAAGCTTGTCAAGTACTCTGAAAATCCATGCTCAGACTTTTACCAAATTCACATTGAACTTGTTGATTAATTTGAGAATAATTTATATTCCTGAATACTGAGTCTTTCTATCCATGGACAGGGGTCTATATCCCTAAGTTTTCTTTAATAGTTTCAGATTTTTGATGAAAGAAGGTGATGACCTGGAAACACATACTAGAATTTTGATATCAATTTTATTGGGAAAAACTCATGAAATTGGAATGATACCAGGGTTTTAGGTCCTCCATTGCCCTCTGCTCTACAGCAGAGCACAGGATCTAACTATGCCAGATATCAGACTTTCTAGGTGGGCACTTGGCCTTTGACTGAGTTCTCAGGTTTAAGTTGCATGACTAGGGAAGATCAAGCCTCTCTCCTCATGTAACTGGTGTTGGTCTCCAGCAGTAATATGACATGCTCAAAACCTGACACCTAGCCTGTTCTGCCATATCAATAGATTAATAGGTGGGTGGAGCACGTCTCCCCTGGTGAGATCAGGGAGATGGGGTCCATGCTTTTAAGTTTCTCCTGTGTGGTGGGTGGAAGCCTGATTTGTAACCTTAGCACTCTACCAAAGTGATTGCTTGAAGAATTTGGTGTAGCTGGTTTTCCATATAGCCTTATAGGAGGCATTACACAGCATCGGTTTTTGACAAATTAATTCTTTCTTAGTTTTCTGCATAATGGCCATGTAAATATTTTGTTAGATTGACTTCTAGGTACTTTATATTTTTATGATGAAAGATATTTTAAAAAATATCCAGCATATTTGCTAAACTTTTATTAATACTAATAGTTTGTCTATATACTCTTTAGGGTTTTCTTATAGGCTGAATTGTGTCCCCCCCTCAAAATTCATATATTGAAGTCCTAACCTCAGTAGCTCAGAATGTGACTGTATTTAAATATCAGGTCATTAAAGATATAAATTAAAATGAGGTCATTAGGGTGAGCCCTAATCTAATATGACTGATGTCCTTATAAGAAGAGATTAGGACAGACATGCACAGAAGGAAGACCATGCAAAGACACAGGAAGAAAATGGACAAGGAGAGAGGTCTCAAAAGAAACCAAGACTATCAGGATGTTGATCTCAGACTTATAGCCTCAGAATATGAGAAGATAAATTTCTGTTACTTAAGCCATCCAATCTGTGGTACTTTGTATGGCAACCTTAGTAAACTAATACAGATTTCAATTTGAATTGTGCTTCTTAGATTTGGTCGGTTCATAACCTGTTTGTCTGTAGGTGGTAGTCTTTAGACAATCAAACCGTCTGTGAACAATGCCACTTTATTCCTATAATATTATTATAGTTTTATCTCTTTTTCTTACTGAAAAAGTTAGAATGTTGAAAAGAATCAGTGAGAGTGAATATTAAAGGGAATGCTTCTATGTTTTCACCACTCTGAATGATGTTTGTTATGGATTTTTGATAGATAACCTCTATTAGTTTGACTTCCCTTCAATTCTTATTTGAAGAGCTGCTTCTTTTAAAATTATGGATGAGTATTTAATTTTATCTAACACTTTTTCCACATCAAAACAGGATATTTCTTTTTTTTTTAACTCTATGTTCTTTTGGAATTTTTAACAACTGGATAGATACAGGTATTATTTATATGATATAAAAAGAAGGAAAAATGGGGTGAATATTTATAATCTTCTATTTGATTTAACAAAATCCAATGAGTGTAGACCCTGATAATAACACTCTTTCTAGTTCTCTGCAGCCACAATTTTCATTAATTTTATTGGTGACACTTCTCAAACCATACAGTCCAAAGAACATACATAGAAAATACTCACTTGAAACTGGACATGAAATACTCACTTGACATGAAAACTGGACAGAGAGAAGCTACTCTTCTAAGATACATGATGTTGGGTATTAAATCTCTGTTAACTCTTATAAGGAGGCAAACGAATTACAGATTCTCATTTACAATGAGCGATTATTCTTACTTGTTAGCTTCACAAACTATTGTGGAGACAGTCTTATTTCACTTTGTTTTAAAACAAATTTCCAAATTACAGGAAGTTGTAAGTTTTATGTATATGTTTTTTACTTTTCTGTGCAGGTGATCATGTGTCCTAAGTCATTTCTCAGTAGTGTTTATTTATGGGTTTATGTTGATACTTTCACAATTCTCCCTGGGTATTCCATATAAAATATAATTGGTCTAGGTCAGGGTTGGCCTTGTCCTTGACCTCAACATCTGAACCTATTCTTCACTTTCCCTTTTATAGAATCAATCATTTCCCCTCTAGCTATACACAAGAAAGCTCCCATGAGACACTCAGACTTTTTGTGTCTGAGGAGAGCTTTAAATTTGTGCCTCTGCTAGACATTTCAGCTGGTTCTGTTTATTTTAAAAAACTGGCATCAAATCAATCAGACAATAAAAGAGGACACTCTGAGGGGGAAAATAAAAGAATTATAATTTCTCCTTAAATCATCCAACACACATTTTTAGTGTGCTTTGAAGAAGGCATACTATTGAGATCACTTAAGTCAAAATGCCTTGTTTTACATGGATGGTAAGGAAGGAATTCTCCAAAGTTTACCCATCCTGTCACAAGCATGGGCTGAGTCATCCTCTGTGATTGAAGTTTTTCTGACTGAAAACAGACATAATGCTAAAATAACTCTTTTCTAGTACTATCACTGCTTAATAGGAAAGCTCTTATTGTATGTAAAATGTTATCACAACTAGAAATATTTTCATTTTAGCATTTTGTGATTCATCTAAAACAATTACAATTTGGAAAGTTTGAATAAGGTAATTCCTAAGGAAAGCACAGTTGAAAATCATTATATATGTGACATATGTATATAAAGACATATATATGTGTACATATATATGTAGGGTAATTTTGATAAAAAATAAACTCATTTAAAATAGACAAGTTAGTATAGGTGTGCTATTAGAATCTTCATACCAATGACTTAGATTTCATTACCTTCTTTTTATCAATTAAGAAGGTATTTCTTGTATACAGTACATAAATGTCTATAGCAATAGAGTTTTCAAATTTGAAAAATAGAAAGATGTAGTATATTCAGTTATTGGCCCTCATTCTTCAGCCCTTCCTGCAAGCTCACCATCGTCGTGCCCCATTCATGTGCAAAGGGGACTTCCCTTGACTTTGAACTTAGACATGTGACTGGCATTAGCTGATGGTACATAGGCAGAAGTGACAGTGTGTCAGGTTTCGGCTTAAGTTTGAAAAGGCCTTCCATGTTTCCTCTTGCTCTCTTGAGCTTCTAACATTGCAAAAAGAACACACTCTCTGGTCAGCCTTCTGGTCCAAGGAGGATGAGAGACGCTAGGAGCACAGCTGCCCCAGTCGCTGCAGCCTGAGCCAGAGCTGGCCAACTGAGCCTAGCTTAGATCAGCTTAGCTCAATGAATCTATGAGAATAATGAGTGCCACTGAGTGCCCCTGAGACTTTGTGGTTATTTTTTGTGCAGCATTATAATAATGATAGCTGACCAATCCAGGGAAATTTTTTTTATGGAAATAAATAAATATATTATTTATAAGGTGTTCTCAGTACCCCCCCTTTTGTTTCCTCTCTCTGTCATCACTCTTTTGGCAAAAAGGATAACCAGACTCTCTCCTAGTGATATACCTTCAAGATTCAGTGTGCCCATAAACCTGAATCACATGCCTAAGGTAACCTGCCAACGTGTCACATTTACATGCATGAAGGAGGAGTTGAGCATAAACCTTCCCTTCCCTCCTCAGCTTCTCCTGGGGCAGAAATATCAACGAACCTAAGGTACTAAGAGATTAGATGCCATGTCCCAGTTCAGAGGCTGCCTGGGCATTCTCTTCCTTGGTCCATCAGGTTTAGTTATTGGTCTACATCTTCTGGAATCCAGGAAAATTTCTTCTAAGGTCTTCTTCCAACATGCACCAGCACACATCCCTCACACTAGAGTGGGAGTCTCTAAGTTAATAATTTGTTTCACAGAAATTTTAATTAGGAAATATAAATTCTGCTTTTCCAAGAAATACCTGCACACAAATTATCAAGAACTCATTTATAATTAAAACCATGCTGAGTGGAAGGCTGATTTTACAGTTTAAAAAATTATTTGGTGCTGGGAAGTTTATTTTATTTTAACTACTCGTTTCAAAAAAGGAGTTGCTGTAGAATGAAAACTAAGTGTAAACCCAAAGTCTTTATTTGGCTAAATGATTTTTTTTTAATTGGATGTCTTATGTATTTAACATGATTTTCCATACCTTTGGAATGCATTTATTCTCATTCAAAAGGAAGAGAGACCTTGAATTAGGTAGACTAGGCAATTGGGGATACAAATGATCTTTAGCAAAACTAGGTTGTACCAGCTAATGGATATCTGTCTGGGAAACAGGAACTATAACACAATGGTTTAATCTAATTAAATCTATAAATCTGTTGCTTGCTCTTTGAAATGTAGAAAGGGAAACCAGTTTTGAGAGTGTAAGTTTACATGGTGTTTCCGCGATATTTCTTGTTATCACATTTAAGTTAGACTGCCATTCTGATATCTGAGAATCCACCTGCTTATCGTGTCAGGGAGTTGTTTAGAGAATCTGCTTTTGTGTAACTGTGAAGCATTTTACAGCTTTCCTGCCTCAGGCTGTGGGACATTTTTCACTCTTCTCAGGAAACTCAATACTGTGGTAAAGGGAACAGTGAGCGCAAGTCCAGTAGTGACTCTTAAAATTGGTGGTGTATAAATAATTAAAACTTAATCCATGAACTCTCACTTTTTTCTCATCTTTTAATTTCTTTCATATCATAAAAAATATGAGTACATAATTACCATGATCAAGTAACATGCAGCTTAAGGCAGGCAGGATTTGAACACAGATCTAATCAATTAAAAATCTAATTGCCGGAAGAGAGACAAAAAAAAAGCTTACGTGTCTACTAATAACTGAAAATATGTTTGGATTTGCTTGAATTCTACTCTGGAGAGCAATACCCTAACAATATTTCCTGACCTAATACCTCGAATGTATTAACTTTCAAACACAAATAAAAATAACTAGTCTATAAAAGAAAAAAATTCAATTGCCCAATCACTCTAAAAGATTACTTTATTTTTAGTCTCCTATATGTCCCCTCTTTTATCAGTTTATTTTATTCTTTTTCTTGTTATTTTTTACCTTCATACACCTTTATTCTATTTACAAAAGGGACACCTGCTCCATAGACACACGTTACAGCATAGAAAATGGAGAGTCTGTTCACAAAAAAGGATTTGTTTATATTTTAGTAGCCTTGGCTGGTACACTTAAGTTTGCTACCAAGTGTTTATTGTTCCAATATCCTTCTAGGTAGAGGCTTGATTCTCCTTAGTTAGGTCTAATCTTTTCCCCAGTTTGGAAAAAGAAGGTAAACACTGAGAATGTCAAGGCACAAGAAAGACAATTTTACTTCACTGGGTAGAACATCTTAAATGTTGATTCATTCATATATTGATTTATATAATGATTAACAAATATTTATGAAGAGATTGCCGTTTTCCAGGCACTATTCTAGGGATATAGAAAAAGATAAGAAATATCTAACTTAATTGGGTTAGTGACAGTGGGATGAAACAGACAATAAACAAGCAAACCAAATAAAAAATACTTTAAAATGCCAGGTAATTAAAAGTGCTATGAAGGAAATTAAATATCCAAAGTAAATAGCAAGTGGTAAAAGCTACTTTTTTGTATATGGAGGTGACACTGCATCGGAGATCTGAATAATATTATACAGTAAAGGAAGAAGCCACAAGAATGCTGGTGGAAGAATGGCCCAGCAGAGGGAAAATCCTGAGATGGAAGCATGCTTGGGGTGTGTTTATAGGAAACAGTAAGTAGGCCAGTGTTGGTGAAACACAGGGAGAGAGAAGAAAGAGTGGCAGGATATGGGAAGAGAGAAGTAACCAGGGATCAGATCTTGTATTTAGGTAAGTTCCTTCTACACCTATTTTGTAGGTGAATGGCTGTTGGACTTTGTCAAATGCTTTTTCTGCATCTCTTGAGATAATTATGTGGCTTTTATCTTTCATTCTGTTAATGTGGTATATAACATTGATTGATTTTACTTATGTTAAACCAACCCTACATTCCAAGGGTAAATCCCACTTGGTCATTGTGTACAATCTTTTCAATGTGCTGTTAAATCAGTTTGTTAGTATTTTACTGAGAATTTTTGCATCCAGTTTCATCAGAAATAATGAACTATAATTTTCCTTTCTTGTGGTATTTTTGTCTGGATTTGGTATCAGAGTGATGCTGGCCTCATAAAATGAGTTTGGACATGTTCCCTCTATTTTTTGGAAGAATTTAAAAAGGATTGGTATTAATTCTTCTTTAAATGTTTGTTAGAATTCAGTTGTGAAGCCATACAGTCCTGGGCTTTTCTTCATTAGAAATTTTTAATAACTACTCCATTGTCCTTATTTGTTATTGTTCTGTTCAGACTTCGTATTTCTTCTTGATTAAGTCTTGGGAGGTGGTATGTTTCTACGTATTTAACTTTTTCTTCCAGGTTATCCAATTTGTTGGCATATAATTGTTCATAATAGTTTCTTACAATCCTTTTACTTCTGAGGCATCCATTGTAATAGCTCCTCTTTTATTTCTGATTTTATTTATTTGAGTCTCCTTAATTTTATTTATTTGAGTCTAGATAGTAGTCTAGCTAAGGGTTTATTGATTTTAAAAACTTTTTTGTCAATTTTTTCTTTGTTTTCTTTCTATTTATATATTTATTTCAACTCTGATGTTTATTATTTCCTTCCTTCTGCTAACTTGGGTTTAGTTTGTCCTTTTATTTTTCTAGTTCCTTGAAGTATAAAGTTAGATTGTTTATCTGAGATCTCTCTTCTTCTTTAATATAGGTGTTTATCACTATAAACTTCCCTCCTTTAAGTGTGATGGAAAGTCATCCAAAGGTTTTGAGCAGATTTAAAAGGTTTATGTGGTATATAGACTGTAAGCTGGCAATAGTGCAGTCATGGCATCAAAGGTCGCTGTGGATCAAAGTTATCCATGACACTCACCTAACACTGAGATCTCCCTGAAATGGAGACTTTTGTGGGTATGAGCCATCTTTGTGTTTATCCTCTGCTCTACCTCCCAGACCTCATTTTGTGTTCCACTTTTTAGAAAGGCGCAGACAACAAATTTTCCCTCCAAAAGACCCTGCACAGGAACCACTTTTCTAATAACTATGAAAAAGAAAGATGTGCAGGTTAATGGAATATTTCCCTTCTTGCATTACTTTGGAGTATGTTTTTTTAATCTCAGCAATATTGATGTTTGAGGTGGGTTAATTCTTCGTTTTGAGGGACTATCCTGTGCCTTTTAGGATTTAGCAGCTCCCCAGCTTTTACCGACTAGCTGCCAGCAACACCTCTTAAATTGTGATGAAATTGTTTCAGATATTGCTAAATTTGCCCCTGGGGGACAAACCCCCTTCCCCGTTGAGGACCACTGGTTTATATGCTTTACAAAGAAAACCAGTTTTATTGTAAATATATTAACCAAAATATTGGCTAACATTTTCCATTTTGATTTTAAGTGGAAAGTAAAATCTTTTTCTTTCTTTCCGGGGGCCTAATAATTTTTGAAGTGTTCTATAACTTATACCTACGCCTTCACTCTACCAGTTAAATAAATCTCCTCAGTATGTGTTTATTCAACTGGTATTGTTAATTCTACTTATTGGGATGGAGAAAACACAGATTTCCTCAGACATAAATTCCATGTTAATAGCAGTTCCTGTTTGGATGACATAATCCTTTACTGATGAGATGGTTGTGTTTCTATAGAAAGTTTTGTAAAATAAATGAAAGAAAACTAGGGTTCTTTGTTTTTATGTACTATATACCTTTTTCTGAAGAACATTTGTGTGCTACGTGTTAATGGTATTTACTGTATTCTCATATTGCCTTTTTGAGTATAAAATGCTCACATTCTTGTTATCTGAATTTACATTGGTTTTAAAGTAGATTCTACAAATTAAGCCAAAATTAATCAGTATACATTAACTGAGAAGTCATATCAAGAATCAACAATCATATTTTGACATACCATATCGTAGAAGCACAATGATGCTCATTCTATATACATCATTCAAACGTGAATTGTGCTACCTGAAGTATACACCAAGACTGGAATACAGAAGAGCTTAATACAATACAGATTTTGTACTTAGTAAGATTACACTGAAACTTAAAGAATTCTAACAAAAAGTATAGAAAACAAAACCAAAACAACCTGTGCCCTAGGATTATAATTGTGAGGTAATATATGCCAAGAACCTGATACTTGTCCAGTCAACATTGTTTTTCATGGAGAATAAACCTAATGTGTTCTAAGTTAGTCTTAGGAATCATGGAAAAGGTAAGACTTGAACTCAACTGTGAAGGCTGCGCAGAGTGAAGGATTACATGAGCAAATTTATGGCAGAGGTGAAGCACAAGCAAGGTTTGGTTTATGAATGGTCTAGACTCATTGGAGCAGTGGGAATCTAAAATGTATTTTATTGGTAGTCCTTTTTATAGGTGGCTTAAGCAAGGATTCATTTTTTTGTAAAGTGGGATAACCATTGAAAGGTTTGGTTAAACACAACTTTACATAGAAATGTTAACATTGGAGACATTATTTTTGATAGCACTATCTCTGGCCAGCAGAAGTTAAAATACTAACACATTTAATAGCATCATTATCACATCTGTTGACACATTTAATCATATTTGTTTAGATTAAGCAGAAGTCAGGGGACTCTTGATGGGACTGGGTGAAGACATCTCAATAGAACATAGGGTGCACAAAGGGGACACACGTTCTTAAGGGTGAGTCTATGGAAGCTCTGAGCAGGGAGGGGGCAGAATAAGGACACGTGGCAGCTAGAGGAAGAAAGAGTACTGTAATTGAAGGGGGTAGACAGCCAAATATACACTTGCCAACATCATTTCAGAACAATGTGTTTTTAGTCTACAGAGAAATTTGAGTTGGATAAAATGTTTCTGTAATAAGTGCTATTATAGGAATGAAAAAGCAGAGTAATGAGTTCATAGCATAAACTATCTCAGTTTCCAAAGTGGAATTCACTTCCTGAGATACTGAAAAATGAAAAATAATGGCAGGTGCTGAGGTGAAAAAGCAGCCTACTTAAAAATCATATTCAAATCAGTCTTATAATTAATTCATAAAAATATGCCTGAGCTTATCAAATTGCCTTCAACTCCTTTAACACTTTTCAGTGTTTATGAAGATGATGAATTTTATGATTGTGAGTACTAGTATCAAAACCATAAAATTATCGGACCAGTATCATGATGGTCATTTCCATTTTTAATATATTTCTAATTTTAATTTTGGTAGATTTTTAACCAGTATATGTATTGTTGATCAATCCTATGACTCTTCAAATCATAGTAATTTTTCATTTATTTTAAATTTTAAAAATAATTAATAGAAATAAAGTGTTATTGTAATAAACTTTTAATATTATATTACAGTTACAATAGTTCGAACTCTAAACTGTATTAGCTAAGTAGAGAACTTCATTATAAAGGAAACAATTCATGTAAATGTGGTCCAACAGGGTCCACATTTATATAATCAAATTATCTTAAGGAAGAGCTATTGATCATTTGAATCTAGGATTAAGTATGTCATTGATACATATTATTTGCTTGCAGTTGTTTGTGCTTGTAACTAATTTCACTAATTGGTTGATTCATTTTAGTAGGAGTGACTTTCAACAAAGACGTACAGTCACAAATTGCCCTGAATGAATTTTATATATGTTGAGTCTGCCAGCCTTATTAGAGATAAATTATTCTAATATAAAAGAGAAAGAAATCTGCTTTAAACTTTAAGACTTTTCTAATTGATGACAGGTGTTGAGTTAATTGGTAGTAAAAAAAAAAACCACTCTGCATCAGACACAATTTCTCAGTGGCTAATGCTAAGCACAAAATTTTCTCCTATTTTAAAAAAAATTATGGGGTTGCTACTACAAATAAGTCATACTCAATATCAAACTGCTTAAGCCACTTGCATTGTTTTAATTGTAACAAAGGATGGAGGACTTGGGCAAATGTCTTTCTTTACAAGCAATGCAAATATATAAATGCTTAAAGGGCATTGCTATCAATCCATCCCAGATTCTATAGCATAGATATTTTATTTAACTCTTCTCTTCTATATTTTGCATTTTCATTGAGTAACCAAATTTATAAAGCATCTCTTTTGTTTATTTTTAAGCTTTTAACTAATACCCAGAGGACCATGACAAAGTGGACATCTGGCTAAGTAAAATGATTTAAGTTTTCCCTCCTCACTTCCATCCTATTTTCAAATGAATAATGATTAGTGACCTAAACTCTGAATCTGTCTGTCATCAGAATTCCCTGTTAAAAATGCAAATCCGGGGCTTCCCTGGTGGTGCAGTGGTTGAGAGTCCGCCTGCCGATGCAGGGGACATGGGTTCGTGCCCCGGTCCGGGAAGATCCCACATGCCGCGGAGCGGCTGGGCCCGTGAGCCATGGCCGCTGAGCCTGCGCGTCCGGAGCTTGTGCTCCGCAACGGGAGAGGCCACAACAGTGAGAGGCCCAAGTACAGCAAAAAAAAAAAAAAAAAAATGCAAATCCACTTGATAGAGGGAATGACTGTTCTTTATTAATCACAGAAACCTGAGCATATATTAGTTTGTCACCATTAAATATACAGAGCAAATATACAAGAAATTGAACACAAAACTGGGGCATTTTTTACAGTAGAATGGACAAAGGTAAGATTGCAGGGATATATGTCAGGCAAGGGACAGCATGAAGGTCTCAAATTGGGAAAAGATGCCGTGAAAACAAATCTCACTTGTTTCCCATTATTTTTAAGGTAAACCTGGAGTACTTTGGCTAGAGAGAATCTATGAGATATTTATATTGACTCCTGATTAATTTCTTCTAAAGGCTAGGCATTGTAATAACAGTACTTTATTGATGATTGTGGTCACAACTCCTGTCACTTGAAGTTTGTGTTTTTTTCCCTCTCTGGATATTTGGTAAAAGTGACTTTTGCCCTGAAGCTCCCTAGTGACTATTCAATTCTCTGTTTCAATTTGTTTAATAAAGATCTTATTTATACAGACCTCTCTTGTTTATTAAATATAATTTCTTCCTGCCATGTTTTTAGCTCTTAATATGGTCATGATCAGATGTTTCTTCAATTGAAAATTCATATTAGTTAATAATTGATTAATATCAGATTGTAAGATACAGAGCTTCAAGTGCTTCAGGATAAACAATAACTTTCCTCTTCACCCTCTAATTTTTCAATATATTAATACATTTCAATAAGGTGATGGATGTCGTTCAGCATATAGACAAAGAATAACCAAATAGTCTATAAGTAATTTTCTAAGTATTCTTTTTAGAAGTATAACATCTGGCTGGTTGCAATTTCATTAAAAATTCAAGGTATAAATGTATTAGTAAAATCTCCTAAAGGCTATTTTGGTATCTATTAAGGTCAAATATAGTCCTACAGTATTCCAGTTCTGGCATAAACATTAGGGATAGTGGTTCTTTAATTTGGCAACATACTAGAAATAGATACTTTTAAAAAATACTAATACCTGAACCTTCCTCCAGACAAACCAAATGATAGTGTATGGAAGTGGAGGTTGGTCATCTCTGTTTCTAAAAAGCCCCCCAGGAGCTTCTATTGTACAATGGACCTCAAAATCACTGCAATAGAGTGATGAGGAAGGGGGGATATTATAGATACTCTTAAATTGTCTGTTATTTATAACTTGCTGATTTCAAACTCTCCCAGATTAGTAGAATGGCAATTTCGCATCACATCTGTAGGGACACCCAACAATTTTTGTTTGGGGAAAAGTATATTTTTTGCTTCACCTCAAATTCAGGGGATCATAAGAATATTCTTTGAATAATAATCAGAAAGTGTTAAGTAGATTCTAACATATGACCTCAACCCTATTAAGTGTTCTATCAAGTAAAAAATTAAGAAAAAATCTTGACTATGGTTCACAACTACCAGGAACTCTAAGTCTATAATTTTTCTGGAAGTTTTCAGGTAAGTTAGAACCTTGAACTTGAAAATAACTTAGTGATTAAAATATCCAGATTTGGGTATAGAAAATGAATACTTTAGTGAAAAATATGAATTAAATTATTATGTTTAAATTTTAAAAGTTGGACAAATATTCTAAGAAACTAATTTGCCACTTGATGAAATAGACATTTTGGAGAGGATTTTTCAATGTGGATTCAAAATTCAAGTTGTTCATATCAATTGCCATTTTAAACTGTTGGTTTTATTTCCTCTTATCACTTTCAAATGCTTCTCAATCTCTTTGCTGTGTCCATTTAGATCATAATTTATCCTTCTCACTACCATTTTCTCATTACCTAATAGTTTATTTCATACTAAAATGGCAAAGTAATATTTTAAATTGATGTTGTAGAGGATCATAGTCTAGAGGACATTTTTCATACAAAATTCAATTAAATTAATCAAACATTTACTGAAAAAAATTATATTATAGGCTCTTTACTAGGATCCAGGAATTCCAGAGCTAAGGGGCTCAGAACATACCAGGGAACACAGACACAGCTAAACTTAATCAAAAAATAAACACACACAGATATGCTTTCTGAAAAATTGATAGGCAAAGTTTTGGGAAGAGGGGGAAAAGAGTAAAAGGAGTAATTGATTTTACCTTAAATTTCAAAGCATCTGAATTTTTATGTGAACATTAATAAGAATTTTACCATGTGACTAAATTAGTATATTATTTGGGGAAGTGGGTGATAAGAGAATTTCCAGAGAAAGACTGTCCAAACAACTTTTTCACTGGCAAAAAATTTATTTGGGACCAGTAATAAAGCAAGATGGAATAGTGAATACATCAGAAGAGTGGTTGGAGGGTTTTATCCCCCTCCCGCCTTCCCTCCCTTCCCTTCTTCCCTACTTCCTGTTTTACTTTCCATATGATAATTTACTTTGAAATATTTCACTATAAACGTAGCAGAAATAAGCATTTGTAGTGTGCAGTAGGGTATCCGTTTATATTTTAAGGGCATTGATTTAGTATTTGATATAATATAATCAAGATTGCACACTTTGGAGACATTCAAAGAAGTATCAAAATCTCTATCAAGGGGTTTATTAATTAGCAACAGATATATTAGAAAAAAATTTTCTTTGATGAAAATGAGTGCTGTTTAAGACATATGGTTGGCTAGAAATTTTGCGCAGACACCACCCTTGCATAAATAAAGCTTACAAGTCAGGCAAATCTAGTGCTCATGGAGGACTCTTGCCTGCCTCAGATAAAAGGACTTCTGTAGAATTACCATATGACCCAGCAATCCCACTACTGGGCATATACCCAGAGAAAACCATAATTCAAAAATACACATGCACGCAATGTTCATTGCAGCACTATTTACAATAGCCAAGTCACGGAAGCAACCTAAATGTCCATCGACAGAGGAATGGATAAAGATGTGGTACATATATACAGTGGAATATTACTCAGCCATAAAAAAGGAACAAAGTTGGGTCATTTGTAGAGACATGGATAGACCTAGAGACTGTCATACAGAGTGAAGTAAGTCAGAAAGAGAAAAACAAATATCGTATATTAATGCATATATGTGGAATCTAGAAGAATGGTATAGATGAACCAGTTTGCAAGGCAGAAATGGAGACACTGATGTTGAGAACAAATGTAGGGGCACCAAGGGGGGAAAGGAGGGGTGGGATGAATTGGGAGATTGGGGTTGACATATATACATGAATATGTATAAAATAGATAACAAATGAGAACCTGCTGTATAGCAAAGGGACTCTACTTCACTTCGCTGTACAGTAAAAACTAACACAACATTGTAAAACAAATATTCCCCTCCCAAAAAAGAATAAACATACAATAATTTTTTTAAAAAATAAAAA
Organism: Stenella coeruleoalba; assembly: GCF_951394435.1. Taxonomy (NCBI): domain Eukaryota; kingdom Metazoa; phylum Chordata; class Mammalia; order Artiodactyla; family Delphinidae; genus Stenella; species Stenella coeruleoalba. Next base: position 37,194,204 of record NC_137148.1, read on the forward strand.
TTTTAAAAATTTAAATTAAGGACTTCTACTAAAGAATATTTTTGCATCTGCCTCAGAGGGAACATCTGAGGCAAGGGGCTTATTTGAGGACAAAGTAGAGTTTTCCAGATCTATTGAAGCAGATTCAATCTATTTGTGTTTTATTTCATTTTTCACACTTGCTAATAAATATTTGTGATTCCACAGTATTTGGTCTAACCCTTGCTTGCATTGCCTCACATCCCTTGGCAGGCGGTTTGTGGATAAGTGTTGTACATGACCAGCGACCCCTACTTACCAAAAGATCTTGTTTGCTGATTGTCCAATTTGGCTTATGCCAGTTCACAATACTCCCTTTCTATTTTCCTCATTATTTCTTTCCCTCCTTCCCTCTCTTTCTCCTCCATTGTTCATTATTTATTTATTGAGATCTTGCTATCTCCCCAGCATTGTGCAAAGCCTTAAGTAAAACTTTTAAATTTATAATTTATATTTTCACCCCACACACAAAGAAAAAAGATTCCTTGCATGGCCACCATGGATAAGAAAAAAGATTCCTTGCAGAGTTCACCATGGTTAAGAAACTTGTACCTCCTTGACATTTTGTTTTTCAGTGATAAACCTGGAATCCCCATGACTACTCTTTGGAATCTCTAAGCTGACACTACCTGGTTTTCTGTCATTTTGGTTGTGACTTCTACATGATGAGTGCAAATTACAAATCGATAATTGGTAGATAATATATTCATCCTTTAGCTTGAGATATTTAGGTCTGCCTTGTTAATGATAATTCAGAGTAGTCATACTAGAATTTATTCAACAGTAAGGCAGTCTAGGAAGGCAGCTCAGTGAGCCAGGTTAATCTGGACTAAACTGGCAAAAACAGTCAATGAGGCAAGACAGGCTGTAGGAATTAGCAACCTGACATCCAGAAAAGTAAAAGGACCAGAGTCCAAATGACCTAGACTGGAAAATATATGAGGTGACAATGAGGTGACAAGTCTAATTCAAAGAATCTGGTTCATAAGAGACAGTCCTACTTCAGGGTCTGTGGGGTTATCACCAATCACTTGAACCAACTGCTAAATGTGAGCCAAGCTCTCTGGGTAGGAAACTCCCCATGTATTGTCTGTTCACAGTATGGATGACGGCTGACTTGGGCTATAGCTCTATAAAGGCAGAAACTATGTGTTCCTTGTTTTTTCAATGATCTCCAAAGATACTCAAATGTGTTTATTCCATACTAGCAGATAATGGTGAAAGAGTCTCCAATTCTTAAACTGGAGATACCTTGTTTGGGGTGTTCTTATTTTTAAATTTTTATATTTTCCTATGTCTATGGACTTTCATAAGCATGTTATGCTTAGATGATTGCATGATGAGTTCACTTCAATGGTTTGAATAGGTACCTCATGGCCCAATTTGTGCTACAGTGTTTGTGCATTTCCTTGGGAGTAAAGATTGCTTGTCTAATTTAGCCCATTGTGTTCTCTAGGAAAGGAATCGGGGAAAAAAGCAAAACAGAAAAAAATTGTGGAATTTTGTACCTGTAGTTAAAATTTGGACTCCTTCCTATGCTATGGGAACCTCTAATTCTTACATTGTATTGAGACTAAAGGCACTGCACCTGCTGTTTTTCTTTCCACATTATTTGCTATTTCTTTGATCTACTAAAAAGTCTCACCTTACCCATATTCATTTTTTGGCTTGAAAATATCCTTTAAAATAAGTCCGAGTAGATCCCATTGACTGTGAGCATATTTTATGATATCTTATTTTAGAGGTTATCATCTAAAATCATGTAACACACACAGCTAATCATCATGGTACCTGTTTGATTCCTTAAGCAAAAATGGTAAATATATAAACGAGCAGAGAAAAAATATAATTGGAATTTTATGAGTCTAAGCACCAGCTTTTGATAACTCTTTCTAGTATATGCATCAACATTCTTACGAAGGGTGTTTTCAGCTATACCAATACAGTGTCTGTTCTTGGAAAAACTGTCACTCTTTACTAATTGATCCCATCACCAAGGAGAAGCTCATCAAATATAATCACAACCATAAATTCTTCTGCATTTCAATCAAGGGATATAGAAGGCCTAGATTAAAAAGACATTAGGTGTCTCACAAGAATGAGTTTTGAAGAAGAGTCAGCATGCAAAGTACAGTTCATTAAAAGTAACTGTACTGGGAAATTATGGGGAAGATATATAGTCTGGCTTGAGAGTATCATGAGTAATAATTCATTGCCTAATTCCCTAAATGACAACTCACTATCCCCTCTCTCACATTTTTAGGACTGAAATGAAGAAAATTTGAGAATGATCTTTATCAGAGCAACACGAGGATACAAAAACAGACTTTAAAAACCAGTAGAAGTATTTTTCTTGGAATTTGGGAAGGTCTATATTAATCAATCAATCATCTTAATTCAAACTTGAGGTTTGTTAAGACCAACTTTACATCAGACATGGTTCTCTTTTCAAAGAATAAAAATATTTTCTAATAAAATCACATGGACAGAAATACTGGTCAGACTGAAATCAAGCCAATTAAGAGTTTCTTTATGGTGATCTATTTCAGTTTTATTTAAGCTAGTTATACATATTCTGAAGTAGTTTAAATTTCCATCTGCCACTTTTATAAAAGGTTTTCGAAGTTGAAGTTTAATCAGCCAAGAAACAGAATTTTTTGACTAAACTACAGAAGTAATTTCCAGTTTCTATAACGTTGAGACTCTTCCTATAAGGCTGATAACTACAAAATAAAAGCAGTTATTTTATTCAGTGGTTATCTACAATCATTTAGAACATTTGACTGACATGTGAATGTCCTGACCTTGTGAAATAATGCCCCAAACCTGAGAAGTTAACTCAGCACATTTTCGTGAGACTTGTCTGCAGACTATATATATACTACTAGAATAGAGAAGTGTCCATACCTCTGTATTAAGGATGTCAGCATTTCCATTAAGAATAGCCTAGGTAAGAAATTTAACTTGATTTAGTCGTTATATTGCTTCAGAGTTGCTTAGGCTTAAATATTCTACTAAAAATACATATTCTGATTACCTGGTTGCTTCAACTAATGAACATATTTAAATACAGAATTTGATTCCCTTTACTAGATATACATCTCCTCTCATTTGTACTTTGGCTTCTCTTTGGTAAAATAACCAAACTGTACATCTTTAAAGTTTAAGGCTTTTCTGTCTTACAAGAATTTATGTATGTGGGTTTGGAAGCAACTCAATCTGAAGAATCATTTGAACAAAGCTTAGTTGCTTCAAACTTTGGAATCGCTTGGGAAAACACCATTTAAAAACAAAAGGAGAAATAAAACAAAACAAAAACCAGAGGAGATTTAACACTAGGGGGCACTGAAAGCCTCTCCCAAATTTTTGGCCCCTGCTTGCTCAAGCTGTAGCCTGGTTCTCATTCCTGCTTTCTTAATTATAATCTTTAGGGGATAGTATTCTCCTCTATATTTGATTAGTTGATTTTTCTGTCAAAAGGCCAAAGATTGAATGGGGAAATAGTGTGTCCACTTTTATTTTCAGGACTGGACATGATGTATGGCCAGAGAAGCTTCTGCATTCCCACACAGCTATTTCTCTGGCATTTCATCTTTTAGTAAAAGCCATGACCCTTAAATAAGGTACTTACAGACGTGACCTATGTAATCCACCAAGGCAAGTGTAAATGACTATTTTCTGTTATTCACAGGTCTTACAAGTGATAATCTATCTTTAGAAGATGATTTTACTCTACAATTATACAATGATGTTAGGTAAATTATATCAGTATTTTCTTTGTACCCGGCACAGTCTGATGTACTTTGGTAGGTAGGATTTTCTCTTTTACATTTTTTTTTTTTTTTTTACCACAGCCCTAATGATGTTGAATCAGTCATTTTTCTCTACTTTGTAGATTGGAAAAACAAGACATTGGAAGATTAAGTAACTTACTCAAAGATAAAATTAATAAGAGTGAGAACAGGTCCAGCAGGCAGGCCTCTGTCGTGCCAAAATTTCCTTAATTTTGATTTATTATACATTGAGCATTTGGCTCATATCCACAGTTTGCTCCAATTTAAAATATCTCCTTCTCTTCTACGTGTCATACCATATGTCCTGCTTTTGTATCAGAAAATGTAGCTACCATTGTTAAAAAGAACCTATAAAACCAAGAAATGCTCTACAAAGTGCAAGTAATATATTTTATAATTATATCATTTGAACAAAAATTTTCATTACTTCAAAATGACCCCCATGTACATGAATGTATTTGTTACATACAAATCATCTCTCTGTATTTCTTGCCTAATCAATCACTGAATAGGATAAGCATCTATGATGGGTCAAATACTGTAAGAGATACAATGTTATAGAGTACCACTTTCAATGTCCTCAAGAGACAATTGGTTAGAAATATACATGTAAAATATATGCAAGGTTGACCAAATGGACAATGAGTAGTGCAGAGTTCCCTTGCTTGGAATCTTCCTTTCCTCTGTATTTCTCCCTCTCTCCATTGTTTAGGGCCTAATCCAAGCACCATTGTTTTGTGATTCTTTTTTGGCCATCTCAGACACTAGTCATTTACCCCGTTGCTGAAATTCTAATACTGTTGAGTTGTAAGAGTCTTACATAGATTCTGGATACCAAACCTTTCTCAGATGTATGATTTTTAAATATTTTCTCCCATTTTTTGGTTGTTTTTTCCACATTCTTGATGGTGCTCTTTGATATACAAGTTTTTAATTTGATGGAGTCTATTTTACCTTTTTTTTTCTTTTGTCATTTGTGTTTTTGATGTCATATCTAAAAATTCATTGCCTAATCTAAGGGCATCAGGATTTATGCCTAAGTGTTCTTCTGGCAGTTTAATAGGTTTAGCTCTTTTATATATGTCCACGATCCATTTTAAGTTACTCTTCCATTGCAAGTAGATATTCAGTTGTCCCAACATTATTTGTTGAAAAGACTATTCTTTCCCCATTAATTTTCTTGGCACTCTTGTGGAAAATCAATTTACCATAAATATGAGGGTTTATTTCTAGACTCTCAATTCTATCACATTGATCTATATGTTTATCCTTATGCCAATACTATTCCATCTCTATTACTGTAGTTTTATAGTAAATTTTGAATTTGGGAGGTATGAATACTCCAAATTCGTTCTTCTTTTCAATATTTTTTGGCTATTTTGGTCTCTTGCATTTCTATTTAGGTTTTCTGATAAGCTTGTCAATTTCTGTAGAAAGACAGCTGGATTTCAACAGGGATTGTGCTATATATATATAGATCAATTTGGAGAGTATTACCATCTCAATAATATTAAGTTTCCCAGTCCATGAATGTAAAATATTGTTTTATTTATCTCAGTCTTCTTTAATTTCTTTCAATGATGTTTTGTAGTTTTCAGTGTCAAGTCTTGACTTACTTTGTTAAATTTAACCTTGTTTTTTTTTCTGATGCAATTATGAATGGAACCGTTTCCTTAATTTCCTTTCCAGATTAGTCATTGCCAGTGTATAGAAAGACAATGGATTTTTGTATTCATTTTTGTATACTGAGCTTGTATTCTGAAACCTTGATGAATTAATTTGTTATGATAGGTTTTTAATAGATTCCTATATAAAGTCAAGACATCTTCAAAAAGATGGTTTTGGTTATTCCTTTCCAATCAAGACGTCTTGTATTTTCCACTTTTTTTTTTTTTCTGGTTAGTATCTCCAAGACAATGTTTAATATAAGTGGCAAGAGTAGACATCTCATCTTGTTCCTGATCCTAGAGGGAAAGCATGCAACTTTTCACTATCATGACATTAGTTGAGGGTTCCCCATAGATAATCTTATTTGCTTGAGAATGTTCTCTTCTGTTCCTGGTTTATTGGGTATTTTTATCATGAAAGTATGTTGGATTTGTCAAATAATTTTTATGAATCTATTGAGATTATGTCTTTCTTTCTCCTTTATTTGATTAATATGGTATATTAATTTAATTGATTTCCATGTGTTAAATTAACCTCATATTCCTAGGATAAATCTTACTTGATTATACTAATTCAGTTTCTTATTATGGGTCTACTCAATTTTTAAATTTCTTCTTGAGTCACTTTCAGTAGTTTGTATCTTTCTAGAAATTTGTCCCTTTCATGTAAATTATATAATTTATTGATAAAATGATTGTTCATAGTATTCACTCATAAACCTTTTATGTCTGTAATATTGATATTAATTCCCCCTCTTTTATTCTTGATTTTAGTAATTTGATTCTTCTTTCTTTTTTACTTGGTTAGTCTAGACAACAGTCTGTCATTTTTAACAATCTTAAAAACCCAACTTTTGGCTTTGTTGAATTTCTCAATTTTTTAATGTTCTATTATTCTGTAACATCCTATGGAAAAACCCAAACGAAATTTTTGGCCAACCCAATACTTCATCTATTACTGCATAAGTCTTAATTTTCTCTGCACTCTGCTTGCTTTGTTGTTAGTTTTCTCTTTCTTACATTTATTAAAGTGATGTTAAGTTGCTGATTTGAGATCATTTTTCTTTTTTAATATAGGCATCTACAGCTATAAATTTCCTTCTAAGAATTGCTTTAGCTGCATTTCATAAATTCCAGTATCTTGTGTTTTTATTTTTATTAATCTCAAAGTATTTTTTAACAAAAACACTTATTTGAGAGGATACATGATCCCTATATTCATTGCAGTATTATTTACAATAGCCAAGATATGGAAGCAACCTAAGTGTTCACTGATAAATAAATGGATAAAGAAGATATATACAATGGAATATTACTCGGCCATTAAAAAGAATGAAATCTTGCCATTTGCATCAACATGGATAGACCTAGAAGGTATAATCCTAAGTGAAATAAGTCAGAGAAAGACAAATATCATATGATTTCACTTGTATGTGGAATCTAATAAACAAAACAAATGAAAAAAATATAACAAAACAGAAACAAACTAAGATACAGAGAATAAACTGGTGGTTGCCAGAGGGGATGGGGTGGGAGATGAGTGAAATAGGTGAGGGAGATTAAGAGGTACAGGCTTCTAGTTACCAAATAAATGAGTCACAGGGATGAAATGTACAGTGTGGGGAATATAGTCAATAATAATGTAATATCTTATATGATGACAGATGGTAACTAGACTTATTGTGGTGATCACTTTGTAATGTACAGAAATATCAAATCACTATGTTGTGCACCTGGAACTCAATTATACTTCAATTTAACATATCAATTAGTTAATTAAAAAGAAAAAATAATTTTAAAGTAAGAGTGGATGAAAATGACCCTCTCACATCATCTTTTGTAACACTGAGTTGTATTTTATTTTTTCATCTGCCAATTTTATATGAAACAATAAATTCTACTTTTAATTTGCATATCTCTGATAATTACTTATGATAAACTTTTCTATGTGTTAATGTATACAGGCTTCTTTTATCAAATGGTTCTTCTCATCATTTGCATATATTATAAATTTTTTTAACCTTTACCTCCTTTTAAAAGATCTTAACAGTTGACCTTTAAAAAGAATTTTTTTAAAGTGTTTTCTAGTTTCCTTTGTGAGGTATCTTTATTTACTTCATTATTTAGAAGTTTATTTTTCAATTTCCACATATATGTGAATTTCCCAAATTTACTTCTCATATTTATTTCTAAGTTCATTTCTTTGTGGTCAGATAACATATTTTATATTATTTCAAGCCTGTTAAAAATTTTTGAAGCCTCTGCTATGGCCTAACATATGGTTTATCCTGGAGAATGTTTTCATATGCACTGAAGACAATATATTCTACTTCAGTTAGATGGAATGTTGTATAGATGTGTGTTGGATCTAACTGGTTTACAATATTGTCCAAGTCTTCTATTTCTTCAATGACTTTTTTTGACTTGTTCTATTTATTATTGAAAGTGAGGTACCCAAGTCTCTAGTTAATTTCTTTGTATAGGACATAGCAGCTTCTTATACTTGTGCAGCTATTGTTTAGTTTTTTAGTTAATATAAAAGCAAATTTTTTCACATGTCTGTTGTGTATGCCAAATTAGATATTACCCCAAGTATGTCATCTTGGTTCCTTTTACCGTTATTGAAGGTCTTCAGTAATATTTAAACTATATAAAGCTGTAACATAAAAAATGCTTTTATATCTTGTGTCACATGCAGATAATGTAAGTGAGAACCATTGAGATATTGTTCTGCTACTCTGTGTAATAGCTGCTATCTGTTTGAAGATCTGGTGATCTTTCATACAGTTCACTTTTTTGACCTACTGCTATTAAGCTATAGCAAGGAACACTGTGGAATGAAGTAAGCTACTGGTTTTGTTCCTCAAATCCACTGAGTGTCAGAGGTATAATGTAATTTGGGGGGATTCTTGATGGGCTCTGAAGCAAACCATGCAATTTCTTTAAGAAGCTTTAAATAATTGTTTCAATCATGAGTGAGAATTTAGAGAAAAGCTTATGAAGAAGAGAAGTACAACTTGCAGGAGTGAGGGAGAGAGAGTAAGACTGAAGGGTAAGAGGAGAGACACCAGAGAGTGAGAGCAAGAGGAAGAAAGCAAAACATTAGAAACTGGAGCAAGTATAACAATAAGGAAGAGATGTGAATCTTAGGAAACTTGAAGAACTAAGGATGAAGGTAGCAGTAGGAAGTTTTGCAAGTCTTCAGGGAAAACAATTAGGGAGGGCAAAGGAACTAACATTTACCTATAGCATTGAAATCTGACAATTATTTAGAAATAACTGTTCTGGATCCAGTTACACTTCTAAACACTTAGCAAACATAGTTTTAGTAATTCCCTTAGGTACCCTATTAGGTATATATCATGCCCCCACCCACACCTTTTACAGATCAGGAAACTGAAGTTCCAAGAGTTTTGTTAACTTGCCTTAGGTTACACAGTCCCAAGGTGATAAAGAAGAAATTTAGACTCATGTCTACACAATTCCAAAGCCCATGCTGTTCAGAATATATTTTGTCAATGGTTCTCTCCAGGGCACTACCACCCTTTAGATCAGCAGTCCCCAACTTTTTTGGCACCAGGGACATGTTTCGTGGAAGACAATTTTGCCATGGATGGGGTTGGGGGGGATGGTTCAGGCGGTAATGCGAGCGATGGGGAGCAATGGGGAGCGGCAGATGAAGCTTCGCTCGCTCGCCCATCACTCACCTTCTGCTGTGTGGCCTGGTTCCTAACAGGCCTCAGACTGGTACCGGTCTGAGGCCTGGGGTTTGGGGACCTCTGCTTTAGATAGTATTTTACAAATTTTGTATGGGCAGTTTTTGTTCTCACAATAATAGGGAAGCATTATTGATGTTCAGGGCAGAAAACCACAGATGTTCCCATAGTATTGGAGTCACAAACACACTACACTTCTAGTGGTTTGTAAGTACAGTTTCTGATTCACAATGAGTCCAGTTGCAAGCAACATGATTTTTTTACCATGTTTTCTAGGGTAACATCTTAGCTTGGGCTACCGTAACAAAATACAATAGACTTGATGGTTTAAACAACAGAAATTTTTTCTTTTCTCACAGTTCTGGAGCCTTGATGTCCAAGATCAAGGTGCCATCATGGTCAGTGTCTGGTGAGGAATCCTTTCTGGCTTATAGATAGGCACCTTCTCACTGTGTCATCACATGGTGAGGAGAAAGAAACAGAGAGATCTATCCTATATCCTCTTCTTAGAAATCTACCAATCCTATCAGATTAGTAGCCCACCTTTGCGGGGTTCCTGGACCCAATTTCAATGTGTGTGTATGGAAGGGAGTGCTTCCCCATACCTCCAACAAGCAATTGTCAGACATTAGCTGAGTGTCCTACAATTCAACTCAGTTCTGATGCTATCAACCCAGAGATACCACCAGATCTCATAGGTTAAAGGCTTCAGTCCTATAAGACTGCCTACCCTACCACTTCAGATGTCAATTGCAAGCCCTGGTTGTTACCTATGCGTCTCATCAATCAGATATAGATTGGGGCTTCCCATGACCCCCTCCTGGGACTTCAGACACCAGTCTCAAGTCCAGGTTGTTATCTGTACTTCTGACTGACTGGCTATAAACCCACAACCCCCACCCCCCAACCTTGGGGGTCGATTAACTTGCCAGAGTGGCTCACAGAACTTGGAGAAACATTTTGTTTACTAGATCACTGGTTTGTTTTAAAAAAATAACTCAGGAAAAGCCAGATGGAAGAGATGCAATGGGCAAAGTATGTGAAAAGGGCTCAGGCTTCCATGCCCTCTCCCAGCCCAACACTCTCCCCAAATCTCCACATATTCACCAACCTGGAAGCTCTCCAGACCCAGTCCTTTTGAGTCTTTATGGAAGCTTCATTACATAGGCATGATTGGTTAAAGCATTGACCATTGGCAATTGATTCAACCTCCATCTCCTCTCCCCTCTCCAGAGGCCTGGGGGTAGGACTGAAAGTTCCAAATCACATGGTTAGTTCTCCTGGTGACCATCCCCCCATGCTGAGATGGTATTCAAAAGTCACTTTATTACATCAACAAAGTTATCTTTATGGTTTTTATTACTTAGAGAATTCCAAGGGTTTTAGGAGCTCCGTGCTAGAAACAGGAACAAAGACCAAACATATATTTCTTATTACATATCACACCACTCTTATGACCTCAATTAACCTCAGTTAACTCCTAAAAGCTTTATCTTCAAATACAGTTAAAAAAAATATGGGGCTTTGGGCTTCAGCATACCCACACATTGGGGCAGGATAGGGTACATAATGCAGTCCATAGCAGGTAGTCTTAGTTGAGCAAATTTTTGTTTTACAAATGTTTCCTTTTTTATTGGTTGGTAATGATTAGCACAGGGTGTAAGTTTGAGATATAGGTATATATAATTAAAAATATTTTTCATTTAGATTTGAAATTTGAGATCTTAAGTTGGTGGGTAAGTTGAGTATTTAGATATTAAAATAAATATGTTTAATACGGTTCTTTTTTTTCTTTTGCACTATAGTTAGGGACATTGTATTTTTTTTTAACTGTGTGTGGGGGGGATGAATTTCCTATCACGATGGTAAGAGGTGAATTTTACAGTAATTATTATAAACAGGATAATTTGAGTCTGATTAGTCTATTATGGAGTGATGCCTAACTAATTTCTGAGCTTTCTGTATTTATTATTATCACTTACCCTCACAAAAATCTTGATAGGGAGGTGTTGTTATCTTTATTTTACAAACAAGTAATTTAGAGTCATAAGATTTGGTACTTAGGAACACACAACTAATTTGCGATATAATTACCATGCAGCTGAGGTCTGTGAGATTCCATGGCCTGTATTTGTTCCTCACTATCTACCTCAATTCTTACTGGATGCAAAACAGACAGAGACACAGACTTAGTGATGTCAACTAGGTAATTGTTACCCTCTGTGGGAGGAACGACTGGTCATTCAACAGAAACCTTCACGAGAATAAATTTTTACAGGTTTTGATTCTAAGTAGCAGGGCCTCTTTCCTATAAAATTTTAGTAAATTTTAGTCTTAATTGCTAAGTGTTGTATCCCTAAGTTATTATTCCAAATTAGTTTTCTTTATAAATTTGTACTGTTGACTGAACAATAGGTACCCAGTTGACTGGTAGCACACAAGTAGATTTAGGCAAATTAGACATAAATAGTACTTCTTAAAGGTTCTTAAGTTGTAATTTTGTGACTTGGAGAAGTTAAGTATGTTGTCTAAGGTACAAAAGGCAGTCTGTTTAAGAACCATAGCTACAACCCAGTAAGTTACTTAAAATAAGTATTGGACTAAATATGATCTAAACTCCTCTCACCTGTTGTAAAACTCTTTGGACCCAGATAATTAGTAGGAGGTTTTTCCCTACCTATATTGATCTTTAGTCAGTGATATTAATAAGCAATTGTTATATAATTATTTTAAAGCTACGATTCACAGTCTATCACAAAAACACAATTAAAAATTATTTATTGAATATTTTCTCTATCACAAGCAGGCCAATATTTCTCTGATAATTTTAAAATCTAATTCAGGATTTGATTCCTTTGTTTTCCTCCTTAAAAATTGTGGATTGTCTTTCTCCCTTCTCTCAAGTACAAATGTTTTAATTTAATGTTTCTGCCTTTGGCCCTTTGGCATCCACACAATTTAATATTAAAAAATACATTGCATTTAGTATTACTTTCTGCTTCATTTCAAAAACTAAAATTTTTGTCACTTGAGGCAAATAACATTATGAAAAACAACTGTGAACTATGCTACACATTCAGCACATCAGGAATGAGAGAGTATCATATGCAAAGAGATTTCTCTTTATGAATATTCATGAGAATAAATATTGGGGTCAGATTGCTTTTGGGTTTCAATGTGACTTTTTACTGAATGCGTATAAGGGAATTTTTTTCTGAGGCAGTTTTTTTTCTGTTAGGCATACATTCAAGATGAAAAAAATACAGTATTATTTCTACAAATGGATTTACACTGAAGGTGATTTGCATATCAGTGTGCCATTCTGCACACTATTAGACATCTTTATCACAAATCATGGATGCCTTTATTATTGAAACCCCTTGAGGATGGAAAGTGAGAGTTGTTTGAAAATGTTAAAACAGGGAGAATGTTGAAATTGTGTAAATAATGATATCTAGCCAGTACAAAAACATTACCAAAAGAATATAAGAAAGAAAAAATCAAGTTCAAATATAAAATATAGATAATTATTAACAAAAACACTATTACAAATTATTTTATAGAGAGCAAAATGTGTGGGTGGTCACATAAATATGAAAAAATGCAGCTAAAATGTTATCTCTATGCAGTAGTAAACGAATTTGTATACATCTAGAAAGATTTAGTTAGAAATTGATTTAGATTTAGTATAAATTTAAATTTCTAACTAAATTTCTTAATTATTATCTTAAAGGTCCACTTCTCTTTTTTCTATGGTTTATTTATTTGTGTGGCACACAGCTGGCTGTTATTTGAATCAAAACCTTGTAGAGGGCTTCCCTGGTGGCGCAGTGGTTGAGAGTCCGCCTGCCGATGCAGGGGACACGGGTTCGTGTCCCGGTCCGGGAAGATCCCACATGCCGCGGAGCGGCTGGGCCCGTGAGCCATGGCTGCTGAGCCTGCGCGTCCGGAGCCTGTTCTCCGCAATGGGAGAGGACACAACAGTGAGAGGCCCGCGTACCGAAAAAAAAAAAAAAAAAAACCTTGTAAAATGTGCTCTCTAAATAAAGTTTAATCAGTGAAATGAATGAATTTATCAATTATACACACACTTTGAAGAGATAAAGAAAACCCTCCCGTTAGGTCTAAAATAATGGCAGGCAGTTTGCTAGGACAAAAAACCTGGAATGCCTTATCTAAAATTTTCCAAGATGATAAGAAAATAGGTATTATAGTTAATGATGTCTCTTCACTGGCTTAATTATGTTCATTTTCAATATGTATTGTTAACTCTTATTTTGTAGGCTGAGAGAGACTAAATAATACCTGGACAATCAATCCTCTGGAGGCTCACATTTCATAGTGTGAAAATGAATGTCCTATCTGTTGCATTACACCCGCTAAATAAAATCCTGATTACCTATGCAACAAGGACCACAGCGGGCACAGAATAAGATTATGAAATCAGTTATGCAAGACGATTTAGAACAGAAGCAACTCTGCCCATATAACCCAGGAGGAAAAAATAGGAAGTCTCCACAAGGGCAGGGACACACAGAATCACTGCAAAACTACCAAGAACTCTTCAGTGTACTGTGAATTGGCCATTATTATTTTAATAAGCTGGCTGTAATTTTTAAAAGCACTTGCTTTTGTAGGCAGATTCATAAACTCTCTTCTAATGGGGTCATTTATTAATTTGCCTAAAGATAATTTCTTATGACAAAAGCCTAACAAATTTGATTGAATGCATCTTTAAATAACGGTCTGAAATTGAGTTATTTTTTAATTTCCTAAACGTTTCCATTTGTATTGTGCCACATACTCTCCCGTTGATCATCTTCTCTTATGTTCAGATTGTTAGCACTCTAAACCCAGGAACATTTTCTATCATTATTGTTTTTTTTAACTGAGAATATATATATATATACACATATATATTGCTTTCACTTTTACTTTCTTTACATCTATACTGTAATCTTACTCTCTATGAAAGACCTTAACCTCCTTTAAAATGCGCCAGTCTCCAAATTACTTTTTCCCTTACGTACTTTGTTTTCCTTTGACACACTGATTATTTCATTTGTATTTTGGTCTCTTTCTTCTAAGTGGAAGTTAAGCTTCTTAAGGACAGGGACTTTGTTCAGTGCTGTCACCCTGGAGCCTAGAATAGTGTCTGGCATATTGTAAGTGCTCAATAAATATTTGTTGAGGGAATAAGTAAAAAGATGAAAGCTGAACACAATAGATTCATTTCAATTTACCTTTGTCATAAATGCTGGTCATTTTTTTATGACCTAACAGTGGACTTTAGTGTTCATCCTTGTCAGAAGTTATCCGCATGGCTGTTCTCTACAATCATTCAGCATTGTCCTAGTTCTGGCCTTTATCTTATCATACTCAGACTTCAACATCTTCCTGGTTCTTTTCAGCTTCAGCTTGTCTCAGTTTTAGTCCATCTCCTCAATATTGCTGGTCATCTTTTAGAAATAAAAAGCGTTCCATGTCACTCCTCCAACCTCACCTCTCGCCAGTCCCACACCTCAAAGTGGTGCATGAGAGTAACTCTGGCCAATGCCTGAATGCAGGGATAAGGGTGTGAATTCCTACTGTGTTTTTGAAAAGATTAAACGTTATCCATTAAAATGTAAACCATGCATATGACTTAAAAAAGTAGCAATACTTTTTTAAAGATCATTTTTATTAAAGTAAAAGTAACAGAGCTGTACTGATAAAGATACACAAGAATCACAGCTTTGTTTTGTAACTGCAATAAACTGGAAAAAAATATGAACCTGAATGGCCATCACAGACAAAGTTAAATCTGTATTATGGATCATTACTTGCCTATCACAAAGAATGAGGTAGATATTTATGTACTAAAGAGAAAGGATCTCCATGCATACATGGTTAACTGGGAGGAAACATTAAGTTGCAGAATATTTTCTAAGATAATCTCACTTTGTTAAGGAGAGGTAGAGAGAAATAATGAGAAAAAAGAAAGACAGAGAGAGATGGGGGTGAGGGGTGGGTGGAGAGAACATGCTGTAAAGATAACCTTGAGCTTTAAACATGACTTCCTAATTAAAATATTAAAAATATTAAAATATTTGTATTTGGCCAATATCTCTTAAGGTAAACCTATAACTTTTCTTGCTCTATTGTAACATATATGCTTTTAAAACGTAAGACATATAGAATCTTAGATGTAGAAAGGTCTTCAAAGTATAACATTTATTTCTTTGTATTGGTAAGAAAACTGAGGTTATAGAGAAATTAAGTTACTTAACTAAGTCACATAACACGTTAAAACTGGAATTAGGGATAAACTTATACTTTTGACACTTAGACTGGTAATCGTTCCAGTGAGCTTTTCTCCTTGCCTCTCAAGGAGAATATTTACTTCTTTTTTAGGCTTGATTTTGCTTAATTATTATCAATTATCTTGTCAATTACATGCAGAACCAGAGAATACTTTGTCAAGAATAAAAATAATACAAAAAAGCCAAAATAAAAAGATTTGTATTGATTTAATTGGAAGAAAAAAACTATAGTTTTTCATAGAGGTGTGATTAAAAATTACAACTAGATAGACAATAAATTTTAATAAACTTTAACACATTAATCACATAGAAATAATTTGAAAGTTCTACAAGTTCACGATGTAAAAGAAAAAAAAAGTGCCTAAGCTGATATTTTAAATTAAACTGGATATTGTTATGAAGGTCATGACAGGTAATTTAATATGCCAACTGATTTGTCTGATCAATTATCACATGTTAATATAGCTGAGATTTCAGATTCACCTATATTGCATGCTGTCTAGACACAGACTCAAATTATAGTGTCATAAATAACTTCTGTTTTGCTTTTGTACTTGGGATATATATGGATCTGAACAAAACACAAACCAGATGGAATGCTTAAGTAGTTATATTTTACACTGGACTACTTTCTGCCATGCATTAATGGCTGTATTTAGAATCATTTCTGATTTATTTAGAAGTTTGCAACTGCATTTTTTATCAGGTAAAATATATGGCTTCTCACATAGCAGGAAGTCTTGATAATAGAATATTGAAAAATAAAGCCGTCACTGTTGCCGTGGTAAAAAAAGAGAAGGATAAATGACAAGCCAAACTTTTTCACTGAACCCTGATGTAGACCATTGTTGTTCAACAGGTCTTCTCTCAAGCACTAGTTGTTCAGAATTTGTAGAGGTGCTAATTAAAAAAGAAGGTGGGGAGGGGATTTTTTTAGCCAAGTATGTTTGGGACAACCAGATTTCTCAGCCCATTTAGAATGCATATTCCAACAGAATAGTTTATACAATTGTTGCTAATCTTATGCTATATTTAAAGTGTTTTTTATTTGTCTTTCAGAGAATCCCTCAAGACTAGTGTGTTCTGTGGGATGTGCATAGGGAAAAGCTGATATGGATACATTTATTTGATATATTTGCAATGCAATTTAGGGGTATGGCCAATAGGAGGTGGTGGAAAACTATAACTGAGGGAAGGACTGGAGGAAATACAAACCATAGACTTGGTACTCCTCTTGGGTAAGTCCTTGGGAACTGCCCCAAGCAAGGTCAACTGTCCACACAGAAGTTCCACAGACACCAACATATAAATAGATTATAGTATAGTAAGGAATACTACGTAAAGTGCCTGTCATGGTGAACTAATACTTTGGTTTAAGGTTATGTTTGAAGCAGATTGTTACTACATCTTATAATTATGAAGAAGGGAAAAGAGATAATTGTAGAATAATTGAACTAAAAGTTGAACAGAACTCATATAATTAGATGAGTGAATATTGGTAAAGTATTTTAAACAGGTCTGGCACATGGAAAGTGATATTTAAATGGTTGTTAAATAAAATAAAACATGGTGGGAGGAGAGGAGAGAGATTAATGTAGCTTTGAAATGAATCCAAATTGTATATGTATCAAACTATTTAAATATATCTTTTATTTGAAGTTTAAAATAGTTTATTGTTGACATTTACACTATGATTTACTTTCTCCTTCAATTGAAAATATTATATCCAAAGAGTCATCTCAGACCTTCCTGTCTTTTGAATAGACGATAAAGCTTAAATTGATACTTATAAACTCATGTAATGTTTTGGGCAACTTTGATGCTTAGTGATAGAGTAGCAGGCTCATATTTCATAAATGCTTCTTATTGCTATTGTTAATTTGTTAAGTGAATGTACAGATATATCCCTGTATAAGTGTTTAGTAGATATCTGTATATGACCTGTTTTTTTTTTCTTTTCCTTGCTCTGAATCCACCAGGCTGACCAAAAATACAGAGTTTTTTCTTAAGGTCAGTGAAGCAAACTGTGGTACATTAAAAAAAAAAAAAAAATGGCCTTAATTTTCTAAACTGCAGGTAAACTGTTTCTTGGTACCAAATCTCTGTAAGTTTGTATATTTTTACACAGTACTTTCAGTATATATTCTGCATAATCTACAACTTAAGCATTAAGTATTAAATTATGCATTAAATTAGATTCTAAGTTTTCCTGTGTCTATTCCCTTTGTCATATGTATATCAAATTATTCCAAAGGAATAAACATTTCTATTGAGTCTTAAAAATATGAACTACAGTTAGCTATTTGTTGAATTATTATTTTTTGTTTACTCAAAGAGTCACAGACACTGACATGAAATATTAAATACCATCTATTCTTAATTCAAAAGAAATATTCTAAGTAATTAAAAGTAAAAAGAATAATGATTAATATTAGCATTTTAAAAACTCTCATGCATACATCAACTTATGGATGATATATAAACATTTTCATTTATGAAAAAAAGTGATAATTTATTACTTCTTGATTGGTCATTCTGTTGCAAAGATATTTAACTTTCTTGGGGTAGGATATTTCACATTAATACTACCTTTTTTTTTTTTTTTTTTTTTTTTGCGGTACGCGGGCCTCTCACTGTTGTGGCCTTTTCTGTTGTGGAGCACACGCTCTGGATGCGCAGGCTCAGCGGCCATGGCTCACGGGCCCAGCCGCTCCGCAGCATGTGGGATCTTCCTGGACCGGGGCACGAACCCGTATCCCCTTCATCGGCAGGCGGACTCTCAACCACTGTGCCACCAGGGAAGCCCTAATAGTACCTTCTGAAGATCTAAAGTTAATTAGTTCCCAGAATACATGATCATTTAACATGAGAGAATCTTTTATTTGAAATTTAAGACCAGCACTTTTTTCTAAAGACAAGGTCATTTTTCACACTTGAATTATAAAGTAACTCAGCTCTACTAATGAAACCTATGAGTTTGAACAGTGTGCAATTAATTTACAACTGAAAATAGAATAATTTTCCTCAACATCTTCAACTAATGAAACCTGATTCTTCTCTTAACTCAGCATAGGCCTCTCCACACCCATAACTTCATGCAAGAACCAGACAGAGATCTTTTAACTGCCTTGGTAGTAAGGCTCTCTGCTTCATTAATGCACCCCTCTTGCCTCTGGGAATTTGGGGTTTTGACCTATTTCTCTGTCTATATCACTCTGTTCATTTCTCATTCTCCCTTACCAGCTTCTTGTATGTGTACATAGTATATACATGCATTATATTTATTACGCTTTTATTCTCCCAAACTTGTAAAAAATACATCTTAAAAGTTATGTTTGTAATTACTTCTCCATAGTATTTGGCATGAAGGATTTCAGTAACTGTATATAATCATAGGAAGTTGAAGAATGTTTTTTGAACAGGTTCAGGAAGGATGTTATTCTCAAAAAGAGAGTCAAAGACTAGTACTTAGATAATGAAGGATTTCTCCCTTAAAAATATATTATCAATAACTGCTGTCTTTTGCTAGCCTGCTAATTTGTTAAGGAGAAAATAAACCAGGGTTAAGTAAGTTCACAGCGAGAAACTGTTTTTGTTCTGATGCAGGTAGGAGGCTGGATATTATAAAGGGTCTAGATCCTGGTTCTTTTAGGTGTCGTATAATTTAGGGTTTCATTAGGAAAAAAGATACTGCTCTAACATATTTCAAGCAGAAAGGGATTTAAAATAGGAAATTAGAGAGTTATAAAACTGTCAGAGGGCTGAGGGAATCAGATCAGGGAAGCCAATACTGATGTTTAGGAAATAATGAATTACAAAAACAGCAGGGAAATAACCCCAATGATTGTAGTGGTCTGCGGCCCTGAAATGGGTGATTAGTAGAAGAATGCAAAGAAGCCCGGGCAAACCTTTCTTATTTAACTGCCAATGTCCATAGGTCTCCCCAACTCTGAGTGGAACAATAATGGTTCTACTTCTCTTCCTCTTTCCAAATCTTGCACATGGAAACTAAACCAGAATCCCTCTATTGTGCGAGTCTGGAAAATGTAGTTTCCAGTCTTCCAACCCCAGCAGTACAGGGACAAGCTTAGACAGGAAGGGATGGTGTTGATTACCAGCATATAATACATGCTAAATTAGGTAAAACCATGTTGACGGCTACCAGAGTTGAAGAGTATTTGTAAATTTTGAAATTAATCTATAGAAGCCACTCTGCAATGCAGTTAGTTTATACAACTGTTGAAGAAGGAGAACTGATCCTTTTCTATGGCAGTATTTTTCTAATATGTTAAGATGATATTGTCAGAGAGGTTTATTATAAATATGACTATGAAGTTTCATTCTATGAGATATCTATACAGACGTAGAAATATTTCAAATAATTAAAAAGGCTGAGAAGTGTTTTTCTTCAGTATTAATGAAAACTCTTCTGTGTTCTTAAAGCTTTGCTTTTTTCCAAAAATGTTTTCTTGTTTTTGTTAGCATGTTTTGCTCAGTTATTACTTTTCAGGAATGACTAACCGTGTACAAAGGCTAATAGAATCAAAGGCTAAACGGCTACAGTGTGAGAAAATTGAATTATGACACTCATTTAAAACATGTTTTAAAGTATCAACTGTGAAGAAGACACTGGGTTTTGTGTTAGAATTTCAAAGAGGGTAAGATAGCCATGTGACTCAACTCTGAATGACTTAAGCCTAGTGGAGAAGTTTACAGACTAGTAGAACAACCAGTGGACAAAGAATGATACCGATCATTAATCTGGACATGGCAGGGGCCTTATTAAGAATAGTGCACAAGAAAAAGGCTTATGAAAATCAAGTGTTGAACACTTACTTCTCTGAATTAAAGATTAGTAATCCATGCCTCACTCAGGTAGCAAACCAGATAGAACTTCCAGAGCTTCTAAAAGTGCCTCATTTACAGTAAGAAGTAGCTGCTTAGGAAATGAAAAACTATGGTTCAGTTATCTTCTCAATGAAAATGCAACCTACTCAAGAAATTGTTAAATAAGACTGGAAATTATTAAACAGGAAAATCCTGATCATTGGCAGCTCAGGACCTCTGAATGGTGTTACACAAGAAGTTCCCTCATATCCATAATTCCATTAATGAGAGGCCTATATTTAGCCTGGAATCCAATTAGGCAGCACTGTTAACAGAAGAAGTGGAATATAATCCTCCTCAGAGCCAAAGCCTAGACACCTGCATTTTTGGTGACATAGGGCACACAAGGGCAGGTTACAGACGTCCTCGCAGTTTGTGGAGATGTTGGTGCAACAAATCATGGAAATCAAGACATAATGGCTTGGTATAATTGAGAAGATATCTGAGCAATGCGTTAGGAAAATTTGAGACTAATCTGCAAGTAATGGCTCCCAAACAAGTAAGTGAATCAATCCCAGAGGAGACGGTATAGGACATACTGACAATGAGCAGAACTTGGACAATACAGTGAGAAGAGACTGGGCAAAAAGCACATTTGTCTTGGCCAACTTTTTAAATATCCTTGTCCATGTTTTATTGAAGAGGAAGTGAGAGTTTACATTGAAACACACTGTAAATCCTTTGTAGTATATACTTATGCACAAGTTTGTGTCTAATAAAATAGTATCATTACAAAATGTTGGTTCAATCATCCTCACTTAACCTAGTTATTGAGACACATGGTCAGGGTAGACTCTCATGTCAAATTATCTCATGATTCTGGTGACCATAACTAAAGTTCTTATTTCAGTTTGGTCATGCTATATATTGTCCTTAGCAGTATGTGACCCAACTTTTGGATAAATTTACCAACAGAATTAAAGTGAAGCTAAATTATAAAAAGCATCTGTTGTTAGAGCAGAACTTTATCCTCCAATGTTAAAAATTGTTGGTAGTATTGTAATAGAGAATCTTGGATTCCCTTATTTGTTATCTTGCTTTCACACAAGAGAATCAATATTTTTGAAAACAATCATTTTTCATGGGATTGATCATGCTAAGTAGTGATCTTCTGAGTAATGTTACTTTCAAATCCACATTTGACTGAATAAAGACAAATAGCTAGAATGAAATATAATTTGCTTTATGTGATTTGTCAGCTTGAAGCAATTTATATGTGATAATAACATATAGATCATCTGAAAAGTCTCTTCAAAAAATCAAACTTTATGATCTTTGGATTCTTCTGAATCTTCTTTTTGAGTGAGGAATTCTATTGGATGTAATAATAATTTTGATAACAACACAGATATATAAGTAGATGTAATTTGCTTTTATATAATAGTATAAATATATATTTAAAGCACAATATTCTATGTTATAGTAGTTAAAAGAGCACTGCATTTTCCAGTACAAGGAAAAAATATGAAAAAATAAGTATATTTTACAATTAATTTTTGCAACTTGAAAATGGGGAACTTATTTATTTGGTAATAATGAGTGGTATGAATATTTATCTTTCATGAAAAGCTCTATTTCAGGTATATTTATTTACAGACCAGGTGGGGAATCAGTCAGAAGGGGGTTCCCTAGTGTATGACAAGATCACCATTTCCCAAAGTCAATTCTGCAGAGTACTAGTCTGTCTGTCTATCTATCTATCTATCATCTATCTATCTATCTATCATCACCTACTGTGTGCTGTGTGTGTGTTAGCCTTTAGTAGACTAATCTATGTAAATCTCAGAGAACAGAATGCTATAGGCATAATTTCCTTGACTTATTTCACTTTTTGACCTCAGAGACCCACTTCCCCATATATTGTTTTGTTGTCTTTTGAATACATTTGGGTGGCCCAGCAACCTCACCCAGTTTGACATAAATTGTATAATTGCTTCTTTAGAAATTTTCCAAATTTCTAAAGGCCAAGGCCAAATGCTAAGAGATTAAGCCAGGCAGGCTAAGTGTTACTGCCTGCTGACTTTATTACCCACTTTGATTCAAAGGTCATGAGAATCAGCCTTGAGGAAGTGCCTTAAAAACCAAGAGACCCACAAAAATAAATATTTTTTCTCAAGACCTTAAAATGCACATGAATTCTCTAAAACTGGTGGGTACTCTGAATATTTGAGCAATAATGAAAAATAAGGAATGCAATCAAAATTTTAAAAATAGTTTGCAGAGACAGAGAGATAGAAATAGAGTGATAGAGAGATTAGAGATGATTCTAATATTGTCTTTTTGAAATTTTATAAGACTTTAACTCTTGCAAAATAAATCCTTCATGAAAATGATACACTTTATGGAATAAATCTTGTGGCATTTTATAGGGTGATAAACATTGCTATATATCTTTCAATAATATTACACAATATGGGTTTCTTGATAGATTAAATAAGGTCCTTTTTAAGAAGCAAAACCCACAAGAAAAAAATAGAATAAAAAGATTTCATGTTTTAAATTTGCTCTGTTCTTTCAAGGGAAAATTATTTTGCCAAACAGACTGCATATTTTTTCAGAAGTGGTAATTTGGTCTTCTCCACCCAGGCAAGGTCAATTTCACCTCAGAAATAGTAATCTATCTTTGACTGTGGCAAATTCATGTCATCTCAAGGTGGGAACGAGAGGAGGAATCCAGCCCATTATTTTGTTAAGTTCCATTTTCTCACTGAGATATGGAAAATAATGGCAAAGGAAGAATTCAAGATTCCAGTTCCTAAACCCTGGCTATTATTACTTTTCTTTCTTTATCTTTTTATTTTATGTCTGACTAGACTGAAGAAATAATACATATGTACAATCTGAATAAATTATTCAATGTTAAGGGAATACTCCGCGTAATTTCCTATGGAAAGCAAACCATAGATTAGAACTCATTGCCAACGAATGCTGCTGGAAACAAAATGTTGTGACCACCCGAACCCAAGCCAGCACTGAATTAAGCTGAAACTTCTCTGGGCCAATATATGTCAGAGCACTGTCACATCTATTATTTCTGAATCTAATGATTCATCAAATAAGAGTAAGAAAATACAAGTCTGTAGGGGTGATTAGAAAGCTGAATATATAGGAATTGTTATATCAATGGTACTTTTTGCAGTCACAAATCTAAAAATGAAATTTCAGAGTCAAATATGAAAAGATTCTGCTGTTAAGTGACTTAAAATGAACTTCTGTTTCAAGCTTTAAACATTTATAGGGGGAACTCTGTCAGGATATTTGTTCCTACTGATATTTAAAAATAATTTAAAGGGGAAAGAGTTGAATGCTTTTTTTTCTCTGAGTTGTTTAAAATAGCACACATTTTTCCCCACTCCCAACAGCTCTTTTGGGACATTCTGCTATGGGAAGGCCTTACAATGACAAGTGCTATTGTCATTTTACCCGGATGCTGTCACTTCAAAGATTTGATTTTAGTCATTTCTGCCTAATGGGTCACAATTATTTTAATGCAAGGAAAATATGTCTATGAATACAAGAATCACACTCTGAAGTGAGGATTTCCCAAATAGTACATAAATATATTGTGAACCCACTGTGCTCCTAGGACTATAAAACATAATCTATTATTGAGCCTGTGACACTGTAGTGGACTCTGGACGTTCCTTATTAACTCATTTAATAGTAAAAAACACTTTAGAAGATTCCACTCCCAGATATCCATGTACCTTTATAAATTACATATATTTAGTATATATTTTTATTATGTTATTTTCATTAAAAACATAGCAAAGAATATACACTAAAAAGATAAATGAATATAAATTAAATAAATAATATTTTTAAAGTATTCTTAATTTTAATTATTAATCAGAAATATAATGACAAAAGTATGTTTATAATTTCTTTATGTTTTTGAAATTTTGATTTAATATTTTGTGGTAAGGTGATTGGAAACCCTGATTCTAAGTTCTGTATATTTCTGTACTTCATTTTAATAGCTGACATACCTGTAAAACTTACTTGTAAAAGAGAAATAGATCTGAAAGGCTTTATACATTGACAAAATTTATTAAAGCAGGACCCACTTTTTTTTCAATTATAAAAACCATAACTTAAAAAAAAACTTGGTTCTAAGTTTTCAACTTTCCTGCTTTTAGTCTTTGTTACAAGTTTATTATAATGCCAATAAACTTTTATATCGCTAACAAATTCTTTCAAAACTCACTACACTCCATTTAAAAAGTTAAAAAATTCAATTTTCAGGTCCCTTAAGAATGTAGATTTGAGCAATTTAGAAATGGCTCACTTTAATTATTAAAACTAAAAATAATTTTAAATATTTTAAGAATCTCTTTATAGCAAAAGTTTTCTTTTGCTCATTTTTTAAAAATATCTTTGAAAGGATAATTAAGTTTTTTTTATAATTCATTTTACAAATTGAAAGAAACCATGCCAAAGAAGCTATGTACCATATAATCCCATTTATATGACATTCTGGAAAAGGTAAACTAGAGGATAGAACACAGATCAGTGGTTGCAAGGGTTGAGCTGGTGGGGGGGGGGGAGTGTTGACTACAAAAGGGCCACACATGAAAAGCTTTAGGGTGATGGAATCCTTTTGCATAATACTGTAGTTGGGAGATGTGACCCCGCATTTTTCAAAACAATAAAGAGTGTATTTAACTGTATGTAGGTTAAAAATCAACTGTGATGTTGAGAATCTCAGGATAGAAGGCCCACTGTGACAAATATGTCACACATGGATGACATTCCCGAAAAGGTAGCAAAAAGGAGCTGACCTAAGAAACTTTGGAAACCATTATTTTGACTGGCTTCTATAGAGGTAAAGCAAAAAATTAAAGGTAAATTCATTCCGCACTGGGGCATGTGTTAGTAGTTCTGAAGCTACATGTATACTGAGGTTGAACAAAAATAAATAAAATGTACATAATTGTAGTCAAGTTTCTCACTGTCAGAGAAAGAGGTTATAAGTAAACAAGGAGGGATTAGAATAAACTCTGTGGTGCTGGACTACACTTATTTAATATATGTATACAGATAACAGACACAGAAATTAATATATCTGTATACATAGGATAGTAAATACATATATCTCCCAGCTCTCTCCACCAAGAGGTCCTTGAAGCAGTAGCAATGAATGTACTTAATTCCTGGACTTATTCTGTAAATACCATTCTCCATTAATAGGAACCAGTGCTTCTGGAGAAATCAGCTGATTCTAAGGTTAGGGCAGGATAACACCGGTTGAGCCTGGGAGCATGTCTAAATGACACAGGAGACAATCTGAAAAAGCTCCCAATGGCCAAGCTGAAACAGTATGATCAACAAAATAAATAACCATAATATTGGATTAAAACCCAAAGAATAAAATAAACATTCATAAATCAACACTGATAAAAATGATTGAAAAATAAATAAACTGGGGAGAAGGGACAAATAATAAATGTAGAAGGATTTCAAATAATAAAGATTTCCAAAATTATTCAGAAGAATTCCATATAATGAATGCAGAAGGAGTGAGGAAAGTAGAAAATCACCCTTACTACATCGCGATAATTGCTGCAGACACAATCCATGGATGAATGCTAAAATTAGTGGACAAAACTTTAAGGAGAATAAGAATATTTGCATGGCCACAAAGTAATTCTCTTCCCAAATATTAGTTATCATAATATCTTATATTCTTTGATACTTCTCCCTCCAGGAAGTGAGGCTTAATTCTCCTTCCTTGTGTAGAGGCTAGATTCAGTGACTCACTGCCTTTCTTTTTATAACATCTTTATTTTTTTTAAATATTTTTATTGAAGTATAGTTGATTTACAGTGTTATATTAGTTTCAGGTGTACAACAAATTGTTTCAGTTATACATACCCATATAACATTTTTTTCAGATCTTTTCCTTTATGGGTTTTTATTACTAAATATTGAGTATAATTCCCTGTGCTACATAGTAGGTACTTGTTGGCTATCTATTTAGTATACACTAGTAAGTATATATTAATCTCAAACTCCTAATCTATCCCTCCTCCCTTTTTCCCTTTGGTAACCGTAACTGTTTTCTATGTCTGTGAGTCTCTTTCTGTTTTGTATATAGATTCATTTGCATTATTTTTTAAATTCCACATATAAGTAATATCATATGATATTTGTCTTTCTCTTTCTGACTTCCTTCACTTAGTATGATAATCTCGAGGTCCATCCATGTTGCTGCAAATGGCATTATTTCATTCTTTTTTATGGTTGAGTAGTATTCCATTGTGGGTGTGTGTGAGAATACACACACACACACACACACATACCACATCTTCTTTATCCATTCACCTGTTGATGGACTCAATTCTAATGAATACAGTTAAGGAAATGGAAAGACAGTAACTTTGTAATGAGAAATCTGGCAGACACCACCTTAAGAAAGTGATCAAGGTTAACATTGCGAGTAAAGAGGAGCTTCAAGATGGTGGAAGAGTAAGACATGGAGACCACCTTCCTCCCCACAAATACACCATGAATACATCTACATGTGGAACAACTCCTACAGAACAACTCCTGAACGCTGGCAAAGACCTCAGACCTCCCAAAAGGCAAGAAACTCCCCACGTACCTGAGTAGGGCAAAAGAAAAAAGAAAAAAACAGAGACAAAAGAATAGGGATGGGACCTGCACCTCTGGGAGAGAGCTGTGAAGGAGGAAAGGTTTCCACACACTACAAGCTCCTTCACGGGCGGAGACTCTGGGTGGCGGAGCTGGGAAGCTTCGGAGCCGCGGAGGAGAGCACAGCCACAGGGTGCGGAGCGCAAAGAGGTGAGATTCCCACACAGAGGATCAGTGCTGACCAGCACTCATCAGCCTGAGAGACTTGTCTGCTCACCCGCTGGGGCGGGTGGCAGCTGGAAGCTGAGGCTCGGGCTTCGGTCGGATCTCAGGGAGAGGACTGCGGTTGGCGGCGAGAACACAGCCTGAAGGGGCTAGTGCACCACAGCTAGCCGGGAGGGACTCCGGGAAAAGGTCTGGAGCTGCCGAAGACAAGAGACTTTTTCTTCCCTCTTTGTTTCCTGGTTCGCGAGGAGAGTGGATTAAGAGCGCTGCTTAAAAGAGCTCCAGAGATGGGCGCGAGCCACGGCTAAAACAGCGCGGACCCCAGGGAAATCGACAGTAACACAATCATATTAGGGGACTTTAACACCCCACTTTCACCAATGGACAGATCATCCAAAATGAAAATAAATAAGGAAACACAAGCTTTAAATGATATATTAAACAAGATGGACTTAATTGATATTTATAGGACATTCCATCCAAAAACAACAGAATACACTTTCTTCTCAAGTGCTCATGGAACATTCTCCAGGATTGATCATATGTTGGGTCACATCAAGCCTTGGTAAATTTAATAAAATTGAAATTGTATCAAGTATCTTTTCCGACCACAACACTATGAGACTAGATATCAATTACAGGAAAAAAATCTGTAAAAAATACAAACACATGGAGGTTAAACAATACACTACTTAATAACCAAGAGATCACTGAGGAAATCAGAGGGGAAATCAAAAAATACCTAGAAACAAATTACAATGAAAACACGATGACCCAAAACCTATGGGATGCAGCAAAAGCAGTTCTAAGAGGGAATTTTATAAAATACAATCCTACCTTAAGAAACAAGAAACATCTCAAATAAACAACCTAACTTTACACCTAAAGCAGTTATAGAAAGAAGAACAACAACAAAAAAAAACCCAAAGTTAGCAGAAGGAAAGAAATCATAAAGATCAGATCAGAAATAAATGAAAAAGAAATGAAGGAAATGATAGCAAAGATCAATAAAACTAAAAGCTGGTTCTTTGAGAAGATAAACAAAATTGATAAACCATTCACCAGACTCATCAAGAAAGAAAGGGAGAAGACTCAAATCAATAGAATTAGAAATGAAAAAGAAGTAACAACTGACACTGCAGAAATACAAAAGATCATGAGAGATTACTACAAGCAACTCTATGCCAATAAAATGGACAACCTGTAAGAAATGGACAAATTCTTAGAAATGCACAACCTTCTGAGACTGAACCAGGAAGAAATAGAAAATATAAACAGACCAATCACAAGCACTGAAATTGAAACTGTGATTAAAAATCTTCCAACAAACAAAAGCCCAGGACCAGATGGCTTCACAGGCGAATTCTATCAAACATTTAGAGAAGAGCTAACACCTATCCTTCTCAAACTCTTCCAAAATATAGCAGACGGAGGAACACTCCAAACTCATTCTACGAGGCCACCATCACCCTGATAGCAAAACCAGACAAAGATGTCACAAAGAAAGAAAACTACAGGCCAATATCACTGATGAACATAGATGCAAAAATCCTCAACAAAATACTAGCAAACAGAATCCAACAGCACATTAAAAGGATCATACACCATGATCAAGTGGGGTTTATCCCAGGAATGCAAGGATTCTTCAGTATTTGCAAATCAATCAATGTGATACACCATATTAACAAATTGAAGGAGGAAAACCATACGGTCATCTCAATAGATGCAGAGAAAGCTTTCGACAAAATTCAACACCCATTTATGATAAAAACCTTCCAGAAAGTAGGCATAGAGGGAACTTACCTCAACATATTAAAGGCCATATATGACAAAGCCACAGCCAATATCGTCCTCAATGTTGAAAAACTAAAACCATTTCCACTAAGATCAGGAAAAAGACAAGGTTGCCCACTGTCATCACTATTATTCAACATAGTTTTGGAAGTTTTAGCTACAGCAATCAGAGAAGAAAAAGAAATAAAAGGAATCCGAATCGGAAAAGAAGAAGTAAAGCTGCCACTGTTTGCAGATGACGTGATACTATACATAGAGAATCCTAAAGATGCTACCAGAAAACTGCTAGAGCTAATCAATGAACTTGGTAAAGTAGCAGGATACAAAATTAATGAACAGAAATCTCTTGCATTGTATACACTAATGATGAAAAGTCTGAAAGTGAAATTAAGAAAACACTCCCATTTACCATTGCAACAAAAAGAATAAAATATCTAGGAATAAACCTACATAAGGAGACAAAAGACCTGTATGCAGAAATTATAAGACACAGATGAAAGAAATTAATGATACAAACAGATGGAGAGATATACCATGTTCCTGGATTGGAAGAATCAACATTGTGAAAATGACTATACTACCCAAAGCAATCTACAGATTCAATGCAATCCCTTTCAAACTACCACTGGCATTTTTCACAGAACGAGACAAAAAAATTCACAGTTTGTATAGAAACAGAAAAGACCCCAAAAAGCGAAAGCAATCCTGAGAAAGAAAAGCAGAGCTGGAGGAATCAGGCTTTCAGACTTCAGACTATACTACAAAGCTGCCGTAATTAAGACAGTATGGTACTGGCACAAAAACAGAAATATAGATCAATGGAACAAGATAGAAAGCCCAGAGATAAACCCACGCACATATGGTCACCTTATATTTGATAAAAGAGGCAAGAATATACAGTGGAGAAAAGACAGCCTCTTCAGTAAGTGGTTCTGGGAAAGCTGGACAGCTACATGTAAAAGAATGAAATTAGAACACTCCCTAACTCCATACAGAAAAATAAACTCAAAATGGATTAAAGACCTAAATGTAAGGCCAGACACTATCAAACTGTTAGAGGAAAACTTAGGCAGAACCCTCTATGACATAAATCACAGCAAGATCCTTTTTGACCCACCCCCTGAGAAATGGAAATAAAAACAAAAATAAACAAATGGGGGGCTTCTCTGGTGGCACAGTGGTTGAGAGTCCGCTTGCCGATGCAGGGGACATGGGTTCGTTCCCTGGTCCGGGAAGATCCCACATGCCGCGGAGCGGCTGGGCCTGTGAGCCATGGCCACTGGGCTGCGCGTCTGGAGCCTGTGCTCCGCAACGGGAGAGGCCACAACAGTGAGAGGCCCTCGTACCGCAGAAAAAATAAATAAATAAACAAATGGGACCTAAGAAAACTTCAAAGCTTTTGCACAGTAAAGGAAACCATAAACAAGATGAAAAGACAACCCTCAGAATGAGATAAAACATTTGCAAGTGAAGAAACTGGCAAAGGATTAATCTCCAAAATTTACAAGCAGCTCATGCAGCTCAATATCAAAAAAACAAACAATCCAATCCAAATATGGGCAGAAGACCTAAACAGACATTTCTCCAAAGAAGATACACAGATTGCCAGCCAACACATGAAAGAATGGTAAACATCATTAATCTTAGAGAAATGCAAATCAAAACTACAATGAGGTCATCACCTCACACCAGTCAGAATGGCCATCATCAAAAAATGTATAAACAATAAATGCTGGAGAGGGTGTGGAGAAAAGGGAACCCTCTTGCCCTGTTGGTGGGAATGTAAATTGATACAGCCACTATGGAGAACAGTACGGAGGTTCCTCAAAAAACTACAAATAGAACTACCATATGACCCAGCAATCCCACTACTGGGCATATACACTGAGAAAACCATAATTCAAAAAGAGTCATGTCACAATGTTCATTGCAGCTCTATTTACAATAGCCAGGACATGGAAGCAACCTAAGTGTCCATCAACAGATGAATGGATAAAGAAGATGTGGCACATATATACAATGGAATATTACTCAGCCATAAAAAGAAACGAAATTGAGTCATTTGTAGTGAGGTAGTTGGACCTGGAGTCTGTCCTACAGAGTGAAGTAAGTCAGAAAGAGAAAAACAAATACCGTATGCTAACACATATATATGGAATCTAACACACAAACAAAAATAATGGTCATGAAGAACCTAGGGGCAAGACGGGAATAAAGACACAGACCTACTAGAGAACGGACTTGAAGATATGGGGAGGGGGAAGGGACAAAGTGAGAGAGTGGCATGGACATATATACACTACCAAATATAAAATAGATAGCTAGTGGGAAGCAGCCGCATTGCACAGGGAGATCAGCTTGGTGTTTTGTGACCACCTACAGGGGTGGGATAGGGAGGGTGGGAGGGAGGGAGACGCAAGAGGGAAGAGGTTTGGGGATATATGTATATGTATAAATGATTCACTTTGTTATAAAGCAGAAACTAACACACCATTGTAAAGCAATTATGCTCCAATAAAGATGTAAAAAAAAAATTACAAGTAAAAAGTCAAGTTGATATCCAATACCCTCTGATGTAATGCGATGAGAAGGATACTTCACCAAAATCCATAACCCCAGTCTGATCATGAGAAAATATCAGATAATCCCAAATCAACATTCTTCAAAAGTGTCAAGGTCATGAAAATAAAGAGAAACGAAGAAGCTGTCATAGATTCTAGGATTACAGGAGAGTAAGGAGACTTGGTGACTAAATGCAGTATAGTGCCCTGAATTAGATTCTTCAACAGAAAATGAACAATAGTGGAAAAAACTTGGGAAGGCTGAATAAAGTCTGTATTTTAGTTATTAGTGTTGCACTGATGTTAACTTCTTAGGTTTTATAAATATATATAAAATTACATCACCTCATACTGTTATAATGAACATTAAGTAATTTAATAATGTAAAGCTCTTAGAACAGAGCACACACTAAATATTTAATAAACGTCAACTGTTATTTTTAATTTTGTTTGACAACCATATCTATAAATAGAAAAGATAAAAGTTTTTTTTTCCATTAGATTGGTTGAATATTTTAATAATATCTTTCCTGGTATTAAATTGAAATTCTTTGTGAAGTATTGAAAGATGTTAAGAGAAAAGTGAGATAATTTCAATTGCATGAACTGGACATAGCCACTGTTAACTTGGTGTTCTATTCCCTGCCAGCATTTTCTGGTATAAACATATATGTACTTGTGTGTAAAATATGATAAAGATAGTTTTTTCACCAAGTTTTGCAATAAGAGTATTTATGGGTGACTACAAGAAGGGTGTCTTCCTCAGAATGGGATATCAATACAAATTAACAATTAACATCTAATGTGTGTCATGCAATCTTTTAAATACTTTATGTGTATAATGTAATTTCATTTAGTCCTCACAACAGTTTCATAATGAAAGTGCTTTAAGTATGAACCCGATTTTGCAGGAAAAGAAATGCCCTCACTTCTAGTGGATGGGGAGCCATGGCTTGATCACGGGCTAGATTCCAGAGTCCACGTTGTTTACTGCTGGGCTTACAATCATCCGTCCCTCAGTATCCAGTATTCATGGAGGAATTGGTTCCAGGAACACCCACAGATACCAAAATCCACAGACGCTCAAGTCTTTTATATAAAATGCTGTAGTATTTGCAAATAAGCTATGCACATTCCCCCACATACTTCAAATTATCTCTAGAGTACTTTTAATACAGAATACATTGTAAATGCTATGTAAGTAGTTACAAATTCAAGTTTTGCTTTTTGGAAATTTCTGGAATTTTTTTTCAAATATTTTCGATCCACCATTGACTGAATCCATGGATGTGGAACCCACAGATACGGAGGGCCAACTGTAGTGCCTCCATAAATTTGCTCTTACAAGATACCTCAGGCACTACAAAATTTAAACTAAGTCATGTCTTGAATTTGATGGATCCCGGGGTTATACGAAGTGGAGCTACAAATTCCCCAGAGTCTTGGCTGGTATTTTCCAACCTCTCAATCTGTCCTGTTCAGCTAAATCCCAAAGAAACCATTCCCTGCATTTTACCTAGGAAAAGTGGTGGACTTGGGTCTACTTCTCCTTATCCTGCAGATGAAATCCTTGGAGTCACAGCTGGATGTGTGAGGAGTTCTAGCTAATGTCCCATCTTGGGCAGGCTCTGGGCTGGGATGCTTGCTGACCTTCCTGCTTCCACTCCTGTATGACAATACAGATTTGTAAAATGTAGAAACAATGAATAGAAATACTTATTGTAGACTGTATCTGAGTCTTTTCCTCTAAGGAATAAGAAGAGCTCAAAAATATAATCTTAAAAGTTTCATAAAGGAGCTTATTTTGATGCTTTGGAAAAGTAACAGAAACTGAGTAATACCAGCTGCCATGAACATATACTTTGAAATAGGGAGTGAATACCAGCCCACAATCAAGTCCATAGTTCCTTTTCATTTTTTCCAAAAGACCTTAACTGCCAAATACTGAAAATAGGATTTTTAAAATTTGTGATGCAGAGTCGTGGCTGCAGATAAGAAGAGACTGATGCCTAACCGATTCAAAAACTTTTCTTGGCTGAAAATATGAGGGAGTAGAAATAGAGGGTGCAATTATTTATCGGCAAAATTGGCACATATTGAGTAGTACTTTTCTGAGTGCCTTATTCTTGATGAACAGCATTATGTGTTAAATTGAATTTGAGTTTTTGTGGATGACTGAGCTAAATTTATTTTCAAGCTTAGAAGCTTTCTAATTGTCTGTATAACTACATAGTGGAATAGATGCTGTATGTTAAAAATAACCAACCTGAATACATTTAGTGTTTTTTTCCTGTAGTAGCATAAAGCCACCTGAGTATCTATAAAAAATAAATTCAAATAGCCATATATATGATAACTTAAAATATTAATATGATAATATTTATGCTTTTAGGCACAAATGATTCAGTCACCTCATCAATTCCAAAGAGTGCAATGTTCATTATAGTACTTGAAGTAATATAATTTGTATGACCTGGTCTTCTTTCACCTGAAGATTCTTGGGTTTTGGCTACACCATCCCCACAGTATCATCACAAGAACCCGTGTTCCCTGCATCAGCAGGCAGATTCTCAACCACTGCGCCACCAGGGAAGCCCAGACTTTTTTTTTTAGTGTGTGCTCTGTTCTAAGAGCTTTACATTATTAAATTACTTAATGTTCATTATAACACTATGAGGTGATGTAATTTTATATATATTTATAAAACCTAAGAAATTAACATCAGTGCAACACTAATAACTAAAATACAGACTTTATTCAGCCTTCCCAAGTTTTTTCCACTATTGTTCATTTTCTGTTGAAGAATCTAATTCAGGGCACTATACTGCATTTAGTCACCAAGTCTCCTTACTCTCCTGTAATCCTAGAATCTATGACAGCTTCTTCGTTTCTCTTTATTTTCATGACCTTGACACTTTTGAAGAATGTTGATTTGGGTTTATCTACTGATCCACAAACACCATCCTCTACACAAAAAGCTTTCCTGGTTAGAATCCATCTTTCCTCTGAGCTATCTTAAGATTTATTGTGGCACCGCTCATATTACAGATGCTGTGCATGGAAATAAAGCAGTAGCTTTATATCACAGCTATATGCATAATCATGCCCCACTGTTTGTACTTTTCAGATAAGTGCATTTTTATTAAAGCAATCATTATTAGAATATATTAATCATAATTAAAGTAATTATTCTTATATTATGGAAAACATGTTTTAAGTGTTCTTTCTTGCATTTTGCAGCTATCCAAGTCTCTGACTATATGAGATGATCACTAAGAACCTGTTAAATAAGCAAATTAATGAACTTGCACCTTTTAATTAATAAACTTTATCCTAAGAAGATAATATAAGAGGAGTGCACTCCTCTGAACTGACAGAACTGAGACACTTTCTTTAGGATGCTGAACCAACCCACTTATTTATTCAGCCTGCAAATTCAATGTAAAATGCAATTGAACAAGTAGCAGAGAGAGCTTTGTATAGACAAATATTACATTTACTAAATGGGTCTTTAGTAACTCATCATTTACTGAATGCTGAATAGCACGATTAGTGCTATTAATAGTGCTAATAGTGCTACCTCTTTACCATGGCAGTTACAAAATTTAATTGTACGAATAACTCATACTGTATGTGCTGAGTTATTTTTATTCATATTCTATAAATCAAGGAAAATATGTAACTTGGTTACTTATACAACAGAATACCCAAATGATATAACCACAGAGTAATTTTAATAGTCTTTAATGCCATTTTAACAAAATTCTGGAGAGCGTGCTGCTCCAGTATTAACAATTTATGGCAAGGACACTTTTTTTTTTTCCAATTTTGGAGAATAATAGAATCACCCTGGAAGACGTCAGCAAAACTGTTCACCGTGCTTGTTATTCATTGGCTTTAGGTAGCTGAAGAGGATCAGACATAAAAAAATTACATAAAGGTACAGTACAAGTTTCATTGCCAGGACATACTTCCCATTCAAAAAGTTTCTTGTATTTTAAAAAATGCACTAGTGTACAACCCATTGACTTAACTGGTGTATTATGTAGCATTCAAAACAACTAGGAATATAAAAGACGTGAAAGGTAAGGAAAGCCATGAGGCAAGAAAGAAGACTGGACAGATGACTCACAAGGTCAACATCTATTCCTTTTCAAAGATGCAGTCAGTTCTCATCTTCTTCATGTCAAGACTCACTGAATTAAAAGTTCATGCTCCCTCAATTTGTATTATCCAGGGTTTGGGACCAACTACTTCATTTTCTTAAATCAAGACACAATTTATATTGTAGCTCTGGATTGTGACAAATAAGCCCTTCCAAGAAACAAATGATTAAAGGACAAATAAGGAAACATTCCTATGCTTTAAATTCTAAAATATAGATAAAAATAAAAGCAGTCTCGCTTGTGGATAGCAATGGGTAAACACTGGGTCTATTTGAGAAGGAGTGTGGATGCAATTATCAAGAGTACAAATGTAGCTAAAAGCCTTGAGAGACAGCCTTTTAAAAAACCATTTCAAACATATTTGTATCATCTGCATGTGACAGCAGAACACAGTGACGGAGCTAAAAGCAGATATTTTCAGAATTCTGTTGTATCCTTTGTGTCAGATGAGGGCCCACAAGAACTGGCACTGTGGAGCACAGATTTCCTTTCTGTGTCTACAGAAAATGGTGAGAGAAATGGACCAGGATTTCTGTCTATCACCCTCTTCTTCAAGTAGATTTTGAATATGGAAGTCTTATGACCTTCTGAAGTCCAAATATAGAAAGATTTATTATATTTCATAGCAGGAGGATTTTAGAATGTTGTGACTCTTTCAGAAAGATATTTTTTTAAAGATGTTGGGGGTAGCAGTTTGTTAATTAATTTATTTATTTTTGCTATGTTGGGTCTTCGTTTCTGTGTGAGGGCTTTCCCTAGTTGTGGCAAGCGGGGGCCACTCTTCATCGCGGTGCGCAGGGCTCTCACTATCGCGGCCTTTCTTGTTGCGGAGCACAGGCTCCAGACGCGCAGGCTCAGTAGTTGTGGCTCACAGGCCCAGCCACTCTGCGGCATGTGGGATCCTCCCAGACCAGCGCTTGAACCCGTGTCCCCTGCATCAGCAGGCAGATTCTCAAACACTCTGCCACCAGGGAAGCCCAGACTTTTTTTTTTTCATTCTGAAAAACACACCTATAGTCTTGGTGTGTTGCTTAAGGGAGCATTCTTTAATACCAGTTTCATCTATGCTCCATAAGGAAGGATTATCCCAGTGAATGGCAGCAAGATATACCTCATGTCTTCATTTAGGACAATTAGGTTTTTGCTGTACCAATGCTTTGGTCTGTGAAGTGCTTAGAAGTCTTGAAAAAACTATATTAGAATATTCAGCCTAAGAAAATACTACTATCAGCAGTACACAAATCCAGTATTCCAGAATGTGATCATTATTCGTAAGGAAAACTGTGGATCATTTCCTTTCTCTATAGACCCAATGAGGTTATTTGCTAAGAGTTACAGAGGAAGTTAATAGCAATAGAAGATAATTCCACCTTTAGAGTCATTAACAGTTTTCAGTGTTCAATAACAACTTCACAAATGTTGTTAATCCACAACAGTTTAAAACTGTAGGGTTCTCTGTGAAAATCTAACAAAAGAAAATAGTTGATAGTTGTTGATAATGTTTCTTGGATTTTTTTCTATTTTTTTTCTATTGCCTATACAGTATGAAGTAATACTAGTAGTAGCAGCAGCAGCAGTAGCTAAGTAGGTATTAGTAGTAGTATCTGTAGTAGTAGTAGCTGTAGCAGAGATAGTAATATTGGTAGTAGCAACAGCAGTAACTGTAATTAGTAGCAGTAGCAGTAGTAGTAACTGCAGTAGTAGTAGAAGTAGTAGCAGCAGCAGCTGCAGCTGCAGCAATAATAGTAACCAAAGTAGTAGCTTTAGTAGCAGCAGCAAAAGCAGGACCTGGAGGTAAAGGAGAAAAAAGAATATATACCCAAGTACTAGGTAATGCACTAAGTACCTTACGTGCATTAGCTCATTTAATGCCCAGGTTATATTTTATTTTTAGGATTAAGAGGAAGTTTTAAGGTATTAATAAACTTGAATTTGAGAGATCCCCCCCCAAATATAGTGTTTATATTACTTGCCATGGTTCTGAACCAAGTAATAAGACAGATGGTGGCCAAAATTTTTTCTTTTTTATTGATAGAGGTGACATAGGAGAATGTCACTTATATAGGTGAGCAAGTGAGTTTCCCAACAGTGATCCCCTACATTAGACAGGTTGATCTACCCTGGAGGAGCAGAGCAGCGTGTGTGTTTCTTAAGACACCTCACTCCCAGAGGAGGAAAACATGGGAGGACTGAGCTATGCAGCTTCTCCTTCCACTCAGGTTGGTGATTCCATTCTCTTGGAGCAGAGAGAATGTGAGACTGGAGATAGGGTAGGAATGAAACACTAATGACCTTCAGGAGCGAGGGAAGAAATGTCCTCCATGCCCCCCAAAGTTTTCAGATTTGTTGTTGTTTCTTGCTTGCTTACCCTGCTAGGCTTGACCATTAAGTCAATATTCAAGGTATGCTGAAAGCTCCCTCAAGGTATGAGGCTAACCAGCCATCAGGGGATCCTACTTCCCTTCCAATAAGTTTATTCCCTCTATGTACATCTCCAAGGTTTGGGCTACGCCACTGAAACCACTGGTTGACAGTAGAGATTTTGCCCCCAGTGGGCTTTGGCTCAATACACTTGGGTCCTTTCGCAGAAGATTAGGCACTATATCGCAAAATATATTAAAAGAAAAAAAAAGCTTACTTCATTATATTGTATTATTTTAATATTATATTCCTCCAGGGTGGCGGGATTCATATTAGATTTTCCATTAGCCCTCAAGTCCTAGTTCATTTCCATCCATCATAGCAGATATTTCTGGAGCTACTCTCCCTATGAATACTGGGGAAGTATTAACCCGGTAATAAAAGGAGAAGATATCTTTTGAGAATAAAAGAGGACAAGCTCTGAAGTGGTTAAGGATGTGTTGGGGAAGAGATAAATGGGCAAGAAATATCTGAAACTGGCTGTTGGCCATAGCAGATGTTTTCTTACAGAAGAGTGAATAGAAGCACTGCCCAGACCAAATGTGACATCAGTTCCAAACTCTAATGAATTGTCTTTAAAAGACAAGATCGTTTTTGTCAAAATTTAAAGTGTTAAAGGATTTGACCACTATCACACTATCTGTTCCTTTATTTTGGAAAGTGGCAATTTGGTCCTTTTTCAAGGCCACATTTTGTTTGTGTGCCTTGTTTACTTCAAGATGTAGCAAGTAACATGTCAAGCAAATCAGATTTAATTGAATCTTTACCTGGCTTCCTTAATCAAAATAAAGAGAAGATGAATTCTCTTACATTACCTAAAATACATCTTTCATAAATAGAGCATTTATCAAAGTGCTGAGTATATTATGAGTGATGAAGTTTATTCAAAATTGAAGTCAGAAGATGTTCATTCATTGACTCATCTGAGGCAGTATCTTCAATGTCTATAATAAGAAACTTTTCTTGTGGGACATTCTTGTAATGGGTTTGATATTCCTCAGAAAGAGATACAAAAAATTATTTTCTGAGCATGATGAATAAATTTTCCTCTTTTAATTCCTTCCTTCCTTATTGTAATGAAATCATTTGGTGGTTCCATTAGTGGGTCATTCATACTCAGCAGTCAAGGAAAGAAATCCCTAAATGTTCATTTTAAATCTTTTTTCTTTTCTTCTTTTGGGGTAGAACACGAAACATCAAGATTTGACCTTTTTATTAACACTAAAACTTTGTAAGGAAGGTGGAAAGATTAACTTGTTAAAATAGCACTCAGCAGTTTTTAACTATGTGCCTAGGACAATGCTAAACATTGGGGATATATAAAGAACATAACCCACTATTCCAGGATAGTAGAATTTGGTTGTAATATGTGATCTAACTTATATTTCAGACAAATAGTTTAAGCAAAATTAGGAAAGATTATGTGTGGCCAAGAAAGAATTAGGAATGAGGGAGTCTGATATTTAAGGATTGAATACATGTATGTTGGAGTGTTCCTGTAGTTTCTGATAATGAGTCATTTGCATCATACTTACATCATTAAGTGAGTCAAAAACAATACCAACAAGAGAAAGGTCTTGGGTGATGAGGTCAAGATACTGAATTTATTTCTGGACACAATTTGAAATGCCTCTTGAATATCATTGTGAAAATCACCAGTGAGCCGTTGATAATCTCGATCCTGTGCTCAGTAAAGAGGACCAGACTGCAAAGGTAGATTTAAGATACATACCTTTCTTAGTATCTGAAGAATAACAAGTGAGGTCACCACACCCATTGATGGTATATCACCCGTAAAGAAAAAAAGACAAGAAGTTTCATGTTTATACCTGAACATTGGTAAAAATAATAAGAAAGGTCTTAGAAGCAGTATCCTTCAAAGAATCCTGAAGAAAGATCAGAGGAACTTTAGGGACAACCCTCAATCAATAGGTTACATATAATATCAAACACGTTCCTGTTAGTGTTTATGCTAAATTAGATAAAGTTTTATATTACTATTCGGAGACAAAGGGAAATAAGAAACAGCTGTAAGGGTATGGATCTATTTTGTTGAATGCTGAGGGTGACCTGGGCTATAAATAATACCTCAGAAGTGAAGGTCTGCAATATGCTTTCCTCATCAGGCTCAGACAACCATTCTTCTGTCTTATTCAGGTTACACTTGGGAGGCATCGACTAACTACTATTAGCCAAGAGGATGACTCAGACAGCTGTCTGAGTCCATATGCCCTATACACTGATAGGTTTGTCCATAGCATGAATTTTTTTATTCGTAAGGGTCATAATGACTCACTCTGCTTCTTTTCAGTTTTATATACACTTTCAACCGTAAATCTACTTCTAAGTCCCCAACTGACAACTCGGTCAGTATGGAACAAACTTGGATACTGCGAATTTGCAGTGAATTAAACATCTGCCTTTTCATCAGAGGAGGTATGGGCCCAGCTCCAATGCAGCAGCAGATGTGTCTTAGGAAAAAAAAAAATTTCTAGCTTCATACATCAAATACATTTACCTACCTCTAAACAAAAAATAGCCAAGATGACTTCCTCACCCCTCTGAACTTACCTACTCTAAATTGGAAGGTAAATTTGTGATACCATTAACAAATCAATTTTTTCCCTAAATCCATGTGGAAAATGTTATTTGGTTAAGGACAGAGGTAAAATCATTTAGTAGAATTCAAAGCTTTGGAACAGGAAGTTATATGTTGAGTGTGTGTGGGCGCATGTGTGTGAATACATCTAATTTGACCCTTTTAATATAGTCAAGATTGCTAACACCCTTATTACAAGGGAAAGGGAGAAAAATCTCATATTACAGGTTAGAAAGCTCAGAGAATGTCCAGTTACAGGGTAAGCTCCCTGTCTAATTTGACTTTGCATTGCACTTGGCACAGTGCCTGACCATCAGCAAGCCCATCAAGAAATGTGCTGTGACTAAATGTCTGTCATACAGAGTGCAGTAAGTCAGAAAGAGAAAAACAAATACCATATGCTAACACGTATATATGGAATCTAAAAGAAAAAGAAAAGAAAAAATAAGGTTCTGAAGAAACTAGGGGCAGGACAGGACTAAAGATGCAGATGTAGAGAACGGACTTGAGGACACAGGGAGGGGGAAGGGTAAGCTGGGACGAAGTGACAGAGTGGCATAAACATATATACACTACCAAATGTAAAATAGACAGCTAGTGGGAAACAGTTGCATAGCACAGGGAGATCAGCTCAGTGCTTTATGACCACCTAGAGGGGTGAGATAGGGAGGGTGAGAGGGAGATGCAAGAGGGAAGAGATATGGGGATATATGTATATGTATAGCTGATTCACTTTGTTATACAGCAGAAACTAACACACCATTGTAAAGCAATTATACTCCAATAAAGATGTTAAAAAAAATAAATAAATACTGGGAATGATACTAAAATAAAAGAAATTTGCTGTGACTAAATGAACGACTATGTGAATAGTCACACTACCTTGCCTAGTTACAAAGGAAAATTGAACTCAATTTATCTAGCTCCATTTTTTTTAGTGTACAGGAAAGAAAATAAAAGCAGCCTGATTTTCCCTGAAGAGCATAAATCCTAATCCTTGTATTTTCATGAATGATATTATACTACATGGATCATCACAGCTTGAACCATAAAGATCAATGAGAACACTGCATTCTATTTTTCACCATTTGTTGTACACAGTGCCAATGCAAGTCAGTCTATAAAATTACTGATTTCTCCTCCATATACATTGAAAGCAGACATCTGGACTATTTGGTTTGATAATGTTGGCATAAGTTCGATTAACTTGAAAATTGAAAGACTGAATGAATCATAATGCACTTTATGAAAATAGCTATTTAATCAAGTATTTTAGTCTTACATAATGCCAATTCACATATCATGACATGAACTCTAAGTTTTATGTTGTTATAAAAAATGTTTTTGGTTATGGTATTATTGTCCTGACATCTATTGGTTGGACAGACTTTAATGGTGAATTCAATTATCCAGATTTGAAAGTGACCTCAGAAAAATCAGAGAAGCTCAGAGAACGTCCTCTACCTAGGTCTGCCTCAGTTTTCAGTTCTTCTGAGAATGGCCCTTTGGGCACCTATGTTTCTGCAATTTAATACAACCATGTATTTTTATTCTGACAATACCAAATGTGGAAAACTTCTTTTAATGCCATTTTTAAAATCTAATAATATA
Organism: Stenella coeruleoalba; assembly: GCF_951394435.1. Lineage (NCBI taxonomy): Eukaryota > Metazoa > Chordata > Mammalia > Artiodactyla > Delphinidae > Stenella > Stenella coeruleoalba. The sequence continues at coordinate 37,236,559 of NC_137148.1, forward strand.
ATTATCATCTAATGTAATACTATAAGGAAATATGAGGAAAATTTTTAAATAGAAAATTGTATCTCAAGAGCTAGTGTCCTGTTATGGAATCAATTCTGCAAATTTGAATCAAGAATTTTCATCTTTACTTGAAATATGCTTTGAGAATATTTTATTACTGTTTTAAGAGGTACAAACTACCATAGGGTCAATGCTTTCAACTGGTTGAGAAAACACAAAAGGCTGATTATTTCACTTACGAAATCCACAAATATAATACTAGTTTGTTGAAGAAAATAGCTAGATACCTGAATTACCATCCTCATGCACTTTCACAAACATTTCAATTTTTCATTGACACAATGGATTTGACTGAACTCCTCTACTCTTTCAGCAACATAAATGTTCTCAAAAGCCTATTGTTCATTGGTCAACAACAAAAATTATTCAGCTCCTGACTTTATTCTGAGAACAGAATGTACTTTTATCCTTTCCCCATCAACAGCAGACTTTGGTATTTTGACAATGGAAAGGATATGAATTGCATTATATTGTGACCAAAATCATTTCAGAAATTTTGTTCTTTTGGCATAACATGTATTTTTCCCCTAGAACATAAAAAGCTCTCCATGATGTAAGTGCGTGGTTGGAACTAATGTAGAGCTACTGAGGCAATGCCTAAGAAATCAACAGTGGAATCCCAGTTTATACAATACTCAGCTAAAAGGAATTCTCTATAGCATGTAGACATAGCAAGAACCGTTCCATGGTAAATTTTCTAGCACTAACCAATAATTACAGCTCACTTCATTTGTGTAACTCCTAGGTGGTCTCATTTATTTCGAAACTCTCATATATTTCTGATTCTCAGATTCATAAAGGCATATGGAGATATGATGGATACACCTGAAACACCAAAATTAACTTGGTAAAACTTCTAGGATCTCCCATTTGACTCAAATATTTGCATGGGAAACCAGTCTTATATAAAACAAATTTTAGATAGAAGAATTCAAGTATCATATATTTTTTAAGATAATAGAGGAATCCTACAAAGAAACTTCATTACTTCCTGCCTTTTCAGACTCATTTCCGCTAATAGATACCCGTGCTCTAGTCCATTCAGAGGATGTCCCATGATCTAAATATGACTCCTCTCTCATAAATCCAAGTCTTTTTCCTGTAAGTCCTCAGCATTGAATACAATTTTCCAGCATCTTTCTTTGGCCAACTTGTAGTTCTCTAAGACACACAACCAACCTCATCTCTTTGCTCAGAAGGAGACATAGCTGTACTCTGGGTTAAGATAGCTTCCTGTATATATTTCCTTTTAAAGGTTTTCTTAGGCTCTATTGTTCACTTACCTGCCATTATTACTCGACTATATGCTCCTTGAGGGCCAAGGTAGTATATCTTTTTTTTTTTTTTTTTTCGGTACGTGGGCCTCTCACTGTTGTGGCCTCTCCCGCTGCGGAGCACAGGCTCCGGACGCACAGGCCCAGCGGCCATGGCTCACGGGCCCAGCCACTCCGCGGCATGTGGGATCTTCCCGGACTGGGGCACGAACCCGTGTTTCCTGCATCGGCAGGCGGACTCTCAACCACTGCGCCACCAGGGAAGCCCAGTATATATTTTTTTGAAGGAATTAATCACTTTCATCTCTCCACAGCCTTTAGTAAGATATTCATGTCATGAAGAACCTAGGGGTAAGACGGGAATAAAGACACAGACCTACTAGAGAATGGACTTGAGAATATGGGGAGGGGGAAGTGTAAGCTGTGACAAAGCGAGAGAGTGGCATGGACATATATACACTACCAAACGTAAAATAGATAGCTAGTGGGAAGCAGCCGCATAGCACAGGGAGATCAGTTCAGTGCTTTGTGACCACCTAGAGGGGTGGGATAGGGAGGGTGGGAGGGAGGGAGACGCAAGAGGGAAGAGATATGGGAATATATGTATATGTATAACTGATTCACTTTGTTATAAAGCAGAAAGTAACACACCATTGTAAAGCAATTATACTCCAATAAAAATGTAAAAAAAAAAAATGATATTCCATGCTCAGTAAATCCTCAGCATATGCTATCTGGCTGACGTCTGATTTATTGAAATCACTCCATTATAAAATATTTTACATATGAAATATTAAGATATTTATAAGTTACGTTACAACTGTTTTCAAAAATTATGAGGCTGCTTTAAAATATACCTAAGGACATATAAATCACAAACCCAAGACCAGGTAAGCAAATTGAATTGTATGACTCTCATTAAGTTGCCATTTACTTTATCATCTTTGGGTATGTAAAATTATAAATTGGACATTAAACCTTAATGTAAAATTTTTAAAAAGTTATCCTTCATCTTATATTAGACAGAAAGTGAGAGCGAGTGTGTTAGCAATGTTTTGGAATTTCGCATCACAGTGTCATGTACCAAATGTAAGGGGGACAATTGAATAACATTACAATATCATTCTAGGAAATAATTCTTGTCAAAAGTATTTCCAGAGGTGATTCTTGATTTAGTTACTTTGCCAGATGGCTGTATCAAGTTCTATATAAATGAATACTGGTTTCCCTATGGAGGAAGGAAATTAGCAAGTAAATCAAGTATGAAGAATTCTTAAGAGAGGAGTCTTTAAAGCTGAAAAACTTTTTAAAAGTGACCCATTTCCACATAGTGTTACACAAAAGAATTTGGCTTGAATACTTATCATGAAGAGGCCAATATATATCATGCTTGATTACTGGAATTCTATAATAATTTCAGAGAGGAAAAATTGAGGTTAAAATATTTTGTAACACATGAAGACTATTAATAGTAAGAGAGTGGTGGAATATATGAGAAGAGAAAAAATATGATTTTTATGTTTTTCTTCTAGCTTAGAACAATCTTTTCACTTACCCATACCAATGGAAAGTTTTCAACCTTTTCAGATAGCAGATCATGCATAAATATACTTCTTAAATACATATATGTAAAGTTTTAAAAAACATCTTAATTGGAGTATAATTGCTTTACAATGGTGTGTTAGTTTCTGCTTTATAACAAAGTGAATCAGCTATACATATACATATATCCCCGTATCCCCTCCCTCTTGCGTCTCCCTCCCACCCTCCCTATCCCACCCCTCTAGGTGATCACAAAGCACCAAGCCCTGTGCTATGCGGCTGCTTCCCACTAGCTAGCTATTTTATGTTCGGTAGTGTATATATGTCCGTGCCACTCTCTCACTTCATCCCAGCTTACCCTTACCCTTCCCTGTGTCCTCAAGTCCATTCTCTACATCTGCGTCTTTATTCCTGTCCTGCCCCTAGGTTCTTCAGAACCATTTTTTTTACATTTCATATATATGTGTTAGCATACGGTATTTGTCTCTTTCTGACTTACTTCACTCTGTATGACAGACTCTAGGTCCATCCACCTCACTACAAATAACTCAATTTCATTTCTTTTTATGGCTGAGTAATATTCCATTGAATATATGTGCCACATCTTCTTTATCCATTCATCTGTTGATGGACACTTAGGTTGCTTCCATGTCCTGGCTATTGTAAATAGAGCTGCAATGAACATTGTGGTACAGGACTCTTTTTGAATTATGGTTTTCTCAGGGTATATGCCCAGTAGTGGGATTGCTGGGTCATATGGTGGTTCTATTTTTAGTTTTTTAAGGAATCTCCATACTGTTCTCCATAGTGGCTGTATCAATTTACATTCCCACCAGCAGTGCAAGAGCATTCCCTTTTCTCCACACCCTCTCCAGCATTTACTGTTTGTAGATTTTTTGATGATGGCCATTCTGACTGGTGTGAGGTGATACCTCACTGTAGTTTTGATTTGCATTTCTCTAATGATTAGTGATGTTGAGCAGCCTTTCATGTGTTTGTTGGCAATCTGTTTATCTTCTTTGGAGAAATGTCTGTTTAGGTCTTCTGCCCATTTTTGATTTGGGTTGTTTGTTTTTTTGATATTGAGCTGCATGAACTGCTTGTATATTTTGGAGATTAATCCTTTGTCAGTTGCTTCATTTGCAAATATTTTCTCCCATTCTGAGGGTTGTCTTTTCGTCTTTTTTATGTTTTCCTTTGCTGTGCAAAAGCTTTGAAGTTTCATTAGGTCCCATTTGTTTACTTTCGTTCTTATTTCCATTTCTCTAGGAGGTGAGTCAAAAAGGATCTTGCTGTGATTTATGTCATAGAGTGTTCTACCTATGTTTTCCTATAAGAGTTTTATAGTGTCTGGCACATTTAGGCCGTTAATCCATTTTGAGTTTATTTTTGTGTGTGGTGTTAAGTAGTGTTCTAATTTCATTCTTTTACATATAGCTGTCCAGTTTTCCCAGCACCACTTATTGAAGAGGCTGTCTTTTCTCCATTGTATATTCTTGCCTCCTTTGTCAAAGATAAGGTGATCATATGAGTGTGGGTTTATCTCTGGGCGTTCTAAACTGTTCCATTGATCCGTATTTCTGTTTTTGATACTTTCCGATTAGTAAAATATCTAACATGTTATCAGTGCTATTTAAAAACATTATCTGGATAACACTTCCTATATTAATAACACAACATTTTGATTATTCCAACCAAATCAACGTTTTCTCTTTTGTGGCCTATATCAATTTATAACTACACCACTAACTTTTAGTACTTACACCAGTTTCTTTTACTTCTCTCTCTCTCATGTATCTATACAACAAAACCAAGGCATACAACAGGGAACACTCCTCACTCCTTCAGCTGAGTCCAAGGCCGTAATCATATTCCTTGCCTCCTCTGCCAGCCATTCTAGTTTCCCATCAGCCTCAGGTCTCACTTCTGTGGGTCTGGGATGCTTGCCTAGTGGGGAAATCACTGAGGGGTCTGAGCACCTGGATACCATACCCTTGTCAAGTGGTAATTGCTAATATTCTCTATGCCTGTTTATTACTAGGTATGGAAGCACCAAGAGCTGCCCTAGTGACTTCCCTGAATTCCAGACATACTCCTTGACACCACCATTATATAGAAACTACTCTGCTTCTGAAAAGTAGGATCAATTACCACTGCCATGACAGTAATGCCCTTTTGAACTTAAGACAATCAGGCAATATGAACCATGAATGACTAGGTGGTAGCCATGGCATTAGGTTAGGTGGAACCCTTACTGTATCGCCTGATAGAAGTTTCTCCTACTGGGAATCAGGATCTTTAACCTGGAATATCCTAAATTTGAGAAAACTGGAAACATAATTTCCCCGAGTGAGCATGAGAGGTTGGGACAGATGCAATTAATGTCTTACCGAAACCCTCACCCTGAATACCCCAGGGCTTAGCCTGACTTCCAGCTGCTAACAACTTCCTTTCTTTGCCTGAATTCCAGGGAATTAATTAAAGTTGCCAGGAGCAGTGCCCAACAATGTACTGACTGGAATTATCTGTGAATATCCCAGATTCCTTGCTTCTTGATGGGAGAACTCTGAGCTTGTGTGAGTTCACAGTTATTCCACCAGATGCAAGCCTGTGGTTCATGGTGAAAGCTGTGTGATAGGGCAGCATTGTCTGGCTCCCTTCTTCCTCTATCTCATCTCCTCATACCCTTATTATGTGCCCTTTGCCTCTCCAGTAAATTACTTGCCTAAGGGTCACTCTCTGGAGGAACCCACATTAATTCAAAGAGGCACTTGTAATTCCAGCTCTTGGTTGTTGGATCCAAGCATTCTAGTTATTAAGATCATGGTACCGTGTACTGTTACTAGTTCAAAATATGTATCACATTCTGAAAGACAGTATCCTGAACCTACAGTAACATTCTTCCCGATCTGGTACTTGTAGTTGTACAATTAAAAAAATACTTATTTATTTGACACATGCAGGATCTTCATTGCTGCATGAGAGATCTTCCAAACAGCATGTGGGATCTTTAGTTGCGGCATGCAGGATGTAGTTACCTGACCAGGGATGGAACCTGGCCCCCTTCATTGGGAGCATGGAATCTTAACCACTGGACCACCAGGGTACATTTAAGAAGCATTCAAAATGCTATCATTCCAGTTGCTTCTGGATGATGGGGTATAGTCAGAGAACCAATGGATTCTGTGGTCATGTGTTCGCTGTTACACATTCTTCATTATAAAGTGGGTCCCTTGGTCAAGGCAATGTTACATGAGATCCCATGATGATAAAACATTCTGTGAGCACTTAACATGGTAAGGCTTGCTGAGGGACTATGAACGCAGATGGCAAACTCCTATTATCAATCTCAGTATAGATGAATTGCTGCCTCCCTCCCTGGTTAGGTGGAAAGTTCATTTCAGTCAACTTGCCATCCAGGGGCTGGCTTGACTCCTTGAGGAATTATCTTCTCAAGACTCAGTGTCAGTTTCTGTTGCTGCTGACAGGTCACATGTTTCAAAACAGTAGTAGCAAAATCAGCCTGGTGAGAAGTAGCCCATGCAGTTGGCCCATGCATAGTCGTAATCCCTTCTACCATGGCTACTCTGATCATGGACCCTTTATGAAAGCACTGGAGTGGCCAAGTATAGAAGCTAAGTAGAATTCAGTGGATGTCATCCTATCTACCTAACTATTGAGAGCCTCTCCTAAAGACTGTAGTGGCCATAGACATCCTCCAGGCAGAGTTGTAGTTGCTTGTAATTGAAAGTCAGTGTACATGAATATGCTTCCTGCCAGGCAGTGTAGATAGAGTGACAACTGTGTCTGCCACAGTAGTCGACACCATATAATACATTTTTCATTTAATCCTCCTCGCAACCTCTCTCAAAATTCACTCTTAGTTTCTCTTTAATCCAACTGTAAACTTTAAACCAACTGGCTTAGAAAATCTAAACAACTTTCCTATAAAACTTCAGTATTTTAATTCTAATTGCCATGCTTCTTTCACTAAAGCCCAGCAACAGTTAGAGTTATCCAATAGCTGACTTCCTCAATGAATCCCTATCTCTGATTTCAGAAGAGTGAATAGAATATTGATCATAGCTGGGCCTCAATCCTTCCCAGAATAGGTAATTTAGGTAGTATGAAGGCATTAAGAAACGCTATAGGAAATGACGGAGTTTCCAATAAATCTCTAGAAAGCTGAACAGAAGCCATAATGTTTCCTGTTCAAGCTGAAAGAAATTACTTTCTGGTCAGAAATCAGAAAAAAGAGAAACTTAGAAGTTATTCTTTCAGAGAAAGAACCAGTATCAACAAGTTAGAAAGCCACAAACATCATGCTTGCCCAGATACATATTGTGAAATGGTAATTTGGTGTCAGCCTGCTTTGTGGAATGCATAGTGAGCACATTTGCTTTGGTTGACATTCCCATTCCTTCCTTTAATAGCTATTTAAGACTAAGCACATGAGGATGAAGGAAAAATATCAACCCATCCAAAACCAGAGAGAACACAGAAGGCTGAAAGCAATCTCAGAAACAAATATATGGGGTCTCATACTGTGAAAAAACATACTGTCCCTGCTACCTGGTTGTTTCTGTTGATTTAGAGTCGGGTTAGAAGCAGGGTACAAGTCTCAGAAGGAGGGAATTCTCAGCTTGGTACTTCATTACCAGAAATGTAATCTCTGCTTGAAGAGCTGTGTACCTCATATAGCCCAGCCTGTGTATGGTGGCAATTCAAAGCAACGGTCCCAGAAAAAACACTCTCCAATTTTGGTTTGTTTTTCAATAAAATAAAAATCAAGGTATCTTAAAAATTTCATTTTCAATCTCTGACACTCTCAATATCCTCCCCTCAAACTTTCTCTTTTTGCCATTTACAGTTTCTGAACAAAAATTCCAAGACATCCTACCTCTGTCTTTTTTGGGCTCCTTGGTTCTTGTTCTTTCTCCTTCTACATTCTTGGTGCTGTTAATTTTCTGCTGTGAATAACTTTTCTTGTTTCAAAAAATAATTTTTGTTTTTGTTACACATTCATAGTTTTCCTCATGTCCTTGTGAGACATTAATATTTGTCCTTGATCATTGCCCAAATGATTGAGGAATAGGAACCCCTCAGTTAATCCTTGTTATCCAATGTGGTTAGAAATTCTAAATGCTTATATATTATATTAAAACACACACTGATAATATGTAAAAGCAATGCTAATATGAATCTATATTTATATATGTGTAAATATAATTAATGTAATTAGTACATGCTTATATAGAGAGAAATGTACTAAGCACTAATGATAGTAATTTACATACTATAAGTCATATACGAACTTATAAGAACTCTAAGAAGTAGTACTCCAATTAGTCTCACAGTTGTGAAAGACTTAGTCTCAGTGAACTTACACAAATTGACCAAAGTCAACACATGGCTAGTGAGCAGCATAGCTGGAATTTGAAACCGGGGAGTTAGGTCCTAGAGTCTGTGCTCTTAATCACAATCTGTACTGTACTGTTTCTCTCAGAAGAGCTTTGAATGTCTTGGATGCTTGGATTCAGTAAACAGGTGGTCCCACCAAAGAACAGCTGAATAGGATGCAGCACATGCCTGTTACGATGTGGTAGAGGAGGTTTTAGTCAGAAAATTACTGTTATTATTCTGTTGTCCAGGATATAGCTATGAATTTTCATTTATGTTTTATAAATCTCACCCCTGTTAATTGGTAGTCCGTTTGTAAATTGTGAAGTCGTTGTCGGCCAATGACGTTGCCTGGCAGAGTGATTGGTTCCGGTCTCTGAGAGGGTGAGGTGCTTAAACAGTTAAGAATTACAATCTCTGAATCAACTTGGAATCTGCCTTATAGAGGCATTTATGGAAAAAGAGTAAAGTATTTCAGTGTCATTCCTAAAATACCTAGACTCATAATGGTTAGCTCATGAATTAAACATGAATTGATTTTTATTTTTCATTGCATATCCAGTGTTCCTTGGAAAAACTTTCAGGAAAAAAATAGGCAAAATGGAAACATATAAAAATGATGTAATGTACTTGATTCTCTTCCTTTTCTATGCATGCAAAATTTGTAATGTTATAAAAGTCAAATTATATCTTATATCATTCCCTTCTTAATAAATAATAGCTCTAGATCAATATACAGTATCTATAGATCAATAAACTCAATTCTATATCACAAAATAACATCTACATACTCTTCTGTTTTAATATTTTAATGAAAATATTTATTAGGCATATGCTACACTGATACAATACTATTAGGTCTTGTTGATACAATTATGAATTTTTAAAAGTCCCTGTCTTCATGGAGCTTACAGTCCCTTGGAAAGAAGCTACCATAAGCAAACCAGTGAGTAAACCATGGAGTATGCCAGATGCAGGTTAAGTACTGTGCAGAAAAATTTTAAAAGACTAGATAAGAAGTATGCCAGTTTCCCTTTTAATTGGTCTGGTAAGAGAAAGTCTCAAGAAAAAGACAGTATTTGACTTGATTTGACTAGTCTTCTGTAGCGGAGGCTTCGGCTGTAGTTAACAATCATAAACAATGAAGCAATGACTACCTTTGACTTTTGCAGAGCTGACCATTTACTCTCCCAGGCCAAGAGAAAAAAACAAAATTTCTGTAATTTCGGAAAGAGCATATCATGGATTCTTGATATACTTTGTAAATTGTTTTCTTGAACATTTTATATCCTCACCAACATTTCCCCAAATCCTCATCAAATCTGATCCTCTCATCCACTCTTTTTATAAACTTTGTTAATCTGATGGGGGAGAAATGTTTCTCTTTCTTTCATTTACTGAGATTATTAATTATAAGCATTTTATATTTATTATTGCACATTAGCTAAGCCTTTAAAATTCATTTTTAAGAAAAATGTCATTTTTTCCAAAGGAATACATGAACATAGTTTAATAATTCAAATGGTACTGAAACACCTACAACACAGTTACCTGTAAGAATTTTCCCTACTTCATCCAACCCAGGAGCAACCACCTTGAACTTGTTTAACTCTATATTCTGGCACTTATACATCACTATATTTTTAAATACTTAATATGTATCTTTGATTTATCAATTTTAAATATTATTGTTTTCCCATTATGGTAGATGATGATTTAGCCCACTTAAGCTGCCATCTTGTCTAGTTCTCCTCTCCCATCTCTGAAAATCTCATATATTGAGATTCAGTGTTAAAATTTACACTCAGAAAATGTTATTCACAGATGAGGATTGTGAATGTATTGTGATTATGTGTCATATCTTAAGTTTTTCAGGATATAATAGCTTCTTTGTTTTGCTCTTTGATTAATTTCCTGGTCCCTGCTGCTAATTCTTCCTACACCCAGCAAGACTTTTCAGTACTATTTTCCACACAGTCAATCATGTAGGGTGACTTACTAGTTCAATTTTCCTTTTCTTGGCAACATCCATCTTGGAAATCTTTTACCTAAGGTAATTGCACTGCACATATGCTCCACTATTATAATTCCATGATTTCCCTTCATCATTATCCTCTCTAAACCTGCATCAGTGCTCCTGTTTTCTGTACACAGTCTTGCTTTCTATGAATTTACCCTATTGATTTGGTCTACAACATTCTCCATTAGCTTACTGAGAAAGTGTTTATGGGTGATGAATATCTTGAGACACTACATGGTTCGATTCTACCCTCATATTTGATTGAAAGTTTGGCTGTGCATGAAATTTTAGGTTGCAAATCATCTTTCTTCAGGATTTTGAAAGCATTACTCCTTTACCTTCTAGCTCCCAGAGTTGTTGAGAAGTCAGAAAGCATTCTGATTCTTCATCCTTTGCATGTGAACTGTTTTTCCCCAACCCTCTGGAAGCTAGCAGGATCCTATCATTACCTGAGTGTTTTAAAATTGTGGACCTTAAGCCAAACTGATTTTATCCAGCTACCCTCTGGGCCCTTCAATCTGGAAAACCATGGCTTTCAGTTATGGGAAATCGTTTTGAATTATTTCACTAATGATTTCCTCCCTTCCATTTTCAATATTGTTAAAGAGGAGGTACAAGACAGTACATGTGTGTAAGTGGGACTTGATAGTTTAATTATGCTAAGGGTTAATATCAGGGACTTTATATTCCTTGTATTAACCTGATAAATTTGATAAAGCATCACATAATCTTCTTTTTTCGAAGATAAAAATCCCTTCTTTCTGAAGAAGTTGTAGAGATTTTTACTTGAGGGCTTCCCTGGTGGCGCAGTGGTTGAGAGTCCGCCTGCCGATGCAGGGGACGCGGGTTCGTGCTCCAGTCCGGGAAGATCCCACACGCCGCGGAGCGGCTGGGCCAGTGAGCCATGGCCGCTGAGCCTGCGCGTCCGGAGCCTGTACTCCGCAACGGGAGAGGCCACAACAGTGAGAGGCCCTTGTACCGCAAAGAAAAAAAAAAAAAGGAAAGAAAAAAGGTTTTACTTGACATTTAATCTGTGTTGGAGACTTTAGGGTACCAATCCATAACCTACACATCCTGAGCTCTAGCCAAGTTGCAAGAGGGAAAATGAAAAAAAAGAAACAGCTTTACTACCTACAATCTAAGAGTTTCTGATAACGCTGGATTTGATGTGGAATTGCTTCCCACCTCTTTCTCTAAAGTGAATTTAAATACCCTTTCACTGGAGATTGCAAACCTCCACATTGAGGGAGAGTTCCTGCCTCAGCCGGTTTACTAGCGAATGTCAAAAGAGGTGGAGAAAAAAATCATTCTCCTTGATATAGTGATGGTTAAAAAAAAAGGAAAAATAAGAGAGCCATATTTATGCTTATTTCATTTTAATGCGGTGATTCTGCCTTTTGTCAAAGGACTCTACGGACTTTCCCTCATTTCACCAGAAAAGATATACTTTCTCCTTACTTTCTGAAAGTAAAGGTCATGGAGTGTTCTAGAGTGCTCATTCTAACTTTCTTCAAATGGCAAAGGAAACATAAATTATTTCGTTATTGATATTGGCAGGGACATGGGAATAGCACCCCCCTGACACTGTCTCTACATTTGTGATTCTCAAAATGTAGTGTGCATAAATGCAAACAGGGAAGTTTATTAAAATGTAAAGATTCTCATTCTGAGAATTCTCATTCAGTATGTGTGAATGAAAGATGCTGAAGTCCAGGAATATACATTTTTAATAAGCTTTTCTCTGGATTGTTTTTCACATGGTCCTTGGATTCCACTTTGAGAAACACTCAACATAGTGTCAAGTACCTGTACATAAATGTATAAGTTCAAAGAAATAATAAACTCAGAAAAAGCTTCAAAAGTCTATGGTTTTTGTTTTGTTTTCAACAAGATGTGTGAAATATGAACACAACCTAAAACTTAATATTGTATAGATTTGTTTTGTTTCATGTTCACTAGTTGATACTCACTAATATGGGCTCCAAAATGGCAGGTAATATATTTTCTGTATCATTTTTTTCTTGATTACACCTATGTGCCAGGATTCTTCTCCACTCATGGCCTAGTTATCACTACCTACAACAGCCTCTTTTCTTTCCTTCCATTCTCTCCTTTTTATTGGCCTGCCTAACTCCCAACAGTATTTTAGATTTCATTTTAAGTGTCACTAACTCAGAGAGTTCTTTCTGCACATCAAGCCTGAGCCACATCACTTTTATTAATTCTTGAAGAGCCTTGTATAGTTCCACCATTGCCATTTCCACAATTATGGTTATGGAGCTCTTTATCTGAATACTTTACCAATACCTGTCCCCATTGTTAGACTGTAAGCTCCAATAGAATATATTCATATTAATTATTTTTTAGCCTCCATTGGAAAATACCTCCTATGTGTCTCCTGTTCTTAGAAGAGTTCCTGCTTCATTATAGCCACTAATTCAATGAGCAAAGTAGACAACAATGAAGGTGATAATGCTAAAAATACCATTGTGTATGGTATTGGTTCTTGGGTGTTTATTGTAAAGTCTTAAATCTGTACTTTAATAATAATTATAGCCTAATAATTGCATTTTAAATAAGAGTGTGCCATGTAATAATGTCACCATGTTTTCACTTTCTGGGTTAAATCATAGCCAATAAATATTTTTCCCCACAATTTAGCTTAAACTTACCTCTTCACCTTCTTTGTCACTGTTTTCTTGACTAAGATCTTAACTGTCCTGAACTTACCATCCCTTAATATCAAAAAATTGCCCAAACTATGACTTTTTTTTTTTTTTTGTGGTACGTGGGCCCCTCACCGCTGTGGCCTCTCCCATCTCGGAGCACAAGCTCCGGATGCGCAGGCCCAGCAGCCATGGCTCACGGGCCCAGCCGCTCTGCGGCATGTGGGATCTTCCTGGACCAGGGCACAAACCCGTGACCCCTGCATCGGCAGGCGGACCCTCAACCACTGTGCCACCAGGGAAGCCCAAACTATGCCTTCTTAAATATTGTTTTCCCTACTGAGAATTCCTTCTTTCTTTTGTCCTCCGTATAAATTCCTACTCAAACTTAAGTGATCTATTCCTGATTCTCTCAAATAGTATTAATATTGCAATATTTCTCTTTTCTAATTAAACGTATTGTATTATATTGTAATGATCCATTTAGTCCAATTTCTACTACATTGCACCTTTCTAGTTGGCACGGTCTCCCTGTGTTCCAAATGGTTAAAATAGTGCTTAGCAATGAGTATATGTGAATGTACAATATATGTATATTGGGGCTTAGTTGAAAGACATGTATATTCACATGTTAAAATTTGCCATAATCATATAACTTTTTGATGGAAGTCACAAAATTTTATACAGAAAAATATTTAGACTATATTCTTAGAATCACTAGAAAAACTTCATAAATAGCAAGATTCCGATTATAAGGTACAATAAGCCTGTGTTACAAAGTGGAATCAGAAATGTCAATAAACATAGTTTTTAGAGGATTTAGTATTATATGCAGTATATAAATAATTTGTTTTCTAAATTTACTCTTGTTTTCTCATTGTATCAGTGGCACATATTTTTAAATTTTCTCTTCATTCCAAGAATCATTAAATAACCCCTCTTTAGTGGCAAGAATAACAATAGTATTAATTAATTGCTTTATTTTATTGTTATAACAGTCCTATGAAGCAGGTAAGACAATTATTGAGTTATATTATTTTGATTAGAATTTTACATATAGGTGATTCCTTTTAGATTTTATTACTATTATTTAGATGGTACTGAAAAGTAAAAGTATTTTAATTGTAGGATTTATATGGAATACAAATTTTTAGAGATTAATACTTGTTTATCATGGCAACTAAGGTTTATTATTATTATTATTCTGGCGATAGGAACACTACAGTTTTAACATTACAATTGCTTCCTATAGTAAGGACTTCACTTTGATGTTGTATGCTGAGGGATATAATTAGAATCGTATTTATGAAAGTTATCTCCATATTAGCCAGTTTATATTATACTACTGTTAAGGGGTTTTACAATCTAAAATAAATGTCTTACATTTTTATCAATAATTTAAGAAGAAATAATTAGCTATTTTCTAAGAAAAATACTAATATCCTATCTATCTATGTATGATTTATTTCAAATTAAGTTTAACAAAAACAAATTGAATATTTTCTAATTATAGATATATGTGAAAAATAATTTTAGAGAATCTATTTCATCTTTAACAAAGTGTTTTTTGTTTAATTTAGCTCTGCAGGATATAAAAAATAAGGAATGAGAAAATAGGTCTAAATGGAAGATGTCTAGTAAATAAATTTTGAAATAATAAAAAACTAAAAGTCAGCCCTGAAAAACATAGCCTTTTGCATACAGTACCTATATTATATAACAGTTTTGTTATAAATTGTATTTATGTATTTCCAAAATAATTGGAATTTGGCTCAATGCCTCTTTTAACTGAAAGATTTGTGAAAATTTTCTTCAGATGGAATTTAACTTGTATTTTTAAGTATTTGCAAGTTAAAAGTTAGAAATGGAATTTATATTCAAGCTGAATATCAATCTTCAGAAACAACTCTTAAATTAGTGTTGGTAACTAAATTGTTATAATTAGTGTTTATTATTATATCCTTGTATTTTCTAAGAATCCAAACTTCACAGGAAGCCACTCACTTTCTCTCTGACCCTTGGGCTTCTCTTTTTACACATGAGCCAGATTTTGCTTGGGCCCCAGGGTGAGCAAATACAATGTGAATGACCCTAGAATGCACACCACGTGACCCAGCATGTCTGCTGCCATCTTAGCCCCATTCTAGTTCTTTCTACACTTGTTCTTTGTGCGGTAAAGCCTGGAAGCCTGGAAATCACATTTGATTGACTCTCTTGCCATCGCCAGCTGAGGTTTCACCACTGAGAGGTAGGCGTGGTTCACAAGGTGGAAGAGAGGTAGACATCACTATTCCTTTGACAGCGGTGGATGCTGGTTAAACTTCAGTTGAAAGCAGGTAGGTGATCTGTCAGATTTCCAGGCAATCTGCAAATCACCTACTTCAGGGCTACAGACAGTGAGCATGTCAGGGGTGGTTTTTTGAAACCCCTGCACCTACTTGATTTCCTAAAAGCTGGAAATGGTTTTCTCCGACCTCTAATCATGCAGGCTTTGTCAGGATTTGTAAACAACTAATCCCCACATCTGATACCATCCTATTTGGTATACTTAGGGTGTTTTTTTTTTTGTTTTCTTAACTGAAAACTGACTGATATACCATTTATGGACTGAGCCAAATGTAGCCAACCTCCTGATAACAAGTCTCTTAGATTTATTAATAGAAAGAATATGACTTATAAAGAGAACACACAAAAAAAGAAAAGCTTTATTTCCACATGGCTGATTCTTTCCTCTCAAATTATATTCAAATTTACAAATACACACACACAGTACTAAAGAAGCAGAGGTAACATCTCAAAAAATGTCAAATCAAGGAGTGTTTTTCTGACTTACTTTTAAAAAAAGTATTTTCTGTAATTCTAGGGGAAAAGCAAAAAGCTCCAAATTTTTGTTTTTCTTAAAATACCTGGTAATCACCAGTTGGAGATAATTACATAGTTTTTTAACTTTTTAGGCTATGGCTCTTTATATTTATTTATTTATTTATTTATTTTGCGGTACACGGGCCTCTCACTGTTTTGGCGTCTCCCATTGCGGAACACAGGCAGCATGTGAAATCTTCCCAGACCGGGGCACGAACCCGTGTCCCCTGCATCGGCAGGCGGACTCTCAACCACTGCGCCACGAGGGAAGCCCAGGCTATGGCTCTTTTATCTACTTGTTTATCTAAGCATAAATTGTTCTCCTTGTTACTTTTTGGGGGGTAGACAGGAGGGAATGGAAACTCTCAGAAGACAATGGCACTGTGATTTGCCCCAGCACAGAGGAGAGGCCCCATTTGTCAGAACTATTCAACTCTTAACAGGTCTCCCCGGCCTCCAGAGTTGGCACCTCTAAATTCTGCCTCTGCTTTTTCAAAGCAGGTCATGCCATGACTCTACTTGAAATTCTTCAATGTCTTGCCACTGTTCGTAGGATATGTTCAAGCTCCACCAGGGCTCACAAGGCTGCCCACTCCTGGGTCCTGCTGCTGGCCTCACTTCTCTTTCTACTACTTTCTCCATTTACATGACACTCCAGCCCTAGAAAACAATGGCGGCTGCCTTTACCTGCAATTGCCTCTCTTGCCTCCGAGAGTCTCTCCATGTTCCCCCCTTTCCCAGAAGACATTGCCTCCCATGTGAATTTCTAGTTCATCACTTTGAGTGCCAGCTCAGCACTGACTACTCTGTTGGGTGTGTCTGATTTCCACTCCATGGTAAGGGAGAACATTTTATATGTTGTTTCACTTCTTCCTATTCTGTTGTACATCTCTGTGTTGATAATTATGACAGTTCATTGAATTTGTCTGTTCCAGTATCCAACTTCATCACAGAATGTGAGATACTTGAGAACAAGGAATTCATCTTTCTGTCCCTCTGTCCTTAATATGTTCCACAGTACATGCTTGGTGCTTATAACTAGTGCTACAAATGCTCATTGAACTGATAAATAAATGCATGTTTATTGACATACATTCATGAGCTACAGTTTACAAGTATTATTTTGATTTCTAGAGCTGCATCTATGACCGGTAATTGTGATGAAAATATAGAGAATTCATCCTACTGTCTTATATATAATACATGCTTTAAAAAACTGATACAATTCAGCTTCTCTTCATATCCTGGATGCAGACAAAACTGACTATTTTTAATGAAACCATTCCCTGGGGCTATAAAGACAGGCTATTTTTTCCTTGGGTTTCATGTCTTAATCATTAACTTCTATGAACCAGTTAACTATATTTTATATGTATATATATCAGCTAGCACATTTCCAGCTGTGTGCCAGATTCTGCTGGGGAACCCACAGTCCAAGTATACCCTTCCGTGCCTTGGTATTTGGAGGCAGTCAATAAGCATTTGTATCATGAATGAAGGCACTAACTGTCCAGTTGGAGGCAAAAAGATTAACACAGTTAAGCTAACAATGACCAGACAACACAGAAAACAAATTTTATGTGTGTGATACTGCCTATACAACACCTATGCTCTAAAGAGACACATCTTCATAAGAAGCAAGGTGGTTTAAATGTATGCCAACATCATCTGATAGGAGAATGGGATAAGGTGAATAAACAAGACTAACTATAACTAAGAGGGAAGAGCAAACTAGTGCTGGGTCCCAAGACTAAAGGGACTGAGTGCAAGAGAGCAACGCTATCCATTGCCTTCCGTAGGATCAGCAAATGATACTCCTGAATCTGGAGAAGAAAATTCTTGTTACATTTGGAAAGCTCTGATAGGCTTTCTTTTATAGGAAAATGTAGGCAAGTGTGGCTGACTGTTGTACTTATTTTGAAGTATTGATCTTATAAGTTTTATCAGGGTCATCCTGGGATAAGGGTGGGAGAAGGGATAAGAGAGGGAATTAAAGTTGAAAAAATTAATGACAAGAACCACTTTGAAAGAGGAAGTAAAGTGCAAAATATGAGTTTAAAGGGAAGAACGCCTGTGACAGTTGTAATAAGTGAAGGGAGCTCTGGGTCCTGGTTATCCAGACAGCATTTTTCCACAAATAGGTGTCAGTAAATAGTGACAGAATTAAAATAATTCTGTAATTTCAGCTCTGAGGAACATATTGCACAATTGTAGCATGAAACATTATGAGGATTACAAATGCTTATCATTTATTTATTTACAGCTCAGGGCATTCTGCAAAACCAATTTTACTGTTTGCAAGGGCCTTATTTTTATTTGAACAGTGTTTTTTCTGCCTTTTTTTTCATTGTATTGTGTATCCTGAGTCACCAGTCTATTTTGTGTTGTCTTAATAATATCTGTTTAGATACATTCTTTTGAGCTATAGAAAGATCATGAACTTTGAGTCACGTGGTGCTTGGGGAAGTGATTTATTTTTTCTAAGTTTCATAGCCCTCATCTGTAACATGAGGGTAATAAGGCGTCTACCCACCATTGGGGATATTAAATGAGACTGTTTATGACCATGTTTATCTGACCCCAAACCCAGAGTAGGTGCTGTGGACGAGCTAGCTCCCCCTTCTCTTCTGTGTAATCCCAAATCTAAATGAGACAAGCTTTCATTGCAAAATAGAGTAAGTCCCTTTATTTGTCCAAAAATACTGATTCATGAAGTAATTCCCAATAGGGCTGCCCTAGCCCAAGAGTCCAAAGAAACATTCTGCTATTTCTCAAAAGATTTTTTAGCTGAGATAGCAGATTACTTTCACATAAACAATGAAAAGACCTCAATCTAGAGGAGTGTGGACCCAAGCTACTTTCATTCAATAATAATAATAAAATATTATCATATATAATCATATATAATAATAATATTTCATTACAAATTAGCTTAAATACTATGAAGGTGATCTAGCAGCTAGGGAAGATGGAGAGTAGGGCAAGAGGCAAGAGTTTTGGAAGAAGGAAAAAATAAGAATACTAAGATCAGTGTTAATAGCTGACACTACTCTGTGCCAAGCTCTACATTAAACATTACATGGAATATTGTACTGATTCCCTCCAACAATGCTGTTGTAGATACAAGTTCTACTACTACTTTACAAAGAGGGAAATTAGTTTGAGCTTGGATTTGAACCCTCCAGCATGACTCCTGTAAAACCATCTGTTAAACCAGGAAGAGGTCTAGAAGAGGCAAACTGAATCAGATGAGATAAGATCAGAATCTTCGGCTACTTTCGTTCAGAAAAGGGAAAAAAGAGAATGGGATTACTGCCAGGAAAAGTGCTACTAATATTTATGAAATTTATCCTGGTCCTTAGATCCCTTTAATCCAGTCCCCATATTAGGTTAGATTTCTGTGCTGTCATGGAACCCCCCCTGACAAGTCATTTCTTCTCCTCCATCCTAAGAACTTTCCAAGGTTATTTATGAAATGGGCCCGTAAAGTGAAAGGTCCTCAGTACTATTGATTTTCTGCTTCAAATCCAGATCCGCAAGGTAAATTCATGCAAGCCATCGCGTTATTCAATAGCTTTCAAGCATCTACTCTGGAGCTAGATTGCTGGCTCAAATTTTGCCACCAATATTTACTTGCTTTATGACCTTGAGCAAATTGCTTAATCCCTGCACCTCGGTTTCTTCATCTATATATTTTAGATTAAAAAAATTAAACACGTCTACTGGTAAAGTACATTTGAGGATTAAATCAGTTAATCTATGTACTGTATGGAGGACAATACCTGACACATTATAAATGCTCATAAAATTTTCAGGCAAATATTCTTAGTTAACATAATGATATGCTAATAAAACTGTGATATGTTTCCTGTAAAATTCTCATTAATAAATTCAAAATTATTAAAAACTAGAGACAAAAGTTAAGAAAAATCTAAAGTTGATGAAATATTTTACTAATTACCTTATGTCTAGAAAGAGATCGTGATGTACGATGATGAGTCTGTCCCATTCCTTATACTATCTGAAAAAAACAAATAAAGTCCTAACATTTTATGCATCCAATTCTCTCATGAAGTGGTCACACTGACTGGTGGTAAAAACAATGCTTATCTTTCACCTTTGACTGAAATGTCTTCGGAATCAGCCACTAAGCCTTGTCTCCTTCCTTACTCCCTGTCCTTCCTCCATCAGCTGCGTCCTTATTTAGTACTCTCCGAAAGTCGAACCACCATTATGAGCATAATAAGTAGAGGAAGTAGGGTAGGGAGAAGCTTTATAAATGGGAATAAAAATCACTAGGTTCATTTCCTCTCAGGGCCAAAAAAGATTACTCCTTTGTGTACAAAATTTTTCAAGGAAAAATTTCAAAACGCAAATTTTCCAAACTTCAAATATTTTAAAGAACTTCAAATTTGAAATTCCTCTAAAGTCAGAAAATCCAATAACCAAACCAGAAACTCCAACTTCACTTAGCTCTGCAGACACATAATGGGCATGTGTATTCTAAACTCAACTTTGTATAACAGTGTGGCCTCAGGCCCCTAATATTTTTACCAGAATCTAAATATGCACAGTGATATTGAATTCACAATTCTTGCTTCTTAAATCACAATAGGATCATTGCTGTACTCTAATCCCTCCAGCATGGTGACTGGCCAGTGGAGAAGAAAATCACCAAGACTTTTGCAATCACAGAACACTTAACTTAGATAATGGCATTTCAGAATTTAGAAGCTGAGTGGCATAAGCAGGTTCCAAGGTCTCTGGAGTGCAAAGGACCATGGGATCACTACTGGCTGCACAGTCTTGAGCAATGGGACTTATGACCAAATTGAAAAACTTCACTATAGATAAGACTCTTCAGCTTATGGTTTCAGCAATAAGGCAAACATTTTTTTTTAACATCTTTATTGGAGTATAATTGCTTTACAATGCTGTGTTAGTTTCTGCTTTACAACAAAGTGAATCAAGCTATACATATACATATATATCCCCATATCTCCTCCCTCTTGCGTCTCCCTCCCCCCTTCCCTTACCCATCCCTCTAGGTGGTCACAAAGCACCGAGCTGATCAATAAGGCAAATTTTTTTTTTTTTTTTTTTTTTTTTTTTTTTGCGGTTCACGGGCCTCTCACTGTTGTGGCCTCTCCCGTTGTGGAGCACAGGCTTCGGACGTGCAGGCCCAGCGGCCATGGCTCACGGGCCTAGCCGCTCTGCGGCATGTGGAATCTTCCTGGACCAGGGTACGAACCCCTGTTCCCTGCATCGGCAGGAGGACTCTCAACCACTGCGCCACCAGGGAAGCCCAAAAAGGCAAACTTTTAAACTTCAGCAATGTTCTTATTGGGAACCTAGCAGGGATAGGATTAATTCGAATGCATACAGGGTCTTCCACCACTTGGGATTTTGGCGTTCTGTAGCAACTATTGCTTACCCTGCATGGTGACATCTGTGACTGTGTATGTGTGGGCAGGACAAGGGGGTAGGGGCGTATATCTTATAATTAGAGTGTGATTGGAGTTCTTGGCCTGTTCAAATGTGGTAGTAAAATAGAGCTCCCCTGACATTCTATAGTTGTAGAGATAATGGCAATGGAACTCCTTACAATGGTTTGATACCAGGGTATCCGAAGTACCCAGCAACCACACAAACCAGTAAATAGAATTAACCTGTGAAAATTATCAGGTAATGATAATTTCTTCTCTCTTCTTGGTATGGGGTATCACTCTAGTCCCTTTCTGCAACAGAAAATGCCTCCAAAGTGTAGTGCTTCTTTTGCGTTGATATGTTGTTGTTACGCCAGAAACACACTACTTTGATTTTTTTTTTAGTTTTATAATATATTTTATTTTATTATTATTATTTTTTAACATCTTTATTGGAATATAATTGCTTTACAATGATGTGCTAGTTTCTGCTTTATAACAAAGTGAGTCAGCTATACATATACATATATCCCCATATTTCCTCCCTCTTGCATCTCCTTCCCACCCTCCCTATCCCACCCCTCTAGGTGGTCACAAAGCACCGAGCTCATCTCCCTGTGCTGTGCAGCTGCCTCCCACTACCTATCTATTTTACATTTGGTAGTGTATATATGTACATGCCCCTCTCTCACTTCATCCCAGCTTATCCTTCCCACTCCCCATGTCCTCAAATCCATTCTCTACATCTGCGTCTTCATTCCTGTCCTGCCCCTAGGTTCTTCAGAACCATTTTTTTTTTTTTTTAGATTCCATATATGTGTTAGCATACGGTATTTGTTTTTCTCTTTCTGATTTACTTCACTCTGTATGACAGTCCTTGGTCCATCCACCTCACTACAAATAACTCAATTTCATTTCTTTTTAAGGTGGAGAAATATTCCATTGTAAGTATGTGCCACATCTTCTTTATCCATTCATCTGTCGGTGGACAGTTAGGTTGCTTCCATGTCCTGGCTATTATAAATAGAGCTGCAATGAACACTTTGGTACATGACTCTTTTTGAATTATGGTTTTCTCAGGGTATATGCCCAGTAGTGGGATTGCTGGGTCGTATGGTGGTTCTCTTTTTAGATTTTTGAGGAACTTCCATACTGTTCTCCATAGTGGCTGTATCAATTTACATTCCCACCAACAGTAAAAGAGGGTTCCCTTTTCTCCACACTCTCTCCAGCATTTATTGTTTGTAGATTTTTTGATGATGGCCATTCTGATTGGTGTGAGGTGATACCTCATTGTAGTTTTGATTTGTATTTAATAGTTAGTGATGTTGAGCAGCCTTTCATGTGTTTGTTGGCAATCTGTATATCTTCTTTGGAGAAATGTCTATTTAGGTCTTCTGCCCATTTTTGGATTGGGTTGTTTGTTTTTTTGATATTGAGCTGCATGAACTGCTTGTATATTTGAGATTAATCCTTTGTCAGTTGCTTCATTTGCAAATATTTTCTCCCATTCTGAGGGTTGTATTTTCATCTCGTTTATGGTTTCCTTTGCTGTGCAAAAGCTTTTAAGTTTCATTAGGTC
Organism: Stenella coeruleoalba; assembly: GCF_951394435.1. Classification (NCBI taxonomy): domain Eukaryota; kingdom Metazoa; phylum Chordata; class Mammalia; order Artiodactyla; family Delphinidae; genus Stenella; species Stenella coeruleoalba. Next base: position 37,259,391 of record NC_137148.1, read on the forward strand.
CCATTTGTTTATTTCTGTTCTTATTTCCATTTCTCTAGGAGGTGGGTCAATAAGGATCTTGCTGTGATTTATGTCATAGAGTGTTCTGCCTATGTTTTCCTCTAAGACTTTTATAGTGTCTGGCCTTACATTTAGGTCTTTAATCCATTTTGAGTTTATTTTTCTGTATGGAGTTAGGGAGTGTTTTAATTTCATTCTTTTACATGTACCTGTCCAGTTTTCCCAGCACCACTTATTGAAGAGGCTGTCTTTCCTCCATTGTATATTCTTGCCTCCTTTATCAAAGATAAGGTGACCATATGTGTGTGGGTTTATCTCTGGGCTTTCTATCCTGTTTCATTGATCTATATTTCTGTTTTTCTGCCAGTACCATACTGTTTTGATTACTGTAGCTTTGTAGTGTAGTCTGAAGTCCAGGAGCCTATAATATAGTTTAATATTTAATATAGGAAGTACTGATTATAAAGGTGTTATAAAGTATGATTCTAATATTTTTATTAAAAGTGCATGGATTTCCCAACTTTCTTTTATTCACAGAATCCTATTTATGAAATATTATGTGTCACCTTAATGCATAAAACAGAACAAAAATGGAGCTGTCCCTATTCAGTTTAGGTGGAAATCCATATTCTTGACATCTTCTGGAAGCTGGATCCTGAGAACAGTTTGAAATGACCAGACCAGGCAAAAGTGTGGAACATGTTGAAATGATGAATTAAAGGATGAGTGGAGAAGAGGTGGAAGACAGAGAAAGGGAAGACTTGACAAGGCATAATCCTTGTAGAGATGGCAAGGGAGCATCCAGGTCACAGATGGAGAGGGAAAAAGCACTATTGAAGGAATATTAATCAAAATGTTAAATATATATGATACTTTTAAATTTAAAAATATTTTTAGTGTAATGGAAATAGCACAGGCTTTCTGGTCAGAGAAATTTACATTTGAATCCTAGATCTTATCTCTTCATTTGCTTTTATAAATTTATTCAATCTTCTTGAACTTCAAATTCTTGAATTGTGTGGGTTGGGTAGTTATATCATAATACTTATCCCTCAAGATTATTGGGCAATATATTGTCAATGTATATGATATGTTTGACTAAAAAATAATGTAGGCAGTCTATAAATGCCTGTATCCCCCTATATGATATTTCTTCCCTCCCTTTAAAACAATATATTAAATAGGTTAATATGAATAATCTGCCCTCCAGTATACCTTCTGTATTTCATCTTCCAAATTGTTAAACACTCTAGCCAGTACGTAAGACTGGCTTACTGCTCTTTTAGTTCCTGCTAAATTAGCACTCTCTTTCACAAAGTAGCCAAGTGACCCTGAAAATGCCCTTGACCTAGGAGCTTCCATTTCTTCCTCTGTACAAAGAGTACAGTGGGCTCTATCCCTGTTTCCCAATGCTAATTCACAGACCAGCTGCATCTAAATAACCTGGACAATTGTATAAAAACACAGATTCCTTTGTCCTCACCCTAGAACTACCAACATACACTGATTTGGTTTGGTAGTTTATGTTTTTAATCACTCTCTGTAGCACCTCTGATACCACAAGTTAAGGGAACCCCTTCTGAAATCCTTTTAGTTCTAAAATTCAAATGTTTTTCTTCTTTTGTTTCCTTCTCCCCTAAACAGCTACTTACATTTTGATGTTTATTTACATTTTCTCTGAAAAAAACATTAAGATATGAAGAAATAAAGAAAAAGAGCTCTGCTTATATGAACTTTTCAAATGTAATGACATTTAGAGAAGTGGTCAGGCAGAACTAATTTAATTTTCCTTTTCACATTTGACTCCCACCAAGATTATCATTTGCCACCAGTTATTTAATATATGCAATAGCTAATTTTCATAAGTTGATATGGATACCTACCTTAATACTTCTTCCCTGATATTTGAAAATGATCTTTGACAGAATTTGAGATAAAATATCATGAGCAACAAAAACTGATTATGTGAGTAACAAGAGTATGAAAAACAACTCCATTTTGGCAAACTGTACCTTTTATATATTCCCTACAGTGTAGACTTTGCTCATTCATTTTTAGTCTCTGCTCTATGTGGCTGAAAGTTTGCATGTCATGTTGCAAACATAAATCTAATTTTTATTAAAATGGTTGATGTTGGGTAGATATGTAGCTATAAGAAATTGTCTTTAGCTAATTCTAGAATTTTTCATGTTGGAAAAGTAAGCATCTGGAGTCCTAAGACTCTGTAATAAAGTGAGAGAGAGAATTGAGGGTTCAGTTTGTTTTATTTTTTTATTTTTTATTTTTCTTTTTTTAACATCTTTATTGGGGTATAATTGCTTTACAATGGTGTGTTAGTTTCTGCTTTATAACAAAGTGAATCAGTTATACATATACATATGTTCCCATATCTCTTCCCTCTTGCGTCTCCCTCCCTCCCACCCTCCCTATCCCACCCCTCCAGGCTGCCACAAAGCACCGAGCCAATATCCCTGTGCCATGCGGCTGCTTCCCACTAGCTATCTACCTTACTACGTTTGTTAGTGTGTATATGTCCATGACTCTCTCTCGCCCCGTCACAGCTCACCCTTCCCCCTCCCCATAACCTCAAGTCCGTTCTCTAGGAGGTCTGCGTCTTTATTCCTGCCTTACCCCTAGGTTCTTCATGACATTTTTTTTTTCTTAAATTCCATATATATGTGTTAGCATACGGTATTTGTCTTTTTCTTTCTGACTTACTTCACTCTGTATGACAGACTCTAGGTCTATCCACCTCATTACAAATAGCTCAATTTCATTTCTTTTTATGGCTGAGTAATATTCCATTGTATATATGTGCCACATCTTCTTTATCCATTCATCCGATGACGGGCACTTAGGTTGTTCCCATCTCCGGGCTATTGTAAATAGAGCTGCAATGAACATTTTGGTACATGACTCTTTTTGAATTTCGGTTTTCTCAGGGTATATGCCCAGTAGTGGGATTGCTGGGTCATATGGTAGTTCTATTTGTAGTTTTTTAAGGAACCTCCATACTGTTCTCCATAGTGGCTGAACCAATTCACATTCCCACCAGCAGTGCAAGAGGGTTCCCTTTTCTCCACACCCTCTCCAGCATTTATTGTTTCTAGACTTTTTGATGATGGCCATTCTGACTGGTGTGAGATGATACCTCATTGTAGTTTTGACTTGCATTTCTCTAATGATTAATGATGTTGAGCATTCTTTCATGTGTTTGTTGGCAGTCTGTATATCTTCTTTGGAGAAATGTCTATTTAGATCTTCTGCCCATTTTTGGATTGGGTTGTTTGTTTTTTGTTATTGAGCTGCATGAGCTGCTTGTAAATTTTGGAGATTAACCCTTTGTCGGTTGCTTCGTTTGCAAATATTTTCTCCCATTCTGAGGGTTGTCTTTTGGTCTTGTTTATGGTTTCCTTTGCTGTGCAAAAGCTTTGAAGTTTCATTAGGTCCCATTTGTTTATTTTTGTTTTTATTTCCATTACTCTAGGAGGTGGGTCAGAAAGAATCTTGCTGTGATTTATGTCATAGAGTGTTCTGCCTATGTTTTCCTCTAAGAGTTTGATAGTTTCTGGCCTTATATTTAGGTCTTTAATCCATTTTGAGCTTATTTTTGTGTATGGTGTTAGGGAGTGATCTAATCTCATACTTTTACATGTACCTGTTCAGTTTTCCCAGCAGCACTTATTGAAGAGGCTGTCCTTTCTCCACTGTACATTCCTGCCACCTTTATCAAAGATAAGGTGTCCATATGTGCATGGGTTTATCTCTGGGCTTTCTATCCTGTTCCATTGATCTATCTTTCTGTTTTTGTGCCAGTACCATACCGTCTTGATAACTGTAGCTTTGTAGTATAGTCTGAAGTCAGGGAGCCTTATTCCTCCAGTTCCTTCTTTTGTTCTCAAGATTGCTTTGGCTATTCGGGGTCTTTTGTGTTTCCATACAAATTGCGAAATTTTTTGTTCTAGTTCTGTGAAAAATGCCAGTGGTAGTTTGATAGGGATTGCATTGAATCTATAGATTGCTTTGGGTAGTAGAGTCATTTTCACAATGTTGATTCTTCCAATCCAAGAACATGGTATATGTCTCCATCTATTTGTATCATCTTTAATTTCTTTCATCAGTGTCTTATAATTTTCTGCATACAGGTCTTTTGTCTCCTTAGGTAGGTTTATTCCTAGATATTTTATTCTTTTTGTTGCAATGGTAAATGGGAGTGTTTTCTTGATTTCACTTTCAGATTTTTCATCATTAGTATATAGGAATGCCAGAGATTTCTGTGCATTAATTTTGTATCCTGCCACTTTACCAAATTCATTGATTAGCTCTAGTAGTTTTCTGGTAGCATCTTTAGGATTCTCTATGTATAGGATCATGTCATCTGCAAACAGTGACAGCTTTACTTCTTCTTTTCCGATTTGGATTCCTTTTATTTGCTTCTCTTCTCTGATTGCTGTGGCTAAAACTTCCAAAACTATGTTGAATAAGAGTGGTGAGAGTGGGCACCCTTGTCTTGTTCCTGATCTTAGTGGAAATGCTTTCGGTTTTTCACCATTGAGGATGATGTTTGCTGTGGGCTTGTCGTATATGGCCTTTATTATGTTGAGGAAAGTTCCCTCTATGCCTACTTTCTGCAGAGTTTTTATCATAAATGGGTGTTGAATTTTGTCAAAAGCTTTCTCTGCATCTATTGAGATGATCATATGGTTTTTCTCCTTCAATTTGTTAATATGGTTTATCACATTGATAGATTTGCGTATATTGAAGAATCCTTGCATTCCTGGAATAAACCCCACTTGATCATGGTGTATGATCCTTTTAATGTGCTGTTGGATTCTGTTTGCTAGTATTTTGTTGAGGATTTTTGCATCTATGTTCATCAGTGATATTGGTCTGTAGTTTTCTTTCTTTGTGACATCCTTGCCTGGTTTTGGTATCAAGGTGATGGTGGCCTCGTAGAAGGAGTTTGGGAGTGTTCCTCCCTCTGCTATATTTTGGAAGAGTTTGAGAAGGATAGGTGTTAGCTCTTCTCTAAATGTTTAATAGAATTCGCCTGTGAAGCCATCTGGTCCTGGGCTTTTCTTTGTTGGAAGATTTTTAATCACAGTTTCAATTTCAGTGCTTGTGATTGGTCTGTTCATATTTTCTATTTCTTCCTGATTCAGTCTTGGCAGGTTGTGTATTTCTAAGAATTTGTCCATTTCTTCCAGATTGTCCATTTTATTGGCATAGAGTTGCTTGTAGTAATCTCTCATGATCTCTTTTATTTCTGCAGTGTCAGTTGTTACCTCTCCTTTTTCATTTCTAATTCTATTGATTTGAGTCTTCTCCCTTTCTTTCTTGATCAGTCTGGCTAGTGGTTTATCTATTTTGTTTATCTTCTCAAAGAACCAGCTTTTAGTTTTATTGATCTTTGCTATTGTTTCCTTCATTTTTCTTTCATTTATTTCTGATCTGATTTTTATGATTTCTTTCCTTCTGCTAGCTTTGGGTTTTTTTTGTTCTTCTTTCTCTAATTGCTTGAGGTGCAAGGTTAGGTTGTTTATTCGAGATGTTTCCTGCTTCTTAAGGTGGGCTTGTATTGCTATAAACTTCCCCCTTAGAACTGCTTTTGCTGCATCCCACAGGTTTTGGGTCGTTGTGTCTCCATTGTCATTTGTTTCTAGGTATTTTTTGATTTCCTCTTTGATTTCTTCAGTGATCACTTCATTATTAAGTAGTGTATTGTTTAGCCTCCATGTGTTTGTATTTTTTACAGATCTTTTCCTGTAATTGATATCTAGTCTCATGGCGTTGTGGTCAGAAAAGATACTTGATACAATTTCAATTTTCTTAAATTTACCAAGGCTTGATTTGTGACCCAAGATATGATCTATCCTGGAGAATGTTCCATGAGCACTTGAGAAAAATGTGTATTCTGTTGTTTTTGGATGGAGTGTCCTATAAATATCAATTAAGTCCTTCTTGTTTAATGTATCATTTAAAGCTTGTGTTTCCTTATTTATTTTCATTTTGGATGATCTGTCCATGGGTGAAAGTGGGGTGTTTAAGTCCCCTACTATGAACGTGTTACTGTCGATTTCCCCTTTTATGGCTGTTAGTATTGGCCTTATGTATTGAGGTGCTCCTATGTTGGGTGCATAAATATTTACAATTGTTATATCTTCTTCTTGGATCGATCCCTTGATCATTATGTAGTGTCCTTCTTTGTCTCTTCTAATAGTCCTTATTTTAAAGTCTATTTTGTCTGATATGAGAATTGCTACTCCAGCTTTCTTTTGGTTTCCATTTGCATGGAATATCTTTTTCCATCCCCTTACTTTCAGTCTGTATGTGTCTCTAGGTCTTAAGTGGGTCTCTTGTAGACAGCATATATAAGGGTCTTGTTTTTGTATCCATTCAGCTAATCTGTGTCTTTTGGTGGGAGCATTTAGTCCATTTACATTTAAGGTAATTATCGATATGTATGTTCCTATTCCCATTTTCTAAATTGTTTTGGGTTCGTTATTATAGGTCTTTTCCTTCTCTTGTGTTTCTTGCCTAGAGAAGATCCTTTAGCATTTGTTGTAAAGCTGGTTTGGTGGTGCTGAACTCTCTCAGCTTTTGCTTGTCTGTAAAGGTTTTAATTTCTCCATCAAATCTGAATGAGATCCTTGCTGGGTAGAGTAGTCTTGGCTGCAGGTTTTTCTCCTTCATCACTTTCAGTATGTCCTGCCACTCCCTTCTGGCTTGTAGGGTTTCTGCTGAGAGATCAGCTGTTAACCTTATGGGGATTCCCTTATGTGTTATTTGTTGTTTTTCCCTTGCTGCTTTTAATATGCTTTCTTTGTATTTAATTTTTGACAGTTTGATTAATATGTGTCTTGGCATATTTCTCCTTGTATTTATCCTGTATGGGACTCTCTGTGCTTCCTGGACTTGATTAACTATTTCCTTTCCCATATTAGGGAATTTTTCAACTATAATCTCTTCAAATATTTTCTCAGTCCCTTTCTTTTTCTCTTCTTCTTCTGGAACCCCTATAATTCAAATGTTGGTGTGTTTAATGTTGTCCCAAAGGTCTCTGAGACTGTCCTCAGTTCTTTTCATTCTCTTTTCTTTATTCTGCTCTGCAGTAGTTATTTCCACTATTTTATCTTCCAGGTCACTTATCCGTTCTTCTGCCTCAGTTATTCTGCTATTGATCCCATCTAGAGTATTTTTAATTTCATTTATTATGTTGTTCATCGTTGCTGGTTTCATCTTTAGTTCTTCTAGGTCCTTGTTAACTGATTCTTGCATTTTGTCCATTCTATTGTCCATTCTATCTCCAAGATTTCGGATCAACCTTACTATCATTATTCTGAATTCTTTTTCAGGTAGACTGCCTATTTCCTTTTCATTTGTTAGGTCTGGTGCATTTTTATCTTGCTCCTTTATCTGCTGTGTGTTTTTCTGTTTTCTCATTTTGCTTATCTTACTGTGTTTGGGGTCTCCTTTTTGCAGGCTGCAGGTTCGTAGTTCCTCCTGTTTTTGATGTCTGTCTCCAGTGGCTAAGGTTGGTTCAGTGGGTTGTGTAGGCTTCCTGGTGGAGGGGACTAGTGCCTGTGTTGTGGTGAATGAGGCTGGATCTTGTCTCTCTAGTGGGCAGGTTCACGTCTGGTTGTGTGTTTTGGGGTGTCTGTGGCCTTATTATGATTTTAGGCAGCCTCTCTGCTAATGGATGGGGCTGTGTTCCTGTTTTGCTAGTTGTTTGGCACAGGTTGTCCAGCACTGTGGCTTGCTGGTCGTTGAGTGAAGCTGGGTGCTGGTGTTAAGATGGAGGTCTCTGGGAGATTTTCGCCGTTTGATATTATGTGGAGCTGGGAGGTCTCTTGTGGACCAGTGTCCTGAAGTTGGCTCTCCTACCTCAGAGGCAGAGCCCTGACTCCTGGCTGGAGCACCAAGAGCCTTTCATCCACACGGTTCAGAATAAAAGGGAGAAAGAGTAGAGGGAATTAGTAGAAGTATGAGGAAAGAAAGAAGGAAAGGAGGGAAGGAAGGAGGGAAGGAAGGAAGGAAGGAAGGAAGAAAGAAAGAAAGAAGCAAAGAAGGAAAGAAGGCAAGAAGGAACGAAAGGAGGGAGGGAGGGAGGGAGGAAGGAAGGAAGGAGGGAAAGAAGGAAAAACAGAAAGAAAGAAGATACAGTAAAAATAAAATAAAGTATAATAAACTTATTGAATTAAAAAATTCTTATTTAGAAAAAAAAAAGGGACGGATAGAACCTTAGGACAAATGTTGGAAGCAAAGCTATACAGACAAAATCTTACACAGAAGCGTACACATACACCCTCACTAAAAGAGGTAAAGGGGGAAAAATCATAAATCTTGCTGTCAGAGACCACCTCCTCAATTTGGGATGATTCGTTGTCTAAAAGAGGGAGGGGAGGAAAGAAAGAAAGAAAGAAAGAAAGAAAGAAAGAAAGAAAGAAAGAAAGAAAGAAAGAAAGAAAGTAAAGTATAATAACGTTCTTAAAATTAAAATTGATTATTAAGAAAAAAATTTTAAGAAAAAACCATGGACGGATAGAACCCTAGGACAAATGGTGGAAGCAAGACTATACAGACAAGATCTCACACAAAAGAATACACATACACATTCACAAAAAGAGGAATAGGGAAAAAAATCATAGATCTTGCTCCCAAAGTCCACCTCCTTAATTTGGGATGATTGGCTGTCTATTCATGTATTCCACAGATGCAGGGTACATCAAGTTGATTGTGGAGCTTTAAGCCGCTGCTTCTGAGGCTGCTGGGAGAGATTTCCCTTTCTCTTCTTTGTTCTCGCAGCTCCCAGGGGCTCAGCTTTGGATTTGGCCCTGCCTCTGCGTGTAGGTCGCTGGAGGGCGTCTGTTTTTTGCTCACAGGACGGGGTTAAAGGAGCCGCTGATTCGGGGGTTGTGGCGTACTGAGGCCGGCGGGGAGGGAGGGGCACGGAATATGGGGCGGGCCTGCGGCGGCAAAGTCCGGCGTGACCCTGCACCAGCCCGAGGCCCGCCGTGCGCTCTCCCGGGGAAGTCGTCCCCGGATCCCGGGAACCCGGCAATGGCGGGCTGCACAGGCTCCGCGGAAGAGGGGCGTGGAGAGCGACCTGCGCTCGCACACAGGCCCCTTGGTGGCGGCAGCAGCAGCCCCAACGTCTCCCGCCCGCCTCTGGGGTCTGCGCCTCCAGCCGCGGCTTACGCCCGTCTCTGGAGTCCGCGCCCTCAGCCGCGGCTCGCGCCCGTCTCTGAGGTCCGTGCTTTCAGCCGCGGCTCGCGCCCGTCTCTGGGGTCCGCGCTTTCAGCCGCGGCTCGCGCCCGTCTCTGGGGTCCGCGCTTTTAGCCGCGGCTCGCGCCCGTCTCTGGAGTTCCTTTAAGCAGCGTTCTTAAACCCCTCTCCTCACGCACCAGGAAACAAAGAGGGAAGAAAAAGTCTCTTGCCTCTTCGGCAGGTGCAGACTTTTCCCCGGACTCCCTCCCGGCTAGCCGTGGTGCACTAACCCCTTCAGGCTATGTTCAAGCCGCCAACGCCAACCCCAGTCCTCTCCCTGCGCTCCGTCCGAAACCGAAACCCGAGCCTCAAGAGCCTCAGCTCGCAGCCCCGCCCGCCCCGGCGGGTGAGCAGAGAAGCCTCTCAGGCTGGTGAGTGCCGGTCGGCACCGATCCTCTGTGCGGGAATCTCGCCGCTTTGCCCTCCGCACCTGTTGCTGTGCACTCCTCCGCGGCTTCGAAGCTCCCCCCTCCGCCTCCCGCAGTCTCCGCCCGCGAAGGGGCTTCCTAGTGTGTGGAAACTTTTCCTCCTTCACAGCTCCCTCCCACTGGTGCAGGTGCCGTCCCTGTCCTTTTGTCTCTGTTTATTCTTTTTTTCTTTTGCCCTACCCAGGTACGTGGGGAGTTTCTTGCCTTTTGGGAGGTCTGAGGTCTTCTGCCAGCCTTCAGTAGGTGTTCTGTAGGAGTTGTTCCACGTGTAGATGTATTTCTGGTGTATCTGTGGGGAGGAAGGTGATCTCCGCGTCTTACTCTTCCGCCATCTTCCTGCTCTCTTCCGCCATCTTCCTGCTCTCTCCAGTTTGTTTTAAATGTGAAATGATACATGTGTGGAAGTGAATATTTATGACTTTATAGGAAGAATAATGTGAACAAATTAGATGCTGAATGCAGGTGTTGAATAAAAGTTGTAATGTGTCCTAAGGCAATGGCTGTGATGTAGAATTATTTCTAAGACAGGAATCCTAAGACTTGGGGGCTGAATGTAAAGGGAGGGGCTAGGCCTTCAAGGAGTGTCTTAAATTGAGATGTGTTTTGGTGTCATTAATTAAATGATGGAAATATAGGATGAAACACAGATTTCAATGGAAGTTTGTTTTGCGACATAATAAAGCTTAGAAAATCGTAGATTTTATGAGTAGACACTTATAAAATCTTCCTTTACATTTACTCTCCATGACATGGCATATAGTAGATAGAAAATAAAAATTAAAAATAAAAAAGTAAATAGGTTGATTAAATAAAGGAATAATCTGTTGGCCATCCCAGCTGGAATGCTCAGGGGCAGTTGACACTATGAATCAAGAGTTCACGGGGCTTCACTGGTGGCGCAGTGGTTGAGAGTCCGCCTGCCAATGCAGGGGACACGGGTTCGTGCCCCGGTCTGGGAAGATCCCACATGGTGCGGAGTGGCTAGGCCCGTGAGCCATGGCCGCTGAGCCTGCGCGTCCGGAGCCTGTGCTCCGCAACGGGAGAGGCCACAACAGTGAGAGGCCTGCGTACCGCAAAAAAAAAAAAAAAAAAAAAAAAGAGTTCAGGACTAGGAGGTAAGATCGGGATCTTGGGAGTGGAAGCAATTGCCAAATTAAGTAGTCTGTGGAGCAAAGTAAAGTCTAAAATGGCTCAAATCTGATAACTGTAAGGCTGAAAAAAAAAGTCATAATAATCAGCCCCATAGGCATAAAAAGGTTAGAACTAGAAAGGGATCACACCACTATTTATTGAATAGTAATGTTGCTCCGCCTAATCCCCAGATACACACACACACACACACACACACACACACACACACACACACACTCATTTTACAGCTGAGAAAACGAGTCCCAATGTGTTAAGTGCCTTGCCCGTTTGTACCAGGTGGCTGATTCAAAACTCCTACTCTCTGTTCAGGGATCCAGGATAGCATCAAAACAGAATTGTTTCCAAGGTTTATTTACATCACTGTATGCATCACTGTTGGCACTTACATGGCCAAATATAATATTTTTATTCAGAGGTCTTTAAATTTTTTTTCTCAAAGTCACTACTGACTAGCAATAACAGAAAATGAGGTAAATGTTACAATTACATATGGAATATGTTTTTTGCATTTTAGTATTTTCAGAGAATTATTGTTGGGGGCTATTAATTTCTAATTGTTCAATAAGTTAAAGTTTGTATTAGCATCATAAAAAGAATGGCATTCATGGGCTTCCCTGGTGGCGCAGTCATTGAGAGTCCGCCTGCCAATGCAAGGGACACGGGTTCGTGCCCTGGTCCGAGAAGATCCCACATGCCGCAGAGCGGCTGGGCCCGTGAGCCATGGCCGCTGAGCCTGTGCGTCCGGAGCCTGTGTTCCTCAACGGGAGAGGCCACAACAGTGAGAGGCTAGCGTACCACAAAAAAAAAAAGAATGGCATTCATGTGTATGCAAATCATTCTTCTTTGTTTATGAATATTAATTTCTGTTTAGGCATTACATAGAAAACATAAATATAAATCATAAGGATAATTAGATCCAAACTTTTAATGTGTAAATAGCTAAATACTAGAGCTTCATAAAAGTAATAACATAAGACTAATGTGAAGTGTCCAAAGATAATGACAAGACAATAGAGGGCAATACAGCAGTGTTAGTGTATTGCTGTAGATTACAACCTGCATGTGATTGGAGAGTATTCTTTTATTTTTGGTAAGTCTTAAAAAATGGGACTGTATCTCAGCATCAAGTAAAATATCTATGACTTGAATTTGTGAACACATCTCAACTTAATAGTAATATTTCACATAGAAAATGGTATTTTCTTAAAGGAAAGGACTAGGTAAAATGATTCATATATTCTTGTTCAGGGCTTCGGTAAAAAGCATTTTTCTCTCTTCTGATATTTTTCAATACAGAGATTGCTCATTTTAGAAAACTCAGTTTTAATGCATCACACATTCTTAGCCTGTTAAGAGGACTTAATCTACTGTTTTTATAGTCCTTACATATAAACCTAAAAACATGGTTTAATCAAACACTTTGATCAGTACCGTTTGAAGTACGGCTTCAAATGAATATTTCACACTTCTGTCTTACTGTCTTCTGTAAAAGGTAGAAGGAATATATCTTGCTTCTGAGATTTCTTTTAAACATTTGGTGTCCCTTCTCTTGTGTTATGCAGGTATGTTAGATCACTTTTCCATGTCACTTTCCACTTACTGACATGCATGTCTATTCCTAATACAAATATTGCTAAGGTTAGTAATAGTAACCATGATAACAACAATCAAATATGAAACGCTTTTGTAGTGCCAGGTACTAAACTGTTTTATATGGTGTATGTCTTTAATCCTCCAACAACCCATTGAAACAGTGATAACATCCACATCTTACAGATAAAGAAATTGCAGCTTAGAAAGTGTAAGTACCTTGTCCAAAGTCACAATGGAAAAAGAAGAGTTGGGAGTTGAACCCAGGAGTTTAACTCCAGAGCTCCAGATCCCAAATCGCATGGCCTACTGGGTATCTCCTGTTAAGTGTTCTGCACGTGCTTCAGATTCAGCATATCAAGACACAAACGTTACATATCTTTAATCCCTATCTATCAAACAATGGTTTTTTTAAAGTCCAGTGAACTTGCTTTTTCTCCTATGCTTCTCTTTCAGTTAAAGGTTTCACTAATTCCCAAGTTCCCTTGAAAAGGATATTTGATGTCAACTTTCATTCTTCCTTTTCTCTTACCCGATTATCATATTCAATTTGTCACTCTTGTTGACTCAGAGTTTAAATATTATTTTTTCTCAACATCCTACCTGTAATTAGCCTTGGTTCTTTTAATTATGTCATTGAATTATGGCAAAGTATTATAACTGGTTGTTATAGGTTGAATTTCTTCCTCCTCAAATTCATATGTTGGAGTACCCACCCCCGGTACAAAATGTGACCTTATTTGGAGATAGGTTGAGTGTGGGCCTTGATCTGGTATGACTATTGTCCTTATAAAAAGGGAAAACTTAGAAACAGTTAAACACACAGGGAGAATACCATGTGAACATGAAGGCAGAGATTGGGGTGATGTGTCTACAGATCAAAGATCACAAAAGATTGCCAGCAAGCCACTAGAAGGTAGGGGAAAGGCATGGAACATACTCTTCCTCATAGCCCTCAAAAGGAACCAACCCTGATGACACCTTGATCTTAGACTTCTAACCTTCAGAACTGTGAGGTAATAAATTTCTGTTGTTTAAGGCACCTTGTTTAAAGTACTTTGTTACAGCAGCCCGAGCAAACTAATACACTGGTTTTCTGATGTCATGTTGCCATCAGATTTGCGTCATGAATTAGAGCCGCTGCAAGCTGCTCTTCGCCAAAGATGCTGCCCCTTCTTAAGCTCTGCCTTGACATATATACACTAATATGTGTAAAACAGATAACAAATAAGAACCTGCTGTATAAAAAAATAAATAAAATTCAAAAACAAAAACAAAACAAACAAAAAAAAACTCTGTCTTTCCCAGAGCTTGTCCTTCCCCAAATCCATTTTCTCTTCATCAAGCAAAATTATGCTTATCTTTAAAATGCCAGTTTAAATAATATTTCCTTCTTTAACTTTCCCAAGTCTCAACCCACTCCACTTATGACACAGGTTTTAGCTTCCTTAACTTCCCCAAGTTTGGGGTGTGTATCAGTTATGATCTAGACAGAAAACAGAAATTGCTGGACATTTGGTGAAACCATAGGTAATCACCATTTTTGCTGATCAGATTCAGCTCAGTATTAGTAAATGTATATGAGTCAATATAGTATTTTAAGCAGAGTAAATTTAGAACAGATAACTCTTTACACATAATGAAGAAGCCGAAACGTTAAACAAAGGATGGTGAGGTGACCCAGATATTAGCAACACTGAGAAACTGTTGGTTCCCCTGAGACTGGAGAGACAAAGAGCGGAGGGCAACCCGGGAGCCAGCCTACCTGGTGAAGGTTGGAGCCATTGCAGGTCTGGAAGGCAGGAGCTGCAGCCACAGAGAAGGTTCAGAGAATCTCTCCAAAACAGGGAAAGAAATACTCCAACTTATCCCCTCATGCTGTCTTCTGCCAGTGCCCCCCATTGGCTAAACTTAGCTAAACACTAGAAGCCAGTGGAGCTTGGGAAGTATATGTTATGATACGGAGTAGAATGGATAAGGGTGGGGAAGAGATGAGCGAGGAAACAGGTGAATAAAAGGCAGAGATTAAGAGGTCCTCTTCTGTTTGACTTCAATTTGTCAGCCACCTGCTGGGTCTTAGGCCTGATGCTGTTCAGGATCTATTGCTCCACAGAGCCAATTCCTACATTGTCTGTGCTTTTTGTATACCCTGAACTTAATCCATACAGACAAATGTGACCATGGAACTTGCCAGAGTTCTCACATACAGTTTCTGGATGAATTAACATCAAAGGACAAAGGAAAGTCTCCTAATAATGAGGTCATGCTGCGCCGCCAGTCTACTGGCCTCAAAGTAATGCTCAGCAGACTTCTGCTTCCCAGGGAGACAGATCAGAGGCAGGACCCAAAATTGTGCATCTGCCTGTGGGCATCTGAACAGATGTAAGTCAGCATGCAGAACACGGGCCGCAGGAAATCATGACACGGCAATCCAGTATGGACTGGAGGTGAGCGGCAAAGAGCACACCCGCGGCAACTCAGGGACGGGGGAGAGGGGGGCTATTATTTTACAGGATCTATGGCATCTCTGGTACTTGAATTTTGCAAGCTGTGTGACTGGGTTTTAATTTTTAGAGATGAATGCCGCTACAGAGTTGAGGGTGGGTATCACTAGGTTTTTCACCATTGGGATCTCAGTAAACCCAGAAATGGTTCTCTAACTAAGGACTTTCCATCTAGACACTCAAGGGTAGGGGCAACTGTACTCACACCGTGACATGAAATAAGCAAAGATTACTCAGCACTTAACCAGAGTGGAATGTTCCTACATGCAATCCGAACAAAATGGGGCCATCTTGTTCTCGCTTCCAGATCCCCCCTTAGCTTTGGATCACAGTAAAATGAAACATCAAATGTTACATAGTAATGAAGTTCTACTTAGGTTAGGGAGGGTGGCGTGTACAGAAAACTTTTAAACTTTCTAAAATATTTTGGGTATTTTTTCTTCCAAAAGTTCTAGAAAGAATGGCTACTGCTTAAATTAGTCATTCCTTCTTTCATTTCCTCCTTTCTTCATTCTCATTCTGAAGCTTCTCTGGGTACCTGTGCCCTTTCTACTACAGATCTAACTGCTGCACTCATCTGTAAACCCATCTATCCCTGCTCCAAAGAACAAAAGGAAGAATCCTCAAGACCCATGCTTCTTTGAAAGCTGAGAAGGAGCGAATCCTAAACACACCTTTTATTCTCATGTTTCTGGTACACATAAAAGGGATTATATGTAGTGTGGAGAATATTCTGGTATTAATTTTCAAGTTCTCCTCATTAAATAAAAATAAGTTTATTGACTACAGGAAGCTAAAGAAAATATCTCTGCAAATTTCTGCTCTGACACCTCGTCTTGATTTGGCATTGCACACTTTTATTTAGTCTTAACAAGCTGGTCAAGGAATATAAGAAAACATAGCTATTCTTAGGTCTAGTGGGACCTCCCTTGAAAGTCCAAATGGAACATCTGGATCAAAGACGAGTCCACTGGAAGACAAAGAGCAAGAATTTACCAGATGGCTCTGTCATTGGTCAAAGTTCATTTCATAGCACCTCAATTTTTCTACAATCTCTGGTTGTATTATCTAGTGCTTTCAGGCAGCCAAGAGCCTCTGTAGGTCAAGCTAGTTTGGATTTGGAAGATGAAGTTTCTGTGCCACTCAGTGGAAGCAACGAAGGCCATGTTAAAGCCCAACCCTCATCATCAGCAGGCTGAGACTGTCAGTGGCATTAGGAGATGACGGGAGTAATACATAATTTTCTCTGTCTCTTTCTCTCTTTTTTATACATATATGTATGAGCTATATATAGATTTGTCAGAATAATTCCTTGTCTTGATCATTTAAATTAAAAACTGTAAAATGCAAAATGATACAAATTCTACTTATAACGTTTTGGTCAGCGTCAAGCTAACGGCACCTGTTGTCTGTTACTGGGAGTAGAAGTCTGAACACTTCTGTTGGCTGAATATCGGTATTGGAGTCTCCATGGAAAACACAACGCAGTCAAGCACTAGATGAAACAGTGCTTTTCTCACATGGAGAAGAAATGGGGAAAAGTCAGCTTCAATTGTGGGTGTCAGTTCCCCATGACCAGCTGGTCCCTTCTAGCAGCTGCCACAGGGCACATGGCCTGGAGTGCACCCCTCTTGTGCTGTAGCGGAAGGTCCCTGTCCCCTCCCCATGGGGGACAGATATAACAGTTGGGTTGCCCAGGTGCCTGATGCACAAGCTTAAGTAGAACAAAGGAGCACACACTGAATCTGAAACAGGGAAAGATATTCCTACAGGAGGTGATAAGTCCATCACAAGCCCTGAGGACTCATTATCTCCTGATAAGGAAGTAATCCAGGTCCAAGACCATTCTTCTTTTTTAACATCCTTATTGGAGTATAATTGCTTTACAATGGTGTGTTAGTTTCTGCTATATAACAAAGTGAATCAGCTATACGTACACATATATCTTCATATCTCCTCCTTCTTGCGTCTCCCTCCCACCCTCCCTATCCCACCCCTCTAGGTGGTCACAAAGCACTGAGTTGATCTCCCTGTGCTAAGTGGCTGCTTCCCACTAGCTATCTATGTTACATTTGGTAGTGTATATATGTCCATGCCCCTCTCTCACTTTGTCCCAGCTTACACTTCCCCCTCCCTGTGTCCTCAAGTCCATTCTCTACATCTGCATCTTTATTCCTGTCCTGCCCCTAGGTTCTTCAGAACCATTTTTTTTTTTTTTAGCTTCCATATATATGTGTTAGCATACGGCATTTGTTTTTCTCTTTCTGACTTACTTTACTCTATATGACAGACTCTAGGTCCAATCACCTCACCAGAAATAGCTCAATTTCGTTTCTTTTTATGGCTGAGTAATATTCTATTGTATATATGTGCCACATCTTCTTTATCCATTCGTCTGTTGATGGACACTTAGGTTGCTTCCATGTCCTGGCTATTGTAAACAGAGCTGCAGTGAACATTGTGGTACATGACTCTTTATGAATTATGGTTTTCTCAGGGTATGTGCCCAGTAGTGGGATTGCTGGGTCATGGAGAACAGTATGGAGCTTACTTAAAAAACTAAAAATAGAACTACCAAGACCCATTCTTATGCTGCCAGGTGGAGATGGAAAGATTACATCCACAAGACTGCCTTTCCCAACAGGCAGCATGAGAAAAAATATATTTAGCTTGAGTTATATAGATAATTAACTCATACCACATTGCACTGTTTGACATAATGAAATTAAGAAGAATAAACTCTGCCTCCTATCAAGCAATTCCTGTCCCCATATTGCATATGCTTGAAAAATATTGACTAAAAATAGCATCAAACTTTGAAAGAAGAGTATGTTTAATCCATCAAATGAAAATGTCTAGAGATCACAGAGGAGCCGTGATTTTGTCCCAACTGAATGGTAGTACACCCTAATATGTAGAGGATATCAGTTGCCCTCTTGTAAACAGCTCCCACTAATAACTGTAGACTGGTCTCTGTAAGAAAATAAGGAATGGGCTCCCTGAGACCCACTGTCAGGAAGGCAAGCTGCCCAAATAGGTTTAAATCACAGCAAAAAGGGACGCACTCTGCAGTGATATTAAGGGTTGGGATGAGTGGATGGAAATGAGAGTCTTGGTTTTTTTAAAGTATAGATGTTATAAGCATAGCTGTCAAGTTTAATGTGGACTAAGAGAGAAAAACAAAATTAAAGTACTGGGGTGAAAAATGCCAGTGATGACTGCATGTATGAAAAATAATAAACAAGTTTTATAGTTCAGGATTAAAGTTCAAAAAGTAGAAGAATATTGTCTAGATATATTTGAGCCTTTACAGAAATACCTAAGAATACACACTAACACACACCATCTAAATCTGTATTATAGAGGCACATCTCACTTTATTGTACTTTGCTTTATTGTGCTTCATGCGCATTGCAGTTTTTACAAAGTAAAGTTTGTGGCAACCCTGCATCGAGCAAGTCTATCAGCACCATTTTTCCTACAGTATTTGCTCACTTTGTGTCTCTGTGTCACATTTTGGCAATTCTTGAAATATTTCTAATTTTTTCATTATTATTATATTTGTTATGATGATCCATGATCAGTGATCTTTGATGTTACTATTGCAAAATGATCATGACTTGCTGAAGGCTCAGATGATAGCTAACATTTTTTAGCAATAAAGTATTTTAAAATTAATGTGTGTACAGTTGACCATAACCAACACAGGTTTGACCTGTTCAGGTCCACTTATACACAGATTTTTTTCACTAAGTTCGTACTACAGTCCTACACAACTGAGGCTGATAGAATCCAAAGATGCAGAACCGTGGATACAGAGGGCCAACTGTAAAGTGATACTCGGATTTTGACTGCATAGAGGGCTAATGTCCCTGATCTCCACATTGTTCGAAGATCAACTGTACATAGGTTTTTGTTGTTGTTGTTTTTTACTTAATGCTATTGCACACTTAATAGATAACAGTATAGTGTAAATATAACTTTTATATGTCCTGGGAAACCAAAAGATTCATGTGACTTGCTTTATTGCAACATTTGCTTTACTGTGGTGGTCTGGAACTGAACCAACAATATCTCTGAGGTGTGCCTGTATTCATATCTCTATATATGTAATTATATATACACAGAACTGTGTGTGTATAAATGTATGGATACATCAAATGAGTGAGTGAAGAGCGTAGGGTGAAGAGAAATTGGACTGTTGGGTTCAAATCTGGATTCCTCCATTTACCAGCTTGTGATCTTGTGATTTGGGGCAAGTGACTTAACCTCCTTTCATATGGATTAGGTTGAATTATATGAAATTTCCATTTCTAGGGGTCAAAATATTTGGACAGTAGCTATATCTCGTTGTCTGACCTAATCGAATGGTGTGAAATAAGAGTAAAGCTTCATAATTGTTGTTGCAGGAATTAAACAATGCACATAGATTATATAAGATAGTCCCTGCCATATATTAAGTGCTCAAGTTTGTTATTAAATATGCATTTTCCATTTTCACCACAATATTGAACTCCAAACAGCATGCCAGGGGCAAGTGAGTTCTTGATGGTTTTTGTTTGTTTGTTTGTTTTTGTTTTTGTTTTTCAGTACGTGGGCCTCTCACTGTTGTGGCTTCTCCCGTTGCGGAGCACAGGCTCCGGACGCGCAGGCTCAGCGGCCATGGCTCACGGGCTCAGCCGCTCCGCGGCATGTGGGATCTTCCCGAACCGGGGCACGAACCCGTGTCCCCTGCCTCGGCAGGCGGACTCTCAACCACTGCGCCACCAGGGAAGCCCTTGATGGTTTTATAACCTTCAGTTCTAGCCTATAAAATACGTGAGTGGGAAATACTGTCAACCAAATATCTAGATAAACATGAGAATAAGCACAACTGAGCAAAATGCCCTCACAAAACCGGTCATTTTTGCCTGTGAATTATTATTTCCTCCCATATGAGACCTGATATCTGAAGGTGCACCAAATTATTGAGGTGACAGAAATGAAATTCCTTTTCTTTGGCACACTAAAAAAGAGAACCCCCCATTCTCTTTTCCGTATATGGTAACACGAGGAAATGACCCTTTACTGAGGACTTTACTGAGGAACAGGAACAGAAAGAAAGAAAGAGAATGAAATCAGTGAACGGCCTGGAAACACAGCCCTGCTCATTCCACAGCCAGCTTGCTCATCACAGAGAGGAATGTGCTGTGGACACCTCTCCCACTGTCTCTGGGAACTTGGCGGCTTTGCACAAGGATACTCATTGTTCTGAACCCGAGCTTGTCCTCAGCTGGGAGTTTACACCCTGCATCTCTGAAAGCCACTTGTGTAAATGTCAAGGCTCTCCTGAGAGATGATCGTTCACTCAAATGCTGGGAAGGTGTCAGTGGCAAAAGCAGGGTTTTCTTGTGGTGGTCTCAACAACTGAAGGTGGAGTTGGTACAAACACTGCAGTGCCTGGAAAACCCTCTGGGGAGGTTTATCCTCCAAGAGGAATACGGCTCACCACAGTCAGGAGGAATAGAAGCTGCGACGTGTCCTGAGTGATGGAAAATTACATTCTACCTGAAACACATATGTACAAGGATTGCTGGAACAACTGAAGTGCATTTTACGTAAAATCATAGGTCCCCATTTTGAAGAACACTCTCCAAAAATAATAAGCAAATACTTTAATCCCACTAAGTACGGTGTTTAGAAAACTGCTCAAGGTTCAGTAAGTCTTAGAGTCAGCCTTCCGTTCAGGGGAAAGCTTGTTCTTTGATTTTACACTTTACCTGTAGAAAAAGTCCACACGGTAGGGTTTTAAAAAAATATTTTCTTGCTTAAGTTGAACTGTCTTCCCAAACGTGAATTTCGCTTCACAACCTGATCCTGACATGTAAGAATTTGTAACGTTCAAAGTGAGAATTAATCACATGTCAAGCACGTTAGAAAGACCATGTTTCCAATAAATTCAGTGCAATTATTCCCCTATAGAATTCCTGACCAGCTATGCTTCAATTAAATGCAGTGGCTGTTTTCTTCAACTTTTTTCCTTTTCCTTTTTGTCTGCCAAATATTATCTATAGTGTGCTATTGAAGCAGATATAATCTAGTTCAAAAAAGCATAATTACAGCTCACTACTTGCCTTTTAAAAATATAGGAATGTTAAAAGATTTTCCTAAGATTTTTGTAAAGATGGCCCTAAATAGCAATCTTTCTCTAATGTAAATAGTCTTATTTTGGCCCTCTTCAGATCAGTGGCTATAGGTCATTCACAAGATATGAGGGGAGAAGTATAGGAAAAGAGTAGGCCAAGTGTCACTACTTGTTAGTCTTTCTATTTTAACAGATGCTCCAAAGGAATCATTAGAATCACTATTTTGGCTCACATGACCTCTACCAATGGAAGAACTAACCTGAATTTCCAAATATTTCTTTTGCTCTGAGATTGAAAAACATTCAGGAATGTCTGTGAAATATACCTTGCTTAAGACACTGGTGTTATTAAAATCACTGAATGGTGTTATGTAGGAATTTGATTAGCTTTACTGTGGTACTACCACTTAACTGGATGTCTAGAAAGTGTCTAGTTCCCAGCTGGTAACCTGGAAATAAGTAGTGTATATCAGAGTAATGGTTCTAAACACTTTGGGAGTCTAATACCCTTTAAGAGTCTAAGGGATGTTTTAGATTCTCTTTAAAAATATATATATAAACAAATGTGCTTAAATTTTCATAAAATTTCCATCTCCCCAGCAAGACAGTTGACCCCAAGTTAAAAAGAACAATTTTAGAAGGATTTGAATCTTTGATTGCTAGCTTTCTTCACACTTCAAATGCCACTGGAACTAGGATTCTAAATCTTGAGCAAAAGGAGTACGTCATGATAATATATTTTCCATTTAGCACATGAAAGCAGTAATTAGTATGAAGTTGAAAAAAATGAGGAAGAAAATAGCAAAACTGGAAAATGTGAGATTAAGTAGGCTTTGCAGCCTCTTCCTTTACCATGGAAGACTTATATGTAGATATGATGCATGACCATGTCCACCCTAGGACAGCTGACTGGCAGGGTAAAACTGACATCTTTCCAAATACGTATTTAGTATAAATAGAGAACAAAACTATATAATTACAGAATATTCTTACATTCTGCTGAAAATGACTAGAGTCTCATTTCTTCATTCACTCATTCATTCAAAATGAACTTGTCAAGCATTAAACACTGTAGGGAGACATCAATAAAAATAACACATGCTCATTGTACTCATGGAATTTTAAATCTATTTAAGCTGCTCACAAATTTTTTGGCAGTTGAAAGTGGAAAGAATATCACATTTACCTGCACCACTCTCCCCCCATCAAGGTTGTTTTTTTCTAATAGACTCATCATAGATACCAGAATAAACCTTTAATCTATTTAATAAACCTACAAATCATGTGATGACCTATAATCTGGAGCACTGTATTAGGAATGTGCTATATTATTTTTTTCTAACCTATGTTATGGGGGCAAAGAGATTGAGAATATCTTTTATGAGCATTAAAATCTGCTTTATCGTAATGTAAATTTAATGTCATTATTTGAAAAAGATAAAGTAACATTTGGAACTTCATATCTAATGATCTGAATTTGTTTAACAAATTTGATTTTCATTTAGGTTCTTTCTTCCTGAAAAAGAACAAAACTATTAAATGAGGTTAACATTAATGTGTAGAGCTCTTGGGTAAACACTTCCACCTTGAAAGGAAATCTGATGACCTCTCAACTGAAGAGTGTTGAAGAGGGAAAGATAGAGTGGGTGTTGAAAATAATTTTTCTGAGAAGAGCACCAAAGGGCACAAATATACTCCTGTATCTTCCATGCTTTAATCCTGGTAAACATGAGAAATTATGGAGAGGAATACAGCAGATCTGTTTGGATGACAGTGATGGCTGAACCACAGGTATGCTTTCGGTATATAACCGCCCCCCACGCTATGACTCAAGATTTTGAGGGAGTCTTTCGCAAAAATCCCAATCTACTTATTTGTGCCCAATTTTTTTGGACCGTTTAGTACATATTTTAAATAGGTAAATGTATATAAAAGCAGAGGCTAAAATCATTTCAGATCATTGCCATATTAGTACTTAGGAAATTACTTTGAATGTAGGTTAGTGGTGAAGCCATATGTATTCTACATGGTCAATCTGGTTTATGTCTTAGAGCAGAGGAAAACGTTAAAGCAATGTGGCAGTCAAACGGCATCGTTCCTTCCAGAACTGAGAATATATTTGTGTAGTACATTGACACAGGTCAGCTATATAACGACTACAAAAACAGGAAGCTATGTGATGTACTTTAACTTTCATAAATATGAACCTAGAGGGTTTTTCAGTCCACTCAGATACTGTTGTTTATCTATTGTCTTCTCCACGACGCTGCCCGAGTAGATTCCCTACTTTAGGAAGTCCTTTTAAAAGCTGCAGAGGCTACAGTGTCCTTGTAATGGGGAAGGATTTCTTTGCAACATTAAAACTCTACTCAGACAAAATGTCGGAAACACTTGATACAGATGAAGTACTTCTAGTGCTTGGCAACACATCTAGTTTTTCCTGTGTTCTGCATTGCCATCCATTTGCATTAAAAACACAGCCAAAATATCTGAAACAAATGTCGTCAACTGTCATGAAACTTTTCAAACTCATCAGCACAGGGGGCTTAAATCACTGCCTCTTTAAATGGTAGAAAATCGAGGCAGCACATGAAGCTCTTACCTACTACCGAGAAGTTCACTCTCATTCTCAAGGACAAGTCTTAAAGGACAACATTGAACTTAGAACAGAATTTTCACATTTTAGAAGGTCTCTATTAAGACTCTTTCAAATAGAGACTTTGTTTTTCGTTTTGTTTTGTTTTTTTTTTTTTGCGGTACGCGGGCCTCTCACTGTTGTGGCCTCTCCCGTTGCGGAGCACAGGCTCCGGACGCGCAGGCTCAGCGGCCATGGCTCACGGGCCCAGCCGCTCCACGGCATGTGGGATCCTCCCGGACCGGGGCACGAACCCACGTCCCCTGCACTGGCAGGTGGACTCCCAACCACTGCGCCACCAGGGAAGCCCTAAAATATACATTTTTAATTCAAATCTGTATTAATCTGCTCAGGCTGCCATAACAGAACATCACAGACCAGGTAGCTTAAACAACAGAAATTTGTTTCCTCATAGTTCTTGAGGCTGGAATTCCAAGATCAAAGTGCTGGCAGGGTTGGTTTCTGGTGAGAACTCTCTTCCCGGTTTGTAGATGGCCTCCTTCTCGCTGTATCCTCGAAAGGCCTTTCCTCTGTGCCTGTACATACCTGACGTCTCTTCCTCTTCTTATAAGTATATGAGGCCCATTAGATTAGGATCTCACACTTTGCCTGAGTTAACCACCTTAAAGACCCTATCTCCAAATACAATCATCTTCTTTTGTATCTTTTTTTTTTTTAGATTCCACATATAAGTTATATCGTATGATATTTGTCTTTCTCTGTCTGACTTAAAGACTTATCACTTAGGATGATAATCTCCAGGTCCCTTCATGTTGCTGCAAAGGGCATTATTTCATTCTTTTTAATGGCTGAGTAATATTCCACTGTATATATGTACCCCATCTTCTTTATCTATTCATCTGTAGATGGACATTTAGGTTGATTCCATGTCTTGCCTATTGTGAATAGTGCTGCAATGAATATCAGGGTACCTGTATACTTTTGAAGCATGTTTTTCTCCGGATATATGCCCAGGAGTGGGATCAATGGATCATATGGTAGCTCTATTTTTAGTTTTTCAAGGAACCTCCTTCATACTGCTCTCCACAGTGGCTGTTACCAATTTACGTTCCCACCAACAGTGTAGGAGGGTTCCCTTTTCTCCACACCTTCTCCAGCATTTATGGTTTGTAGATTTTTTCATGATGGCCATTCTGACCAGTGTGAGGTAATATCTCATTGTATTTTTGATTTGCATTTCTTTAATAATTAGTGATGTTGAGCATCTTTTCATGTGCCTCTTGGTCACCTATATATCTTCTTTGGAAAAATGTCTACTTAGGTGTTCTGCCCATTTTTTGATTGGGTTGTTTGTTTTTATGATATTGAGCCACATGAGCTTTTTGTAAATTTTGGAGACTAATCCATTGCTGGTCACATCGTTTGCAAATATTTTCTCCCATTCTGTGGGTTGTCTTTTAGTTTTGTTTATGGTTTCCTTTGCTGTGCAAAATCTTTTGAGTTTAATTAGCTCCCATTTGTTTATTTTTATTTCCTTTACTGGGGGAAACTGATTGAAAAAGATATTGCTGTGCTTTATGTCAGAGAGCATTCTGCCTATGTTTTCCTCTAAAAGTTTATAGTATGCAGTCTTACATTTAGGCCTCACAGACTTAGAGAACAAACTTATGGTTACTAAGGGGAAAGGGTGGGGGGGGAGGGTTAGACTGGGAGTGTGGGATTGATATGTACACACTACTATATTTAAAATAGATAACCAACGAGGACCTACTGTATAGCACAGGAAACTCTGCTCAATATTCTGTTAATAACCTAAATGGAAAAGAATTTGAAAAAGGATAGACACTTAACAAAAGTTGCTCAATGATAGACACATATCTGAAGATGATCTCATTGTTATGATAGCAAAGGAAATCATGCAACTTGAATTCATTTTGAAGAGTTTTCAAGAATTACAGTATTCTTTGACACAGCCTAGTCTTGTGTGTTAGTGGTAACTCTGGTCCCTTTTGTTACTATATATCTGTGTGTGTTAGGGTTTTTAGCATATGTTGCAATAAAAAAGTGAAAAATTATTGGATATCAAAATAAGTGGACATTGCCAAGACATAGACTCTTCTACAATTGCAATTTTATTTTTATTATAGATAAATAAAAATAGACAACAAGATTAAGAGGATTTGTATTTTGCAAGTGGCCACTAAATTTGCATTAAAGCAGAAGAAAAGGAAAAAAATCAAACTAGTAGAAACAGAGTAGAATAGTGGTTGTCAGTGGCTGGGTGGTGGGGGAAATTGGGAGATAGTGATCAAAGGGTACAAACTTTCATTTATAAGGTGAATAAGCTCTGGGGTCTAATGTACAGCATGGTGACTACAGTTAACAATATGGTATTGTACACTTGAAAGTTGCTTAGAGAATAGATCTTAAATGTTCTCACTACACACACATACAAGGGTAACTATGTGAGGTGGTGGATGCATTAACTAACTTTTATTGTGGTAATCATTTCACAGTGTATACATATATCAAATGGTCATCTTGTACAACTTAAAGTTATACAATTTTATTTATCAATTATGCCTCAGTAAAGCTTGAAAAAGAGATATTACTTTGGAAAGATTATTTTTACATTCAATCTTATGAAAGGGATACACTAATACTACAATCGACTCGATTGCATACAAAATTTATGTATCTACATCCATCACTGCTGCCTGGCAGTTCCCATAATTGCTGTTATTGCGTGCATTCTAATGTAACAGCAGCTCACTTCATTTCTTAATCACATAGACATAATTCCACTTGGTTCTAATTAACAAATAACCTTTGGCAAAATCACTCAGAAGTTTTCTCATTAGTAAACAGAGAAAACTCTTCAATTTTATTGAGAGCTGTGTTTGCGATTCTAGAAGTTTAATTGGATTCCTCAGGTTAATCTTACAAGAATTGTGCTTTTCTCTAGCAGACACTCATACACCTCTAACATGCTTATAATCACGTTACCCTCCTTAATTATTGACTTTTGGAAGGGTATAGATTCATAGTAATTACAACAGATCAGATATACAGGTTCGATCATTTTTCACATGATTTAATAACTCATTGAACTGTCTAATCTTTGTGCCTCTACCATGTTCAGAGTAAAAAAGGCAATTTAATTGGATGACACAGTCGTTCTTCTTTTTATACTTGTGAAATAGTTCATACAAAAAGGCATAGAAAATAGAAATATAGCAAAACACGTCTTAAATGTGTGGTGTGCTGGGTTTTTTCAGCCTCAGGCAGCATATACACTCTAGCAACCCCATTCCGAAATTTTGATTCCTTTCTCCACTGCCTTCCAGGGCAGTTCTGGCATTTCTTCATCACTCAACATAGGCCATCTTTTTCTCCACGCTTTCAAGAACCAGCCTAGCATAGGTTAGCTATACTTTCTAAGGTCCTTGCCCAGGTATTGTCTTAACTCATAAGACAGAAATCCACTTTTAATAATTTCCCCTTTATCCAATTTTATATTCCATCACCCTCAACCCAGCACTGGAGTATATGCTCCTGGACCTTGACAGTATATATTGACTTACCCTGCATCTTCTTGGTATATAGTTCCTTGTCTTTCTTATCCAGTCCAGCAATTTCCTGATCAGGCTATGTTGTGACTTATTCGTAGTCATTAATTTGCTGACCTAGAGGGAGAGGGAGAGGGGATACTGAAGTGAGTTGGGTCATGTTGACTTGGAAGGCAAACGTCTCTGATCATCTGAAAGCAAAGAGGAGTGAGTGACTTCTGTATGCTTAGAGGCTTTTGAAGAATCTAGAGATTCAAGATTTCTGAGCACAATGACCTATACATTTCCATTCCAAGTCTCAGGGCTTACTTTACCAGTCATGATCTTGGCATAGTAGGGTTGAAAATTAAACCTTCTCTGGAGCCCTTATACCTCTATAACTAAGGGTTGAGCCTGATCTTCACCTTTTTCTGTCTTCCTGCTGCAAGAGATGAGTCTTTTTATATATTTCCAAAGAGGTCCCCTGGCTTTCATCATTCATCATAAATGGGCCATCCTCAGCCTAAGCTTGTCTTTATCCTATGACTTAATAATCTTCATAGCCATCTAACTCCATAATCTTTAAAGTGAATACTTTCACCAACCCCCTCAACTGTCTGGTATCTATCAAATTATTCAATTATACCTCATTTTAACACCAATGAAAATTCTAATAATTGCACTACTACAGTATTTCAGGTAATATCAGTACTCTAAATCCAGTCATGGGTAACTGGCCAGAGGGTGATCTCGTTCCAAAATCTGATTTTATAGTTTGCTTCTTAGAATCCCTTCCATTGCCAACATTCTTTCTCGTTTGGGGGATTTTAAAACAATTGTTTCTGTTTTGGTTTGGTTTTCCCCAGTAAACTAGCTCTATGAAGGAGATCTGTATGCAGGAGTATTATTAGTGTGTGTTTTTAGAAACAAAACCTTTAAGGAAGTAATGGACACGGGCTTGAGAAAAAGAACGTGAACTTTCATAAATTTTAAATAGAAGCAGCCAATCCCTCAGGAAGCCCTAGGGCTGGAATGGCTCTTCAGACTCGTTCTAAATTGAGGAAAGGGGGCTAGAGTTTTTAGCCACACATCTCTCACTCACTGGCTGTTGCCTTCACCAGAAAGGGGCCATAATTTTGGGCGAGATGACTCTCTTCAGCCAACAGAAATTCCTAGAGATGGACCCAGTCGTGAACTATTAGGAAGTAACATTCCTAGCAGTTACTAGGAGTAACTGGGGAAATGAGTGACTTGGCCTACAAGAAGTAATCTAGGTAGTGGACCACAGTATCCACTACATATGGCTCCAGGGCAAGAAATAGCTATTAAAGATCATATTTTTAACAGAGAATAAAATTACCTTGTTTGGGAAACCAAATATCTTGGGGACTGAAACTCTAAGACAGATAGCTTTTATAGCTACGTGTAATTTAATGTTGTTATGTGTAATTATGAACTAGTAATTTTTTATTCTAATAGAGTCTACTTTAGCAGAGAAAACTGTATGTGAGTGAAACTAGTTTAGCATACATAATACAACCACTAAAATTGTGCTTTTGTGGCAGTTATCTGGCTTATCACATCATATCTACTGTAAGTAAATTACTGTAATTTGCATGTTAGAAGTCAGAGCACATATCAAATATGCATGTAAGATATGTTTTAAAAATTCAAGATAAATTGACTCTAAGTAATAAAAAATAAATGTGTATGTACTGGTTTGCTAGGACTTCCATAACAAAATACCACAGACTGGGTGGCTTAAACAACAGTAAATTATTTTCTCATAATTCTGGAGACTGGAAATCCAAGATCAAAGTGTTGGTAGGTTTGATTTCTCCTGAGGCCTCTCTCCTTGGTTTATAGATAGCCTCTTTTTTGCTGTGTCCTCACATGGTCTTTTCTCTTTGCATGGATATTGCTGGTGTCTCTTCCTTCTCTTATAAAGACACTAGTCATATTGGACTTATCTCATTTAACCTTAATTTCCCCTTTAAAGTCTTTATCTCCAAATATAGTCACACTGGTGTTTAAGGCTTTAACACATGAACTTCGGAGGACCTAATTCAGTCTATAACAGTAAGGTTATACTAATATGTTCATTTCCCCCAGAGAAGCTTCTGTACCTATTGGTAATTCTCTCACCCACAAGTATAAATTCTGGGTCCTTCTGGTAATATAATAAGGATGAAGAATTCTATTTCCCTTTAATTTCCTACTCCACCATTGTGTTTTGTTCATACACTAACACACACACACACATACACACCTCACCTCCTTGGTCCAATAGATTTTTTTAGGTCAGAGGCAGGTTGAGAAGTGAGACTACAAAGTCATCAGAACTGGAAAAGAGATGAAAGGAAAAGGCAAAGAAAGGAATCAGAAATGGATTGGTCTCATTTTATTCCCAAACAAAGGCAATATAAGCCTTTTCTCTACAGCTCCTTGTCAAAGTATAATTCTCAAAATAAAAAGAAATAATTGTCACACACCTAGATAGTAAGCACATGCCATGACTTAGGGATCTAAAAGGATGACAGAGCTATTTACAAAGACATTTTGAAAAAATGCCATTATATAGTTTATAAAAACAAAATAAATTTTGAAATGAAATGTTAAAGTACTACAAAATTGATTACCTACAGAACCATATAACATAACTTTTGGTACAATCTTCTTTAATAGACAAAAAAGAAAATCACTGCATTTTATCAGTTTTCTATAAGTTAGTTTCTAGAGTTAAGAAATGTCTAGACAATCAATAGTAAGTAGTATGTTAAACAAAGTTACAATTCCCTGAAGGGTAAGATGACCTGAGGCAGGCCAGTTAGACAATGCTATAGGATGACGTTAAATGCTTAAACAATCATCTTTGCCTTATTTCCTATATTGTAATATTTGTTTCTTTAATACTCTGGTATCATCTCCATGTAACCCAACTAAAGTGTGGCCAAAATTACAGGAGCAAGAAAACATCAAAATATTTTTGTTTTATACATTCTGGTAGGCCTAGATTCTTATTATTAGCACCAAAGAGGCTGTCATTATCTTGTAATTATAGTTGATAAATTTTGAAGTTAATAGGTCAGCCATGTTTACATTGGTAGAAATGTACAATCTAAATGTTCTTCCTCCACATTATAAATGTTGGATCCCTACTTACAATAATATTGGATATATTATAATCATTAAAAATTAAGGACATGTGCACATCTCTTTTACTGCTTTATAATACTTGAATTTAGTTCTGTAAAATATTGAAAGCCAATCATTAGGGAAAAAATCCCCACAATCAATTGCGTGCAGCATATTTTAAAAATTTAAGAAGTCATTGACCAGGTGGCTTTCACATTTCCCTCAGCTTGACTAAACTTTAGATGCATTTCTTTCTGCCTCTAAGTCCCTGACCTGTCTCTCACCCTGGCTTTATAAGAATTTTATAAGCATTCAGATGGCCTAGACATAGAGGTCCTTCTCCTCCCTTTACCTAGAGAATTTTTTAAGAAGTGTATGATTGTAAGTGATTTCTCTGCCTCTACGAAAGATAAATATCTTTAAAAGCCTCCTGCCAGTTTTACAACCCAAGGAATGTCTTTCTCCCATGTCCTGGGTGTCATCCCATTGAAATATAATCACCAAGGAAGATAGCACCCATATCTCCCAGTCTCTGCGTAAGCGTAGGAGTCTACATTTCATGGACACTGATTAGAAAACACAGATGGCCTAATCACTGAGAAAAATGTTTGCAACTTCAGGAAACAACTCAATATACTTAACAAGTGCCATTGATCAACCTCTTCTCTGACAACTTCCAGTACTTTTCCACTAGCTCATCCCAGTCCGTCAAGACCCTCCCATGCTTTTTTTCAACAGCTGAATCCAGACAGAGTTCTGTTCTCTCTTCCTCTGATAATAGCTTTGTATAAATCTTTGCCTATTTAACTTTGATGAAATTTTTGCTTTAAAACCATTTTCTGTAATGACCTCCTCATTCCCCAAGTAACATATTTCTAAAATTGCTCTATAGTTTTCTGTCTCCCTTTCTGTATACTAAACCAGAGTAAAATATTCAATCAACATTTTCCCTTACACTTTTATTCATAGGAAAGAAAATTCATTCAATGAGCTGGGTAAAGGTTGTGATGCTTATTACTTAAGAAAAATAACTTTAAAGATAACTCTTTGATATTCTAACTCTAAAACGAAAGGAGAAGCAAAAGTTTAAAGTTTATTTGAATCAGATGATTCTTTAAGTTAGACTCACAAAAACATATAGTTTGACAAAAGTTTACTTTTCCATAATTTTAACTCAAAAATAAAAAATAATTTTTTCACTTGATAATTTTTTTCAGAGATTTTTAAAAATAGCACACTGTTTAAAGATGCAGCAGATAATTGCAAACCTATTAAAATTTCATTTAGTTGAAAATTATAGTAATTTTTTACCCTTGAAAACTGAGAGAGTATATGTGATTTTTATGATTTCCCAAAAATGTTTGGAAGAAAGGGTAATGTCTAAAGAAAGAAATGTTGATGATTCAATTATTCATTCTTAGGAAAAATTATTCTGGTCTTGTAATTTTCTTTTCCCAGCAGTAGATAAAGATGTTATCCTCTTTGGAGAATTGTCTGTTCAGATCTTCTGCCCGTTTTTTAATTGGGTTGTTTGTTTTTTGATGTTGAGCTGTATGAGCTATTTATATATTTGGGGTATTAACCCCTAATCCATCATATCATTTGCAAATACCTTCTCCCATTCAATAGGATGTCTTTTCATTTCGTTGATGGTTTCCTTTGCTGTGCAAAAGCTTTTAAGTTTAATTAGGTCCCGTTTGTTTATTTTTGCTTTTGTTTCCTTTGCTTTAGGAGACAGATCCAACAAAATATTGCTACGATTTATGTCAAAGAGTGTTCCGTCTATGTTTTCTTATAGGATTTTTATGGTTTCTGGTCATTAATCCATTTTGAATTTATTTTTCTATATGGTGTTACAGAATGATCAAATTTCATTATTTTACATGTAGCTGCCCAGTTTTTCCAGCACCACTTATTAAGGAGACTGTCTTTTCTCCACTGTATATTTTTGCCTCCTTTATCATAGATTAATTGACCATAAGTACATTAGGTGTATTTCTGGGCTCTCTATTCTTTTCCACTGATCTATGTGTCTGTCTGTGTGCCAGTGCCAACAGACACATGAAAAGATGCTCAACATTGCTAATCATCAGGGAAATGCAAGTCAAAACCAAAAAGAGATAACACCTCACATGTGTCAGAATGGCTATCATCAAAAAGAACATAAATAACAAATGTTGGCGAGGATGTGGAACAAAGGGTATCCTTGTGCACTGTTGGTGGGAATGTAAATTGGTTCAGTCACTGTGGAAGACAGTATGAAGGTTTCTTAAAAAACTAAAAACAGAACTACCATATGACCCAGCAATCCCACTCCTGGGTATATATCTGAAAGAAAGAAAAACACTAATTCGAAAAGATACATGCACCCCAGTGTTCATAGCAGCATTGTCTACAATTGCCAAGATACAGAAGCAACCTAAGTGTCCATCAACGATGAATGGATAAAGAAGATGTGGTATATATGTACAATAATATACTACTTAGCCATAACAAAGAATGAAATTTTGCTGTTTGCAGCAACATGGATGGACTTGGAGGATATTACGCTAAATAAAATAAATCAAACAGAGAAAGACAAATACTGTATGATATCACTTATACGTGGAATCTAAAAAATACAACAAAGTGAATAAAACAAAAAAGAAGCCGACTCACAGATATAGAGAACAAACTAGTGGTTACCCATGGGGAGAAGGATGGCGGGAGGGGAAATACAGTAGTTGGGGATTAAGAGGTACAAACAATTAGGTATAAAATAAGCTACAAGGATATATTGTACAACACAGGGAATATAGCCAATATTTTATAATAACTATAAATGGAGTATAACCTTTAAAAGTTGTGAATCTCTATATTGTACACTTGTAACATATAATATTGTACATCAACTATACTTCAATTTAAAAAAAGAAATTAAAAAAAGATGTTACCCTTTTCGTATCTTCTCCAATTCATGGAAAAAAAGAAATAAAAGCTCAATGAATAGAACCAAGTTTATCTATCATCAAAATGGCAAATATGTTATTTAAAACAATTGATTTGGAAAAATTGAGCATTGACCATTTCATTACATTAAGAAGAATTCACTTAAACCAGCAGGGTTTCTTTAAATAGCATGCTCTCCTATTGTATTAAAAATGTATTTACACGTCATTAACTGCTTGAAAGAGAAAAAGGGATAGAGAAACAACGCTTAAAAATTAAAAGCCACTGCTATGTAAATAGAGATAAAAACGAGCAATTGGTCATATAATGCTTCTTAGTATTAAAGTGAGTAAATTCACAAATAATCCATTTATACCCAACTTTACAGACAGTAAAGTTAGTACAGTTTCTAATATTCTGGCATCAGCAAGCAATTTTGGGTCTCTCCGTTTTATAATTAATGAGTTTGTTACAGGTAATCAGAGGCCATGACTTACATAATCTTTAAATTATTTTCACTAACATACTGGAAACTTTTCTCTCCTGTCCACCATGCACCCCACGAAAACAAATAAATGAAGACTTGGCCTCTATTTCATTCAACCATTTAACACATATGTATTGAATACCTACTATGTGCAAAGAAGGTTCTGTAGAATCTATAGCAGTGAACACGAGAGACAGGATCACCATCCATGTGAGGCGTATATTCTAGTTATAGGTGATAGTCAAACTTAAGAAGAAAAATATAGCAAAGAAGTGTGGGGTGGAGCTGCTCTTTTTGGTTAGGTGATCAGTGGCAGCTTCTCTTATCAAGTGGTATTTGATCAGAGATTTGAACAGAATGAGTAAGGGAGTCCCCAGATAATTGGGGAAGAGTGTTCAGGCAGAGGGAATAACAAGTCCTAAAGAAGAGCTCAGCATATTTGAGGTACAGCAAAGAAGCCAAGTCTTTCTAGAAGCTCATTGCATTAGTTTCTTGTGGCTACTATAACAAATTAACATCCATCTAAATATGATGCATTGTTTGGGCCATAAAAAAAGCATTTATTCTCCAAAGTTGACATATACACAAACCCCCAGACATACTTATCATATGAAGATGTATGTATATATTCTTCACATAGTTAAAATCAAACTTTGAAAGTTTGAGTTTTATTACTTGCCTGCATTTGAGTTGAGCAAGTTAGTGCAGAGCAATATTATTTTCTCTTAGTTCATATCATGTCAAACGTTGAAAGAAAAATTTTCTTCAAAGGAGCAGAGTAAACAATGCCACGAGAGATTATTTATGACTCAAATAAATTTCCCAAAAGAAGTTTGAGATTTACTTCATTTCCAACAAGAACTTAGCATGAAATATTTATAATTACCCCTTTTACCTGTATTTGTAACCAATAAAGGGAACATTTATAATTATACAGGATCTTAGGATTAGGAAAGAAAAAAATGGACCTAAGATACAGAGGTTTGTTAAACTTCAGAAGTTATGTTAATATGAATACATTTTCTTAATCTTAAAATTCAGAAACTAAAAATAATTTAAATATAAATGAACATCATCTTGAGCCTAGCAAATTCTTTCAAATATTTATCTAAAAATTCTTCCTAACAACGAATCTAAATGGTCAATAGAGATGGGAAATATGGGAAAAATAATAAAAGATGCTTTTTTAATCAATAATTACTTATAAAACTTTGTCCTGAATGATGGCCAAAATGCTGTGCTTCCTCTTATGGGATTCTGTAGTCCATGTGCATTCATTAAAATTGATTCTGTTTATTTGTTTTTAATGTAGGCCTGAGGTATGCTAATTGGACATATAAAGTATGTAAATAACTCTGAAGCTCTAGTAGGGAAGAGAAATCAAATGCAACAAAATGTTATAAATGAGTACAGGCAAATGTGTTTAAGTGGCCAAAACAATGTTAGTTTAGGAAAGAGAGAGGGAATCTGATGCTTCCCTGGAATTTAGCAGAAGCAAATTATTTCAGGACCTGAGAGAGACACAACAGTTTAGCAAAACTGTGGATTGCACCAGTGGACTACTGAGTTAGTGTATTTCTAAACCTTAGGTCAGTTATGGAATGTCTCAGGGTCTAGAAAAAAAGGGGGTCTTTAAACTGCACATAGATCTAGCCTGGCAACAAGGGCAGAATCCCTACAATTCTACCATATATTTTGGGCTAACTCCCTCACACTCCATTTTCAGAACTGGCTTATTTCAAATTTGTGTACCACTTTATTTCCATTAAGATCAAAAAAAGACAAAAGACATGTTGGACGTAAGAGAAGAGGTTCCATAGAATATTGGTTAGCTTTCATGGGTTTCTTTAAACTGGCTTCCATGGAAATGGTCCCCTGTACCCTGGTAGACACTAGGGGTAAATTCCAAACAGACACTGGTCCTATCCTCATGGGCTTATAGATTATCCTAAAAAGTCACTGCAAACAGTAATAAGGACTGTAAAGGACATGACATTTGAGTTGAGATCTAACTAAATGAAGAAGCAAAGCTTTCCAAACCGCGCGAAGCATATGTGCACAGACTCTTAGGCTGGAAGAAACATTCTAGGAAACAAGTGTATTTACCTACCCATTTCACACAATGGCTTTCATCTGAAGAGCAGTAAATGTCTAGCCCTTGACAAAGATGCCAAGGCATTTCAATGGAGAAAGGATATCCCATTTACAAAGACTGCTGGAACAATTCAGTGACCATTTGCAAATAAATGAATCCAGACACAGAACTTCTATCATTCAAAAAATTAAAATCAATCATAGATATAAATGTAAAATATTTACAAAACTATGAAACTTCTGGAAGGAAAGATAAAAGAAATGCTACATGACCATGTGTTTGGTGATGAGATTTTAGATACAAGACCAAAAGCACTATCTATTAATAAAAAACTGATTAACTGAACTTTATTAAAATTCAAAAAATTGGCTTGTGAATGTGACACTATTAAGAGAATGAAAATAGAAGCCATATACTGAGATAAAATATTTGCAAATCACATTTCTGATAAAGGTCTTGTATCCAAAATATACAAACACCTTAAAATTCGAAAGTCAGAAATGAAAAACTGAGTTGAAAAATGGACAAAAGATCTGAACAGACACCTGCCAAAAATAGATAAACAACAAATAAGCATATTGGAATTGCTTAACATTATATGTTATTACATAAACGAACATTAAAATAACTATAAGAGATCATTAGAATGGTCTCTTATTAGAGACCATTAGAATGACTGAAATTAGAATGAATGAATGACGAAAATTTAAAATTTGACAATAGCAAATGTTGGCAAGAATGTAGTACAGCAGAAACTCTCATTTTTTTGTTGTTGGAAACACAAAAAGTTATGGCCACTTGGGAAGAGAGTTTGGCAGTTAATTACAACGCTAAATATAGCATTACCATATGATCTGGCAATAACACTCCTAGGTACTTACACAACTTATTTGAAAACTTATGTCTATACAAAATCCTGAACACAAATATTTATAGTTGCACTATTAAAACTGTGAAAAACCAGAAGCAGCCAAGATGCCCTTCAATAGGTGAGTAGATAACAAACTTCTTTTCTCTGCCACCCGAGAGGGTCTAGAAAAAAATACCTCCATAGCAACAAACACATCTTCCACTCAAATCTTTTTTCTAATATTATTTTCCAAAAAAGAGTAAGCGAACGGTCCTTCAAGAAATAGCTGATTCTAGTGCTGGAGCAATAAATATAACAAATGAGCCTGGAACATCAAGCACTGTCTGAAAATATGGAAGTACTCAAAAAATTACACTGATGGGAGTGTGTTAAAAGGACACAGGAACCAAATGAAAGAGCTCCCATTGGTCAAAGTGGAAAAATTTGAGCAAAAAATATATATAGTAATAATAAATTAAAAACCAGAGTATAAGTATCAACAAGGCCATACTTACATAAATGAGTAATTGAATAAATAAATTGAGAGAATAAACAAACCTCCCATGGAGAAGAATTCCAAACAATTTTTGTAGATGTTCTGTTCTCACAGAGGTGGATCATAGCTACTCACCCCTTAAGTGTGCATAGTGACTTCCTTCCAAAGAGGATGGTATGAGAAGGAAGAAAAGAAACAGTGCAGTAACCTGTCAAGCACCGCCTCAAGCCATGTGATCAAGGTTCACATAAACAGTGATAAGTCATGTTGAAATATGTACCCTTTATGTGATGTGATGAGAATGACATTTTACCTCTGTGGTCATTCACACAAAAACATACAACCCCACTGTAATCATGAGATAAACATCAGATAAATTCCAATGAAGGGGCATTCTACAAAATACCTGACCAGCATGCTTCAAAACTCTCAAGGTCATCAAAAACAAGAAAACTCAGAAACTGTCACAGCCAAGAGGAGTCTAAAGGAGTCATAATGATGATATGTAATGTGTTATCAATAGGTAAAGGCCACATTAGGGAAAAATGAAGGAAATCTAAAGCATGGGCTTTAGTTAATAATAATGTGTCGAGGAGACCTGCAAGATGGTGGAGGAGGAAGACGCGGAAATCACCTTCCTCTCCACAAATACACCATAAATACATCTACATGTGGAACAACTCCTACAGAACACCTACTGAACGCTGGCAGAAGACCTCAGACCTCCCAAAAGGCAAGAAACTCCCCACGTACCTGGGTAGGGCAAAAGAAAAAAGAATAAACAGAGACAAAAGGATAGGGACGGGGGCTTCCCTGGTGGCACAGTGGTTGAGAGTCCACCTGCCGATGCAGGGGACATGGGTTCGTGCCCCTGGTCCGGGAGGATCCCACATGCCGCGGAGCGGCTGGGCCTGTGAGAGAAGAGGGACGGGACCTGCACCAGTGGGAGGGAGCTGTGAAGGAGGAAAGGTGTCTACATACTAGGAAGACCCTTCACTGGTGGGGATGGGGGTGGTGGGGGTAGGGGGAAGCTTCGCAGCCACGGAGGAGAGCGCAGCAACAGGGGTGCGGAGGGCAAAGCGGAGATATTCCCGCACAGAGGATCGGTGCCGACCAGCACTCACTCACCAGCCTGAAAGACTTGTCTGCTCACCCGCCGGGGCGGGCGGGGCTTGGAACTGAGGCTCGGGCTCCCAGGAAGAGGACTGGGGTTGGAGGCGTGAACACAGCCTGAAGGGGCTAGTGTGCCACAGCTAGCCGGGAGGGAGCCCAGGGAAAATCTGGACCTGACTAAGAGGCAAGAGACCATTGTTTCAGGGTGCACGAGGAGAGGCGATTCAGAGCACCACCTAAATGAGCTCCAAAGACGGGCATGAGTTGCTAAGGCTGCTGCTGCAGCCACCAAGAAGCCTGTGTGCAAGCACAGGTCACTCTCCACACCTCCCCTCCCGGGAGCCTGTGCAGCCCGCCACCGCCAGGGTCCCGTGATCTGATCCGGGGACAACTTCCCCGGGAGAACACACAGTGCTTCAGGCTGTTGCAATGTCACGCCGGCCTCTGCCGCCGCAGGCTCGCCCGCATTCCGTGCCCCCCCCACCCCCCGCCCCGGCCTGAGTGAGCCAGAGCCCCCTGATAAACTGCTCCTTTAACCCCGTCCTGTCTGAGCAAAGAACAGACGCCCTCAGGAGACCTACACGCAGAGGTGGGTCCAAATCCAAAGCTGAACCCCAGGAGCTGTTCGAACAAAGAAGAGGAAGGGAAATCTCTCCCAGCAGCCTCAGGAGCAGCGGATTAAATCTCCACAATCAACTTGGTGTACCCTACATCTGTGGAATACCTGAATAGACAACGAATCATCCCAAATTGAGGAGGTGGACTTTGGGAGCAACTGTAGACTTGAGGTTTGCTGTATGCGACTGACTAGTTTATGATATTTATGTTTATCTTTATTTTTTTTTTTTTCCTTTGCGGTACGCGGGCCTCTCACTGTTGTGGCCTCACCCGTTGCGGCCTCTCCCGTTGCGGAGCACAGGCTCCGGACGCGCAGGCTCAGCGGCCATGGCTCACGGGCCCAGCCGCTCCGCGGCATGTGGATCTTCCCGGACTGGGGCACGAACCCGTGTCCCCTGCATCGGCTGGCGGACTCTCAACCACTGCGCCACCAGGGAAGCCCTATGCTTAGTACAGTTTTTAGCTCTTGTTATCATTGGTAGATTTGTTTATTGGTTTCATTACTCTTTTTTTCTTTATTACTTTTTTCTATTTTTTAATTTCAAAAATGTTTATGTTATTTTATGTTATTTTATTTTATTTTTTTTTTCATTCTTCCTTTTTTTCCTCCCTTTTCTTCTGAGCCATGTGGCTGACAGGGTCTTGGTGCTCTGGCCGCGTGTTAGGCCTGAGGCTCTGAGCAGGGAGAGCTGAGTTCAGGACATTGGACCACCAGAGACCTCGTGGCCCCAAGTAATATCAGTCAGCGAGAGTTCTCCCAGAGATCTCTGTCTCAATGCTAAGACCCAGCTCCACTCAATGACCAGCAAACTTCAGTGCTGGGCACCCGATGCCAAACAACTAGCAACACAGGAACACAAACCGACCCATTAGCAGAGAAGCAGCCTAAAATCATAATAAGTTCACAGACACCCCAAAACACACCACTGGACATGGTCCTGCCCACCAGAAAGACAAGATCCAGACTCATCCACCAGAACACAGGCACCAGACCCCTCTGCCAGGAAGTCTACAAAACCCACTGAACTAACCTTCCCACTGGGGACAGACACCAAAAACAACAGCAAATACGAACCTGCAGGCTCTGAAAAGGAGACACCAAACAAAGTAAGTTAAGCAAAATAAGAAGACAGAGAAATACGCAGCAGATGAAGAAGCAAAGTAAAAACCCACCAGAGCAAACAAATGAAGAGGAAATAGGCAGTCTTCCTGAAAAAGAATTCAGAATAATGAGAGTAAAGATGATCCAAAATCTTGGAAATAGAATGGCGGAAATGCAAGAAACGTTTAACAAAGACCTAGGAGAGCTAAAGAGCAAACAAACAAAGATGAATGAAACAATACAAAAGACCTGTATGCAGAAAACTATAAGACACTGATGAAAAAAATTAAAGATGATACAAACAGATGGAGAGATATACCATGTTTTTGGATTGGAAGAATCAACATTGTGAAAATGACTATACTACCCAAAGCAATCTACAGATTCAATGCAATCCCTATCAAACTACCAATGGCATTTTTCACAGAACTAGAACAAAAAATTTCACAATTTGTATGGAAACATAAAAGACCCCAAATAGCAAAAGCAGTCTTGAGAAAGAAAAACGGAGCTGGAGGAATCAGGCTCCCAGACTTCAGACTATACTACAAAGCTACAGTAATCACGACAGTATGGTACTGGCACAAAAACAGAAATATAGATCAATGGAACAGGACAGAAAGCCCAGAAATAAACCCACCCACATATGGTCACCTCATTTTTGATAAAGGAGGTAAGAATACACAATGGAGAAAAGACAGCCTCTTCAATTAGTGGTGCTGGGAAAACTGGACAGCTACATGTAAAAGAATGAAATTAAAACACTCCCTAACACCATACACTAAAATAAACTCAAAATGGATTAAAGACCTAAATGTAAGGCCAGACAGTAGAAACTCTTAGAGGAAAATATAGGGAGAACACTCTATGACATAAATCACAGCAAGATCCTTTTTGACCCCCCTCCTAGAAAAATGGAAATAGAAACAAAAATAAACAGATTGACCTAATGAAACTTAAAAGCTTTTGCACAGCAAAGGAAACCATAAACAAGACAAAAAGACAACCCTCAGAATGGGAGAAAATATTTGCAAATGAAGCAACTCACAAAGGGTTAATCTCCAAAATATACAAGCAGCTCATGCAGCTCAATATCAAAAAAAACACCCAATCCAAAAATGGGCAGAAGACCTAAATAGACATTCTCCAAAGAAGATATACAGATTGCCAACAAACACATGAAAGGATGCTCAACATCGCTAATCATTAGAGAAATGCAAATCAAAACTACAATGAGGTATTACCTCACACCAGTCAGAATGGCCATCATCAAAAAATCTACAAACAATAAATGCTGGAGAGGGTGTGGAGAAAAGTGAACCCTTTTCCACTGTTGGTGGGAATGTAAATTGATACCGCCACTATGGAGAACAGTATGGAGGTTCCTTAAAAAAACTAAAAATAAAACTACCATACGACCCAGAAATCCCACTACTGGGCATATACCCTGAGAAAACCATAATTCAAAAAGAGTCATGTACCACAATGTTCATTGCAGCACTATTTACAATAGCCAGGACAGGGAAGCAACCTAAGTGTCCATCGACAAATGAATGGATAAAGAAGATGTGGCACATATATACAATGGAATATTACTCAGCCATAAAAAGAAATGAAACTGAGTTATTTGTAGTGAGGTAGATGGACCTAGAGTCTGTCTGTCATACAGAGTGAAGTAAGTCAGAAAGAGAAAAACAAATACCATATGCTGACACATATATATGGAGTCTAAAAAAAAATTAAAATATTTCTGAAGAACCTAGGAGCAGGACAGGAATGAAGATGCCGATGTAGAGAATGGACTTGAGGACAAGGGGAGGGAGATGGGTAAGCTGGGACAAAGTGAGAGAGTGGCATGGACATATATACACTACCAAACGTGAAATAGATAGCTAGTGGGAAGCAGCTGCGTAACACAGGGAGATCAGCTTGGTGCTTTGTGACCACCTAGAGCACTGGGATAGGGAGAGTGGGAGGGAGATGCAAGAGGGAGGAAATATGGGGATATATGTATATGTATA
Organism: Stenella coeruleoalba; assembly: GCF_951394435.1. Classification (NCBI taxonomy): domain Eukaryota; kingdom Metazoa; phylum Chordata; class Mammalia; order Artiodactyla; family Delphinidae; genus Stenella; species Stenella coeruleoalba. The sequence goes on from NC_137148.1 coordinate 37,301,445, forward strand.
GCTGATTCACTTTGTTATATAGCAGAAACTAACACCATTGTAAAGCAATTATGTTGTGATAAAGATGTTAAAAAAATAATGTGCCATTATCCTTTCATTAGTTGTGACAAATATGCCATCTTAATATAAGATGTTAATAACAGAGGAAACTGGGTTTGAGGTATATAGAATGTCTCTGTACATTGCTGTAACTTTTCTGTAGTCCTAAAACATTTTCAATAAAAAATTGTATTAATAAATAAAACTGTGGTTATGCTTCAGTAAAGCTGTTTAAAAACACAGAATAAAATTCCAGAAGTACTACAAAATACTTATCATTTCCAATTTATTTAATATCCAGGAATTTCTTAAAACATAGTTGATATTAAAAAGAACACCAGCTATATATTAAAAAGCCTCAATTATTTTAAAAAATGTGCTGGAAATCTCAACAGAGAATTACATCAATAATTTTTGAGGATGACTAAATAAATAATGGAATCTCCGCACATCTCTAGTCATGCATATTCATAATTATTTCTTTATTCTGACCTGTGAGGGTAAAATTTAAATGCAAATGCCATGACTTTCTGATTAAAGCATGCACAGTTCAAGCTCTTCAGTTATCAAATAAGTGCATTCCATCTTCTGGGTAAGCACTAAACATGTTGCACAAAATTATCTTTAGACATTTAAAGTGGTGACTCTAGAGATCACTTAGTTAGTGAAGGCTCCTACAGTCATTTCAAAAGATTGTGTTTTCACTATGAGTAAATGGAAAATGCTTGCTTTTCCTTTACCCAGGGAAAATAAACTGAGATACAGAGGTGAATTTACAGTAATTCAGTTTTTATCCAGTTTTCTACCTGTGTTGACAAGGTTGAAGCGGCCAAATTACTTGTCACATCACGATGATCCACTTGGGATTTCATCTAATGAAGGGTGAGGCCCTCTCAAAGATTTCTGAGCAACTGCAAAATGGCAGTGAGAAGGCTGAGAAATTCTTTTTCATTTAATCGTATGTTTCATGGTTCTCTAATTAAACTTTTCTACTAGAAATGTTCCCTATGAGACTATTTTGTTCACTATGTTCTAAAGGAAAGTTTTGATTGTTTATTGAAATATTTAGAAGAGGTCCTCAGTGAACTGCAGCTAACTTTTGAGTCAAGAGTCACCAGTGAGATGGGTTCTGCATTCTTTGCAGCCAAGTTCAATTACCTAAACAAACCTTTACCAACCACCTTATAATAAAAGGACCTTTGCTAGGCAGGAACTATACACCTTCATGAACTAAGAAATCAACAAAGAAGATATACAGATGGCAACTTAACCCATGAAAACATGCTTCACATCATATGTCATCAGTGAAATGCAATTTAAAACAGCATTGAGATACCACTATGCACCTATTAGAATGGCCAAAATCCAGGACACTGACAACTGCAAATGCTGGAGAGGATGTGGAGCAACAGGAACTCTCATTCATTGCTGGTGGGTGTGCAAAACAGTACAACCACTTTAGAAGACAGTTTAATGCTTCTTACAAAAGTAAAGGATGGCCATATAATCCAGCAATCCCAGTCATTATTTAAATAAAGGAGTTAAAATCTTATCTCTACACTGCAACCTTCACACATGTTTCTAGCAGCTTTTTTCATAATGCCAAAACCTGGAAGCCACCACAATGTCCTTTAGGAGGTGAATGGCTAGATAAACTGACGTACATCCAGACAATGGAATATTATTCAGAAATGAGCTATCAAGCCATGAAAAGACATGGAGGAACTATACATGCATATTACTAGGTGAAAGAGGTCACTCTGAAAAGGCTATGTACTATGATTCCAACGATACGACATTCTGGAACAGGCAAAACCTATGGAGACGGTAAAAAGTTCAGTGGTTTCCAGGAGTTGGTGGGGAAGGAGGAATAAATAGGTGGGGCACAGAGGATTTGGGGGGCAGTGAAACAACTCTGCATGTTACTATAGTGGTGGATACATGTCATCATACACTTATTCAAACCCATAAAATACACAACATGAAGAATGAAACCTAGTGCGAACTATGGACTTGGGGTGTTTATGTTGTGTCAATATAAGTTCATCTTTGGTAAAAAATGTACCACTCTGGTGGGGGATGATGAGAATGGGGGAGGCTATGCATGAATGAGGTCTGGGGATATATGGGAAATCTCTGCATCTTTCACTCAATTTTGCTATAAACCTAAAGCTGCTCTAAAAAATAAAATCAAATTTTAAAAAAGAAAAAAGCACATATTAATTTTTGCTGTGATTATTTGGATTAATTAACTTACTGGCATGGACAAGTCATAGATTAATAATACATCCTCTATGATATTGTTGACAAAAATTCCACAGGCCTTCTCCTTTTCTTTAGAGAGGGGTCCATAAAGTTTTGATGCCATAAATCCTTTCAGCCCCCGATGAAACTATGAGCTCTTTCTCAGAATAATGTTTTAAAGGCATAAAGTCAAAAAAAGTAAACCAATTATGATGACATAGTCATCAAAATATTTTAAAGAAGTTTGTTACAGCAGTATATATGCTATTTTTATTAAAACGTTAAATAATAACACTTAGCAACAGACATAATAGCTACTATAATTTTGAAGTAATGATGAGCATAAATATTACTTAAATTTAGCTGCAAAACCTATAATTTAATTTGAAAGTGTGTTATTTCTAATGATAACAAAATAAGACACTTCAAATAACTATACTGGTTTTTTTTCCTAGGTTCATAATTTAAGAAAATGATAGATTTCAGTTGCACTGTCCTATTATTTGCTATAACAGAGCAAGCTCTTCACCAAGAAAACTTGTACTCGTTTTTCATCCTGCCTTGAATGGTCTTTCTCTAAAATCAGTAGAACTGATTTCTACTTGCCCTTCACAACTGAACTGCAGCTTGTCTTCCTCAGAGAGGCTTTCCTTGACTCCAAAACCAAAGCAGCAATTCAATTACTTCCTATACGTGACCCACCCTAAATCCTCTGCCACACACTTACTCTAATTCCTTGGTGGCTTTGGTCCTTCTCTTTCACCTCTATACCTTCAGTACCTAGAATGTTGCCTGGCATGTAGTAGTTAATGAATATTTGTTGAGTGAAAAAATGGACGGAATCTTTCCATTTGTGCCCTACAGTACCCAGCTGCTTCCTAAACTTATAATGTGATAATCCAAGAAGGCTAATGCACAGTGGGAGGAAAAGAGGAGAATATTCACGATGCTGCCATCAGCTCTCCAGGGAGAAACACTCTTTTAGATCTGTGTATTCCTATTCTTCGCCCTTTACTTTAGCATAAGCCCAAACAATTATATACTAAAAATAGAAACGCTGTGGAATCTCCATATATTTTGATGTGTGTTTTCTTTCCTTAATTTGGCTTTTCTTCAAGGGTTTAAAAATACCACAAGAAATAGAAAAACATTAAAACTCTGATACCATGATTCCACTTTTATAAAATTAAAGAAATAATAGTTAATATAGGAAAAACTTCCTGTACATATGATTGTGGCAGTGTGACTGATACCAGGAAAAAAGGATAAAGTGAATCGAGATAACAATTTGGAAATGGTTAAAGAAAGAAAGAATATGTACATAGCAAAATACAAGGCAACCTTTAAAATTATCTCTATAAAATATTTTCAGTAAATAATTTGCTTATGTTGTACGTGTCAGTGAACAAAGTATATAAAAATTATATATATAGGAGAATCACATTATCTATCACATCATCTATTTATCAATCATCTATTTATTTTTCTTGTCTTCACTCATTAACCAACAGACTACTCAAAGGAATAAGCACATATAACTACAAAGAAATAGCACCAAAATTTTAATCATCTTTGGTTGGTAGAAATATAGATGCTTTTATCTTCCACTTGCTCCTTTTTAGAATCTTTTGAATTTCTGAGTCTGCATTATTTTATAATGCGTAAATATATTTAAATCAGAGGCAGTACTAAGATGTTTATGGGTCACATAACTTTTCCCTGCTCCATTATTACTGTCATCTTGTTCTGAGATGGTGTGGCCTGAAAGAGATAATAGAAATCTTGATTTTACATATTAAGACCCTAAGGAAGAATATCAGCAGAGGGTGCCTCTGAGTGGCCAAAAGATGACATCAATTCATCTGCTTCACCATGCGTACTAAAACTAAGAAGTGTGCCCAGGAGATTCTAGGACAAATGTGATTCATGCTTTTATATCTCAGAGTACCTAAACCCTCTTTCTTATATCTATTTCCCTCACTCTTTAACACTTTGGTTCCTAAAATTGCAAAAAAAAAACCCTGCTTTGTCTGTACCTTAGTCTATGAGTTTACATAACAGAATTAAAACTTCTCAGAAGTGAAATTGAGCAATGCTGAAAGCCTGGCCTCTCTGCTCATGTCTGTGTCTTCTCAAGCTCATCTCTAATCATGACCTCAGATCCCATGAGCACTGAGACATGTCTTTTTAAGATACCTTGTATTTCAAGTGGGTGTGTCATTATTGACTCCTGCTGAGTCCTAACTGGGAAATGGAAAGATGTGAAACTTAAATCAATCCATTTTCTCATTTAGTACCAATCTATGATAGGAAAATATTGTCTATACCTGAAATGATGTATAATTACAGGTTTTATTTCTGTCTATAGAACTGTCCTCAATCACTGGCAAATGGAAGTTGTCAAATTGAGTGAAGCGATTACCTACAAAACCTAAAAAGCTACAGTTCAGATGTTTGGGAGGCCATCTCATAAATATCTTCTGTGAGAAACAAAGAAAGATGATCAACAGATCCCAGGGCAGGCTCTATCTTTAAATCACAGGAGAAATTTTTTTAAAACACAGAATACTGGGTTATACCAGGTGTACTGAATCACCAGTACTCAAAAGATAGAATTGTAACATATTTGATTTTTTAAGTCTCCACAGGTGATTCTGATACGGTCCATTCACAGACTGGTACGTGAGGACTACTAAAGTAAATGATCTTTAACAATCAATCCGTTCATTTGTTCATTGATTCATTTATTCATTCATTCAATACTTATTGAGAACAAATATGCATAAGGCACTAGAGATTCAAAGAGGAAAAGATAAACAGCATGCCTGCTCTCCCATGCACCATGTGTCTTACTGTCTGTCCTAGTGTATTCTCTGATTTGAAGGAGCCAACTCAGCACAGCCTGGAACTATGGAGCAATCCTCAACAATGGTGGATAACAGCTCAGGGATAAGTGATCCAGCTCCTGTCCTTTAGGAGGAAAATTCTGGGAGCTGTTTATATCCTTCTCAGGAGGTTCTGGCAGAATGGAGTCCCCATTGCCCACTACAGTAGTCTTTATAACACATCCTTATATTGGCTTTGCTTCCTTTCCTGTCTTACTTTCTCTGCTTCTCCACTCCAGCACCCTGGGATTATCTTCCAAATAAACTGAACCCAAGAAGTTATCTCAAGTGTTGCTTTAGGGAGAAACCAGACCAAGGCAAAATTGAACGGTCAGCCTCTCTTCTTCTGTTCAGGTCCTTCAAGAAGGCACCAAGATATGAAGATGGTAAAGTGTTTGGGGGAAACACCTATGAGGTAAAGGGAACTGACAGACTGTGATACAAGTCTAGCCCCTGTGATGAAGATTGGGTCAGAAAACACTTAGACTGATGTGCAGTTCTAAGAACATTTTGACAAAGTCAGTAAGAAGCCCTTGAGCCAAGGTTGCCAGTCAAGGAACCCCACAACTCCCAGGGACAGACCTGTCTTATTATCTCTTCCTGCCAGTCATTTAGAAGTACCAGCCAGTGAGAAATGTAACTTTGTTGCAAACTCACTGATGAGTTTCAAACAAAGTGTTTGAAAACATCTATATCTATATCTATATCATCTATCTATATCTATATATAGAAAGAGAGAGAGAGGGATTTATTATAAGGAATCGCTTTACATAATTGTGGAGGCTGAGAAGTCCCAGATCTGCAGTCAGTCAGTGAACTAGAGACTCAGGAGAACCAATAATGTAGTTCTAGTTCAAGTCAAAGGCCTGAGAACCTGGATGGCTTATCTAAGTTCCAGTCTGAAAAGCAGCAGGCTCAAGACCCCAGAAGAACGAGTGTTTCCATTTGAGTCCAAAGGCAGGAAAAGACTAATGTACGAGCTTGATCAGTCAGGCCTTCAGTTGATTAGATGGGGCCCACTCACACCAGGGAGGGCAATCTTCTTTACTGAGTCTACTGACTCAAATGTAAATATCATCCAGAAATATCTTCACAGACACACCTAGAATAATGTTTCACTAAATGACTGGGTCCTCCATGGCCCAGTCAAATTGACATACAAAATTAAGTATCATACATATCTAGATTCAGTTTGCTATTCTGCCTCTGTAGAATCTAAATGAATCCAGGAGAGTGACAATGGAATGTAGACTAGTGTAGGCTTAACTAAGTAGAAGCCCTGCTTGCATCCATTGCACTAAATGTGGTGTCATTGCTAGAGTATAATCTTGAAAAACAGCTCCTGGTGTATGACTGGGTCCTGATAAAGAGAGAACGCTTGGCCATGGGCGCCATGTGCCAGAAGTTCATTTATCACCTGGCTCTGACAAGCCATTATTCTACCATGATGAAAAGTTTTGGTTCTCTGGGTATCAAATCAGACACTGTGTCTAATTGTCTTCAGAATGTCTGGATATTCTTATTTCCCCAGGGTAAATACACCTAAGTAAATAGCCATAGGTTCCTTTGGGGAAGAATTGGGAGAATCTTCACAGAATCTCTTTGCCGTGGTGTTTCATGCTGCTTCCATTTAGTGAAACAACCACCTCTTCTGTCGATGGGTTCTGAATTTGAAAATGGGCTTAGTTCTAGGGTCTAAGCAAGAGAGTGACCTTTTACCACTTTCAGTCTTCTGTTCCTCCATTCTTGCACTCTTTCAGTTTTTGATATTAACCTTAAAAAAATACTTGCCCCCCTGCTTCTTTGTAGGGATACAAAGTTCTATTAACCATGTCCACGACTCAGCATGGGTCAAGTAGAGCCCACTGATGTCCCTTCAACCTTGATGGCCATTACAGAAATTGTTAGGCAATTATGCACCAACATTTGCCCTCTATTACTTTGGGGCATCATCATCTCCATGGATATTAATGATCCCAAGTCTATAACTGCTTCCCCTACCATCAGCCCTGACCTACAGAGCCACCACTGGACTTCTTAGTGCTGCTTGATATTCTTAGATCATTTCGGATAGATTTTGTAAATAGCGTGTCCTCTGAGCCCTTCCATGGCACACAATCCTCTGGGAGATTTTCTTAATTTGCATAATATATCCATTCCAGCTTTTCCTCTTCCCTCAATCTCTCTATTCCTTCTCTACCATCTTCCTAGGCAACTAAAGCATTCTACTTTGCTCAGCATTGGCCCGGTCTTTCTTTAGACCTCTAAGAGCCATCTTAGCAGTGAGTTTGCCACATTTCTGGACATCTTTGCCAGAATTTCCAGTACCGTATCCTGAGAAGATACCCCAAGACAATAAATTATTGCTTATCCAGTCTTATATTCTGCCCCTTTCACCCAAATACATTTCCAGGGAGTCTCCTGACTCCTGTTAAGCAAGCAAAGCCTATGCAATAGTTATATCGCTGAGGTTCAAATCTTAGTTCCATTTACTTGGTTGTGTGGCATTGGGTGAATTAGTTAATTTTCCTATGTCTCAATTTCCTCACATGCAAAATGAAGATAATAATATTAGTACCTATCTCAGGTACTAAATTTAATAATATATGCAAAGTGCTTAGTGTATGTCTACACACGGTAAATACTGAAGAAATATTAGATGCTGGTGGTGTTATGGATCCCATATAAAGGACGGGGCCTTTATAGGGGGCCTCTCTTTTGCCTACCATAAATGAGGTACTGGGATTTGAAATGACCCTGGATATTTCAACCACTTACCTAATTACTGGACTACAAAAATAAGCTACTAATGACCCCATTCTAAGAACTCTGTGATGGTTATTACAAAAAAATTTAAAAAGCTGATATTTGTAATTTGCAGCCACTTTTCAAAACATTACAGAGTAGCACTGCTACAGTGGTGTCTCTTAGCTTCCAACTCTGTGTAGCCAGCTCTCATTACAGGGGAATGTGATGCATTTTAGAAGCTTCTGTCAGCTTTCCTCAGGAGTTAGGGGTTTTCACTTGATTCTAAGGCTGCAAACCATGAACTGTCTGTCTCTTTTAGCACATGACCAGCTGACCTTTCCCATGTAACAGGGCCTTTCAGTTGTGTGTCTTTGAAGATTAGACTGATAACTTGGGCAAGATAGATGTCAGGAGAAAAGGTACAGATTGCATGTGAAATGACATGGCCCAAGAGCAGAGAACGTTAGGAAAAAATTAAGTACCTCCCCAGAAGAAGACATACATATAAATAGGAGTTAACTAAGTACTATGAATTAAGCTGCAAGGCGGATAGGTACAGGAAACACACAAAGGTGCACCAGAGCATATTGCAAACAATCCAAGTAGGACTTTTTCATTGATAGATACAAAGGCACCAGCCAAACTGGACTGGGGTGCAGTCATCAGACAAAAGGGTGGTAAAAACAGTGAGGCTTCTGGGAGGCTACTGGGAAAGGCTTGCAATGAAAATACTAATAAAATGAACAGTGGGTATTTCCAGAATTACTTTGGAGGGTTTATGATCTTGTTGGCTACACTAAGCCCCTAACAACTCCACACTCAACAAATAACTGTTTATTCAGAAAATATTTGAGGGCATACTGCACACACTCTAGTAAGGAGTAACTGATGACTTTTACATGACTTTGAATCTCAACTCCACTATTTACTAAGTGTGTGAATTAACTTCGTGTTTCTGCTCTTTCACCTATAAAAACATAATCATCCCTAATAGAATTGTTGTGAAGACTAAATGACCTCATGTATGTCAAGTGTCTAAAATTTTACCATGTACAATAAACTTTCAATAAAAGCAGCAATTAATATCATTATGATTATTCCTTTGGTACTAAGCTCTGAGTAAAACATGGCCCATCCCAGTTGATAATCTATCAAAATGAATAACAATCTAATAGTTCAATAAGGGCTATGGTACAATAGAACTCTTTAGAAGTATTTTAGCCAGGGGTAAACAGATGGCTTGATGAGCAAGAATAGATGTAAGAAGTGAAAAGGTAAAGATAAATTTTGATAAGAGAAGTTGCAATTTTCTTTTTCTTGTAAAAGAAGAAAATTAGGATCAGGGACTGTCGCAGAAAGCTGTCAGAAATTGGAAGTTCTTTTCTTTAAGGAGGTCCATATAGAGATAGCACTTTGCATACATAGTGCTAGATACAAGTTTTGAAATGTACTTTTTCTTGTATCTTATTACTTATTAAGCGTGGGGAAAATTATTCCCCAAACTGTACTGCCCAAAATTTAGGAACTGATAAACGGCTATAGAGAAACCTTATACTAATACTAAAGGCATACTAAGTAAGACAAAAAGCTAAGGAGCATCTCTAACTCAAGCTGGGCTTTTAATGGTACTTTGCAAAAGAAGCATAACACTTTTTCCTGCACTGGGCACCCTGCCAGGCTGTTGAAAGCATCTGTACACTTATGTGTAAGACTAAATCAAGAATCCCCTCCCAGAAACTGGAAGGTAATATGGCACTGCTGGGTACTTGGGATCTTGGAAGTTGATCCTTTGTCCCAGGACATCCTTGTGGTCCAGTTTATGTACAGCAAGTCTGAAAGGGTCGTGGGACCAGTTAGTCTTTAAAAGGCAGGTCAAGTCAGTGTTTATTGATGGGCTGAAAAAACCTATATCTGCTAGAGCCTGCTCAAGGCCCTGTTTCCATATCTTTAGAGAAGACAGAAAGTTATTTTTAAATTGGACCTTGAGATGGAAGACACGAAGGCCTTACTGTTCCATTTAGCTGTGCTTTTTTGTTGAGAAAACTGTCATCACCTCCGACCAAAAAGTTGTGTCTCCAGTGAAATGAGGAGCAAACTGAAAATTTTTTTCTAATTCTTCTATTAAATATCAACTTATTTATCATCCAATAGTACACATTAGCTTTATATTTTATTTTGAGATCTAGGGCTTTCTAATAATCTCATTATTAACAATTAGAAGGAAAAGTTCACTGTCTTTCTCAATACATCCCCACATATATGCAAGGAAGTATAATAAGGCTGTACCATTTGTTTATTTCCTTATTTTGGGGTTTTTCTTTCAGAGCTCTAATTAGAAAAACAATTTTTGATTGGTTGTCAAATTCATGCTTTCATTAATGCATTTACTCAATCAAAAAATATTTATTAAGTACATATTCTTTTTCACAGAAGATGATCACATAAGCCACTCTTAATTTCTGTTTGTAAGTCTATATGTGTGCTTATTATGCTGGAAGCAAGAAAACAAATGTGTATGATAAAGCAAACCACCACATTTTTCAGCTACTTCTATAATCCATCTCTCGAGCTAGGTCATTTATCCTTTATTCAACAAATATTATTAAATATCCACAGAGTTCCAGACACTGCTTTAGGCACAGTAATAGATAAAAGCAGAGTCCTTGCTCTTATTTTGAGGGAGGGGGGGATGGAGACAAACAATAGCTGAATAACAAATTATAGCATGATGGATCAGATGGTGAAAATACAAAGAAGAAAATTAAAGCAGGGTAAGGGAATAGAGGATCATGGTTGACTAGAGAAGGTGACAAAGCTAAAGTGATAAAGACCAGAGTACTGAATGGAATGAGATCCTCATTTGATCTCCAGAATTATTCCTGAGAAGGGGATCAGCAAGGTTATGCATGGTTAGCTCCATTTCTGTCTGAGTTCTCAGGGAATTCACATGAACAAGGAGTCCAACTGTTAGGTAGCAGTATTCTGCACAAGGGTCTCCTTTTCCACCCACCTGAGAGGTGAATATAAATTCGTCTTGGGGAAGAAATACTGATGGTAGTCAGAGAAGCCAGCCGTGGCGAGCCTGCAGAGCCGAACGGGGGCAGAGTGAAGCTGTGTAAGCTTTTCAGAGGACAGTCATTCTTGAGAATTTCTAGTCTCTTCCGAACACAGCCTAAACTCATTTATTATCTCAGTCTTCTGAGTCAAAGCTGTGAGAAGGGAACATGTCAAGATAACAATGGAACAAGATAATGGGTGTAAAATGACAAAAAACAGGAAACCTCTTCTTGAATGATTCCAAGTATTGTCACAAAGAAGTCTGTTAAGCATGGGAAAGGCAACTAAAACTGTGGTTCAGCATCTATGAAATGACATGATAACTTTGCCTGGGTAAGAGTTCTGGTGAGTTACTGGCACAAATCATATCCAATTAACACAATAGCAGGGTTGGGGGTGGGTGTGTGGATACAGTGAACTGAAACAGTAGAAGCTTTAAGTGACATACTTTTGGTTAATGATTAGCTGGGAGGTGCCTCTATTTACATTATCATAATCTTTATTTTAAACTAAGACAAAAATAGGCTCTTAACAGAATATCAGTGTTGTGTTCTAAATTATAAAGTATTTTATACAGGATTATTGATTGATCTGAGAATACAAAGTTATAGTTTTCTTTGGTGAGACTGAGGGTCAATAATTGCATATTTCATGACGTACAGGAACAAAATAATTCTAGCCCTAACAAGCAGACCCCATTGTAACAAGACAGGCTGATAAGGATGGTCACACTTACTGTGGGCGTTCTCAAATTTTCCTGTCATTTCCTATCATAAACAAAAAGTTTAGCTTGGTGATAGCTTGAATATATCTCCTCATTTGTTCTCAAATTCAATAAGAAAACTGACTGTGAGAAATAATTAATTTGAAGAGTGAAATAAATTCTAATAAATAACTTTTATTCAACTGTTTCAGGGAAAAACGTTTTCATATCCCTGGGATTACGCATAACTCTTTTTCTTTCAACTTCTTTCAATTTTTCAAAATTTCTGCTATAAATACGTATCAATTTTATTATTTTCAAAGTCTGTATTAAAAAAACAGTAAAAATTTTCATATAATGATTCAAATCTGTTTCAATTAAATTCCTTCTGCTGGTTCAGGTTCAAACTCGTAGGTCTACAACTAATTCTTCTTTAATTGACAGCTAGGCCACTTAAATATTTGAAGAGAATTCTCTTTTTTCTCAAGTTTCCTCTGACTGTTAATCGTTTATTAATCAGAACATTTTTGGTAACATAATTAACACTTACTAATGATTGCCCTTGCAACTGACATAGCAACTTTAAAAATAGGTAGTGAAGAATACTGGTCCTATTTCTACTGAGAAGATCAGAACGTTAAGATGGCAAGCTTGATTCCAAATCTAGATGTTCTGACCCCCAAATGAAGGTTTTTAACCTCTGCCATCCATAGTTGTCAATGATTCTTGCCCTTAATTTTCTGGTTTTGCATCACTGTCAGAAACCTCTGTGGTTGCTTTGTTTTGCTTCTCATCTTGCTTCTCCAGTTTCTTCCTCTTATAACTTGTTTAGCTCCCACCCACTGCTTCATGACTTTTCTATAAAAATACAAACATGTTAGGCTATCTTGAAAATTAGATCCTGTTAAAACATCTGTCCACCTTGATTTAGGAATTAAATACATTTGCATAAGACAAAGAACACCCTCTCTTGCTTAACCTGGATTCAGTCAGAACTCCTTGTGAGAACATTATAACATTTAAATCTGTACCAGCTGATCTGAGACATAAGGGAGAATAGAAACCATTTGGAGAGAGTCCACCCTGGGAAACTCTCATATAGAACAATAATCAAATAACCAGATTGGAAACCTAGAGAATGAGGGAGTTCGGGGCCTTCTGCCATCTGACTGGAACAACAAGTCAACAAAGTTCAGTCTGGCATACCTGGGAGACTGAGTGGAACAATTAGCTTGTTGATGACAGGAGAAAAATATGCTTCCAGCTGGTGCTAGAGAAGAACCTTTGCTCAATGTATCCCTCTGTTCCTTTACCTGTTTCCAGAGTTCTTGAGAATCTTTCACCCCCAAATCTCCAACCATAGTCTCTGCTTCCACCTTCTCCTACAACCCCCTCACTTATTTCTGCACAGAATTCATGGGAGGGGAAAGGAAACTGGAGGGTGGATCAAGCCAGGGAATCCAGGGCAGAAGCCAAATTAACTACATGATAATGAGAAGCCCAGGATTCTCACCTCATCACTAAGAGCTCTGTGGGCATTTTTGACATTCTTTTAAAAAAAATGCAGTGTTTTAAAGTTCTTAAAAATTCAGGCAATATGTATTTCTGTTTATTTATGAGGCAAATTTAAATTTTTAAAAGTTCATCCTTCATATTAATACCTGAAAATTTGATAATTGTAAGTAATATAAAGATGGTCACAACTTCAGATTCTGGATATTGATAAATTCTTCCCTTTACAAAAGTAAAGAAAAAATATAAAAGGATATTTGCATTTAATACACACATATCCCTTTGACCATCAGTCCTGAGTATATTGAGGTCACACAAAAAATTTCCCAGAAGTGAAATAATGTTTCTCTAGGTCATCCACATCCTGTAGAATTACGAGTAGCTAAACTCTATCCAAATTCTTGACTCTGCCATGTGAAGATCTGGAGAGAGAGAAAGGTCTCAGAGTATGTCACCAAATAACATTATTTCAGATCCCCACAGGAGGCTAGACTTCTCGCATCCAAAGGCAGTGTATAGACTTTCCCATACTACCATCTAGCCAGAAATTCACACTATTGTTTGAACATTATCTACCCTGTCTATCATTTGTATAATCTCTATGGGAGGCAACAAGGTGGAAGTGTCAGGATGGCCCACTGCTTCTATAGACTTCTGACTCCTTTCCTTTACTCCACTCCACTCTAGAGACTCTGTCTTCTCCATTATGATGGTGAGATCCATATGGGTCCTAATATTTCCTGGGGCTACTCATCTTATTTACCACAAACATCCTGTAGCTTATCAGGAGGTAGGGCCCGTTGTCTCCCTCTCTGTGTCATTGTGCAGTGGACTAAGCCTCAAGTATCTACTCTAACTCAGGATGGAAATACAGTCTCTGTTCTTCTTACATCCTTCTGGGGAATTTAATTAGCAAATTCATCCCCATGATTTTTCTCTTCGAGGAGCTACATTCAAAACACGAAACAAATGATAGGGAATACGTCCCAAAAACAAAGATAATTTCATTAAGATAGTTTTGAACAACAGCATTCTGAATAACAAATAGTTAATGCTAATTTGGGACTTGGAAATTCAGGAAAGAGGTTCTTAATTCTGATTTCACTTGATTGTCTATTCCTTGGAGACATTAATTCAAGCAGTGCAGTGGAAACAAATACACCATGATCACTGTATGTTTAGCTTCTGCATAAATTAGTCAGTGATGGGAAAAGACCCTCCTTTTTCCTTATACAGTATGTTCTTTTAGCATTCCTGTTTAGACTAATGATTTCCCTGAAGACTTGCAAATATTTATTTTTCATAAATATTTTTTATTTTTATCCAGCTATCCTAATGTGATTGTCTATTTCCCCAAGAATGAGAATTTTCTTCTCTCAGCAGATAAGCATCACATTTAGCAGTTCTCCTAGTTGTTTTCTTTTAAGGCACAAGAGCACACATTTAATAAGAAGACATTTTTTTTAAAGTGTCAAATTAACTGCTTTCATTTCTGCAAACAATTTTCCCATACTACAAAGTCATATAACGTGTTGTAAAGAGAAAATAGAAAAGTTGAAACTACAAGTAACCTTGGAAATGTTTTGTTATTAAACCAGTGACATCTTTTCCATTTTTCTTGACATAATGGAAGGAAAGGATCATATTCAGTTCTAACTTATAATATGTTAAATTTCTTAAAATATATTAAATTTTTTACCAATTTTTCTTTGTAACAAATAATCTTATCTCAAGTTTTCTTTCAGTTTTGGAAATAAAGGAGAAACGTGAGAACATCTTTATAATATTTTCTCCCCTCATCTACCTCTTGTTATCCAATGAACAATTATAACAGAAATACATGGGATAGGGAGAGGACTTAAACCTTTGTTTTTAATTTGGCTCAAGGAAAAAGGTCCTATAGTTATTGGAAGTCTGATCATCTCAAGTTAAGGAAAAGAGAGACCCCTCATGGAATTCTAAAGTGGAAGTACGGGAATGATCTATGAAGCTGCACCAGTTGAGTACCTTCTCCACTCCCCCGTTTTCAAGTAGATATAGTGGCACATATGAAGTGATCACTAGGTGTTGTGTATACTGTGGAAGGTTTTTGCAGTATCCGGCCCTTTTCACCCCTGCTGTATAGCAGCTTGTGGTTTGGGTGAGAGTGACCCTGGCACAGGCTCTAGTGATAGATATTTTAAATAAGCCTAAGACAATAAGTGTGTGCAATCATCGGGCTATATTGTCTGATTCAATGTAGAAATGTAATCTAAGTTGGCCCAGAGTGAAGCACAGAACTATTGCTTAATAGTTAGTGTATGGGAGGTAGTCTCTCCCACTGGAGGTGAACAAGAAAGAACAAGGTGAATAGTGAGTCATGTTTGCTGCTTGGAGACATCTTGCAAACATCTTGGTAAAACAACTGATACTATTGACAGTAAAGAAGAGAGACAGAAGAAATCCAGTTCTTGGAGACCAAGTTAGTCCGTTGGATCAAGCCTTTTCCCCAAAGTGGAAACTTTTTTTTTTTAAACCGGCCAAGATCTTCTTTTTTTTAAATTAATTTTTATTAGAGTATAGTTGATTTACAATATTGTTTTAGTTTCTACTGAAACTTCTGATTCGAGTTATTTGAGCCAATAATCTGGTTTTGAATCTGGTTGAATCTGGTTTTTGTTGTGTGTTGTTACTTGAAGATGCAAGTATCCTTACTATATAAGGAGCATAGACTACTGATCCCAGCTGGAAGACACTTTTCCAGAGCAGAGGTTTTGTCCTGTCTTTAACTGTCTGTGAGGTCACCTCACCCTACAAACTTCTTACTTAGACACCCCTTTATTGATGAAGAGGTTTTCTTATTTAGTAATATAGGTGACATGATTCAGCTTAATTTTAATAGCTTCAGTTAACATGCTTTTCAGACTCTATTTTAGTAATTTGTAGAGGTATTATATGTATATAAAATATATAATACACAGTATATTTCCTATACTTGGATTAACACCCCCTTTTATGTAGTCTTGTAATTTATTTTAAGCACAGATTATTTCATTTATCACAGTCTCTCTCTTTCTCTCTCTGTATATAAACTTGGATATAGACTGGATATAGACTGCTTTACATTTTTCTCACATAATGATAATTCCTATTATTGCTATTGTTCAGTTGTATGCCTAACTTCTTTTAGTTCTTACAGGTGCTTAATACTTAATTAGGATATACATATAAGGCAGAATATACAGCTAAAATATTCAGATATTTAATTTGGAAATATTCAGAAATTTAATTTACCTGTGACATTGATGAAATGCAGAACTGTGTACAATGAATATATTGCACAACAATTAAAAACTACATCTTACTTTCTTCCTACAACCATCTAAATCCATTATGTTGCTTCCTTTCTCCCAGCTCCTAGATGAATTTTTGAATAGGTTCCATTTCTGCGTGCTCACTTGCATATACCAAAAGAAATCTCCAGTCACCCTTAGTTACAAGAATAAATTTCAATTATTTCAGTAAATATTTTGTCCACTCTCATGTAATAAGCAGAAATCTGAAACTTATTAAAGTTAAAGCTTCTGAAAAATGTTGGTAACAATGCAAATTTCCAGAAAATGGTTGAATAACCTGTGTATCCACTCAACAGAATACTATGCAGCTGTATAAAAAAAAGATACATTTCTATAAATGAATAAGGAACAATTTCCAGAATATGTTTTAAAGCAAAAAAGTATCTAAAATAAGCTGTTTTGTGGGAAAAAAAGAATTATCAAAAAATATAAATATCTCTTATCCTTTGTGTGAAAACTCAGGAAAAATAAACCAGAAATCAATGAAATATGTTGTTTACAGAGAGTAAGAATGAGGTGGAAAGGATGAAGGATGGATACAGTATAGAAAGGATGGGAGGAGGGACACTTCTTTGTGTATTATTTTTTCCATAATTTTGACTTTTAGAAACATGTTATTTTTTCCACATACTCAAAAAATGTAAAAACAACAGAACAAACACAATTAGCCAGGTTGGGAGAAAATATGAAAATGAAAAACTGTGATAAACGAAATAATCTGTGCTTAAAATAAATTACAAGACTACATAAAAGGGGGTGTTAATCCAAGTAACTTTGAAAATAGTATGTTGAGTGTATACCCTAAAGCTGAAGACAAAATATACTATAAACATATATTGAATTCTACTTAGTAACTTTGTTTTTTGTAGTAGTATATATTTGAAATTCTGAATTATTTTATGTTTATTCTGAGAATAAGTAAATATATAAATGTTGTGTTCTTTATGAGGGTGAGATTTATTACTGTTGAAAGCTAAACATATAAAAAGGAGAAAGGCTAGAATAATCCCTATGGTGCCGGACTGAAATTGAAGGCACAGTTAAGAAATCACATTTTAAATTTAGATAGATAGATAGATAGGTAGTGTGGATACAGAAGTAGATGTAGAGGTTTGTGTGTGTGTGTGTGTATTTCATAACATTGTCTGTGCTTAGGCCTAGAAGCAAAACACTGCAGTTACAGTGAGTACACCTGTCACCCAGATCTTGATTTCTAAATATGATTTTCCAATAAAAGCAACCTGTACTCTCAAACAAATGATTGAGTCTTGAATTGGTGGAAAGAACATATAAAGATCAGCTTAGAACCAGAAAGAAACAGAGGACTCAACGAATGATGGGAAAACAACATAGGTATGACCTGGAAGTAGCTTCTACTGACCAAATCTGGGAGAATGTAGGTATCAAAAAATAGTGATACTGGTAGATCATAACCCATAGAGTAAATTAGGATTCAAGGGTCCATGCAATATAAATGAATATAATAAATAAATGGAGAGAAAGGAAATGCTTACTTAACAGAATTTCAATAAACATAGAAGAAATGATAGAATTATAAAATTACCATTTCCCAGACATTACTATCATAATATTTGTTTAGGTAGGAATTATGTGGGTGAACTATAGTGGATGAACTTGTGATAAGAAACAGGATATTTACCATCACATAGAATTTCCCCACAAAATATTTATTAAGTATGAAGAGTTATAACAACCTGACAGTGCACAAATCTAGTAGATATCACCTAAGCAAGTGATAAAAGTCACCCAGTAATGAGACAATGTGAGGTCTTCCTGATATCATTCACTGAAAAGGACACATATCACTTTTGGGATACTCTTGCCAAAAATGCAGATCCTGAATCTAATCATAAGAAAACCTCAAAACAAACAAACACACACAATAAGAGATAGTTTACAAACAGTCTGGTCCAAACTCATCAAACATGTCAAGATCAGGCAAGATCATGGAAGACTTTTCCAGGTTAAAGACATCTAAATATAAATGACCTATAAATGTAATTTGTGATTTTGCATTGAATGTTGGACCAGGAATAAGTATATACATTATTTTGCTATAAAGATGACTAGTGAGACAACTGATGGAATTTTCAAATAAGGTTTACAGATTAATAATATTGTACCAAGTAATTTCCTATTTTGATCATTGTACTATCATGTAAAAGAATGTCCTTGTTTTTAAGAGATACACATTGAAGTATTTAGGAATTAAAAGGTCTGCCATAGATTTAAGAAATGAGATATTGTTAGCTTCTTTATTTCTTCCTCATTTATTCTCCACTTTGGCTCCTCCAGGGATGAAACAGGAGAGGGAAACAATGTAAGGGACAAATAATATCCTTTTAAATTGGTACCAGTGTAATTTGCATTTATGCTTTCTGGGTTTAGTGGGTTCACCAGAGAACAGAGAAAGAATGCTTCTATTGCTTCACTAGAAACCTTCCTCCAGGACCATTTAACAGGCTTCCCAAGAAGTGGACTGTGTATTTTCAGTTAGCTAAGTACATTTCTCTTTTTCAGTCCCTGGAATTTAGTACTTCAACATGTATACTGACGTTGGGCATATACCCAGAGAAAACCATAATTCAAAAAGACACATGTACCCCAATGTTCATTGCAGCTTTATTTACAACAACCAGGACACGGAAGCAACCTAAAGGTCCATCGACAGACGAATGGATAAAGAAGATGTGGCACATATATACAATGGAATATTACTCAGCCATAAAAAGGAACAAAATTGGGTCATTTGTAGAGGCGTGGATGGACCTAGAGACTGTCATACAGAGTGAAATAAGTCAGAAAGAGCAAAACAAATATTGTATATTAACGCATATATGTGGAGTCTGGAAAAATGGTACAGATGAACCAGTTTGCAGGGCAGAAATAGGGACACAGATGTAGAGAACAAACATATGGACACCAAGGGGGGAAAGTGGATGTGGGGTGGTGGGATGAACTGGGAGATTGGGATTGACATGTATACACTAATATGTATAAAATGGATCACTAATAAGAACCTGCTGTATAAAAACTAAAGTAAATTAAATTAAAAAAAAACAACAACATGTATACTGACGTTACATCCCACCTCCTACCAGGCAAGGTTTAAAGTGTCTCCATATTCTTCTGTGAGAGGTGAGTCTTTGGCTTATGGTCTCATAAACGACCCTCTGTCTTGTCTTTTACAAATACTGCATAAGATGTCTACCACCTCTCTTTGAAATGTGAGAATATTTGCCATCTATTTTTTCTTGTTTTTGGCTTTCTGACACCTTAGCTAAAACTGAGAAAAAAGTTCCATCTTAACATCTTATTGTGTTACAAGAGTGTTCATCTGAAAAAGCAGCAGGATCTCCTGCAAGTTGAAGTACTGGGAGATGTATCAGGAGATGGTCTAGAGCACATATTTATTTCCAAAATTAAAATGCATTAAATATTAATTGTATCATGTCTCTTGTGACTTGGTGCTTTGTTCTATACAGTTTTTATGTGAAACACAGATGAAGATAGAGTGTCTAGTGGGCATCAATAACCATGTTGTCTCAAATGACAGGATCTCCTCCATTTTTAAGGCTGAATAATATTCCATTGTCCCGTCATTCTCTTACTGGATGTTTGAACAAATATTTAAAGAATAGTTAATGACTCCAGATTTCAGCTTTCCCAGGCACCAAATTATTATTCTGCTTGGAGTTTTTACTTGTTTTGTCCCCTCCAGTTCTAGGCAAACATTTGTTGTGCTAAATTACATCAATCATCTTCCCCTCCAGGCATTAACTAAACTTAGGCTCTTTCTCCTTTCTCTTTTCTTTATACACACACACACACACACACACACACACACACACACACACGCACTCTCATACATATTCCCTTCTTAAAACTTGCTGGCAGCACACAACAGAAAGGCTCTGATAAAGCAATTAACACCAGGGTGTAAATAGCCGACAAAGCCTGAAATGTGCCAAGTCAGAAGTATTTACACGTTAATAAAGGACAAAGCATTTTCCCCAAAGACATAAGCTTTAATGAAGGAATTTTAACAAAGACATAAGCTTTAATGAAGGAATTTTAACAATAGGAAAATAAAGACAATTTTGGAGTTAGGTTCTGTGTAGTTTCCCCTCTAGGTCTGTTAAATCCAACAGACAAATACTGAGCATGGGAAGAATGACAGGTTTAGAAAATTCAGAGATATATATACAACCCAGATCCAGCTTCCAACAATGCATAATCTAATGGCAGAAGTAACTATAACAGAATGTAATAATTGCCATAATGAGACGAGAAGTAGAGAAAGCTAGGAAAGAATGGGGAAAAGGAAACTAATCAGCCTTGGTAATTAAAAAAAAACTTCTACGACAAGGCAATATCTCATAGTGGTTGCTTCAGTGTTTGTGGTAGACATCTTCAACTTACTACTCTATCTTTAAGTAATACACCCCTTCACATACCGACTTCAGGGTTGTAGCAAGGATCAAATGCATTAATATTTGTAAAACATTTAGAACAGCTCCTGACACATAATAAGTGCTATTTGTTTGTTAATAGTTACATACATTTTTAAATTGTTTGCCTTTTCCCTGTAGACTATAAGCTTAAGGAAAGAGGCATTTTTCTCTATTTTGTTCAATGTTGAATTCCAAGTGCCTAGAACATTTTGCTGATGAATTTTAATCAGTAGTTTAGTTTCAAAGATACTGATTGAGCCCAAATGCTTAGGGAACAATCTATTTTATAATTCCTTTCTTGGAACTCTTACTATCACTCAAGTCATAGTGATGTGGTGAAAATGAACTTAGCTCTACTTACAACCTGAGAAACTGGTTGCTTAGGAAAACTTAAAGCTATGGAAAAACTTAGCAAAGGAGAAGAAATCCTTTGTGTTGGCATGCTTTTCCTTGAGCTTATCTTTCTTATCTTGGATTTAGCTTGGCTTGTCTTTAGATATAGAGCTTGAAATATGAGTATATGCCTTTAGCAAAGGCTCTGATTTTGTCTGGTTCCTAAGTCTTTCTAATATAAGATAGAGGACTCTTGCATTATCATGTGAACAACATAGGAGACCCAAGTTCTAGTAAATTTCAAAAGATTAACATTCCTTATCTTGTCCTCTCTCCTTCCATCCCCCACCTTCCCTTCAGCCTACCAGTCAATATATTATTAATTGTTACCTGAAATAAACCTTGCAAGAGCTCAAGAAATAGACTGACTTCTGAACATTGATATAGTTCATGCTTTAGATTGCCTCAAATCTGAAATGGACAGTCTGGTATATAAGGCAGTTTCGGTATAATTTTAATTACAAAAATTCATTCAAGCAATATGCTGTAACTTGTAATAGTAATCTAATCCACTTATTCCCTGCTGGTGGAAACAAAGGCAAGAGATTGGGCTATCACTTATCCTCCTCGATATTCTAATTCTAAAAAGAAAAAAGAAAAGCAGAAGTGAAAAAAGTCCCACAACAGCTCTAATTTACTTTCTAACTGAAGGAAATGGTAAATTATAAACTCAGACATTCCTGTAGTTCAACCATTAGTTATTTTTAAATGCTTTGGGGTCTAAATATAGTTAACTGATAGGAGAGTATTGGCACATATACTTTTACTTTTAATCCTTCAACTTGGGCTTCTTCCTACAGTTCTCATATTTCAAAAATCTTATGCATAGGTTACAAGGAGAGTGTGTTTGACAAAATACAACGACATCTCCAAGGAGATCAAGCAGGTGAATTTAGCACTCATCCTAAATTAAACTTTTATCATGATTTAATGCATCTGTGCATTAACTATGCACCTGTGCATCTGTGTGTGCGTGTGTGCTATGGCATTTGAAATCAATTTTCATTACCAAATATTATTCAAGTAATGGTTATTTTTCATCACTCATCTCTCAGAGTCCATAAACTAAATATTGAGATTATGGCCCATGACCTTCTGGTAACTTTCTGTTCTGCCAGCATCCTGCATTTAGAACATTAGTCTCATTCATGCCACCTTCCTTAGCCAAGTCTTCCATTAGGTCAAGATTGATGTAACTAATGAGCATTCTGTGCCTCTATTTAAACCCCACCCCAGCTCATCATTTGTTCTTCCCCTTTGTGATCTGTCATTATGACACAGTCACCTTTGAGATAATGGATGCTGAGCCAAGTTAAAAACCCTGTCACAGGCTTGATTCTCCTTGCTCTCCACCTCACTCCAACAGCCACCACCCTCTAGCATTTATGCTGTGACTTCTGATTAAAATAATAAATGCTCCTTTAAGAACTCAGGAGAAGATAAAACGTTTATTTAAATGTTGCAAGCTTTGACCTTAGTTTACCTGGCTTCCTGGTTATTTTCAAATCCTTCCTGCCTTATAGTTGGACGCACTAATGAGAAGAACAACTACTACTTCCTCCCAAAATAAGTCTAATTGGAAAGTTTACGAAAGTAATTGCAAGGAATTTTTCAAAAAGTTCTTGTCCTAGAAACGATCAAGAATTTGGTAACATAAATGCATTTTTTTGAGTTCTAATCCGTTGAAAGCGTAAAGCTACCTTGTCCACTTCTCTACCTAGTATCTGTGGGCAAAACTCCACTTTAAAAAGCAGTAAACTAGGCAGCTGCTGTACATAGTTCAATTAATTATATGATCTGATTTGATACAGAGTAAGCACTTCTGGACAGAGTAAGCACTTCCTGAAAATGACATGTAATGTATGGGAAATACATAAGCAAAGTCATACAAACTAGCTTGCAAGCATATAGCACATTTATTCCCAGAAATAAACAACTTTTGCCTTGGCTTTTTTTCAGTCTTCCTCAAGATGACCCCCATCTGTTTAGGTGTCAGGAGGTTAATATAGAAATTGTGTATGCTTTCTTCAAAATGAAAGAATCCAGACTAGGCATCTAATTAATTCTCTTGGAATCCTCACAGGAACTCCTCACTTCTGGTCTTGTAATTTCCCTTGAAGAACTCAGATGCTGAGATGATAAAGAGGAAATGAGAGGGGAAGAGCAAAGTGGCCTTGCCAATCCTTGTACATCTCTTCCCATTTCTCACTTGCTTTCTGCCTCACTATAAAAGCACCTGGAACTGCAGCTTATCTGAAAAGCTTACCTGTGGATAAGTTCAGTGTAGAATGGAGGAAATTCAATAACTAACATGAAGCATAATTTCCATTAAGTATCTATTCCTGAAGGTTCTTATCATTCTACCACCCCCAATCCCTTTCACTTTTCTTCTTTTCCCCTTACCTAAAATCCTGATGTGAATTGAGAATCAGCAAAATACAGTTCAACACTTAAACCTATACTGTCTTGTATAGTTACCTAATTAATTCTTGGTTAAATGTGTCACTTCTCCAAGTATATTAAAGTTCATTGAGAGGAGGTTATGTTGTCGATAGCACTGAGGTAGTGTAGGTAATTAACAAATGCATGTGTTCGTTTGATTGATTGGACAGTATTGAAAATCCATTGGACTTGGCAGAGTGAAAGGTGTAATTTCTTTTTTTTCCTTCTCAGGTCCTTACAAGTACTACTTGACTTTTATGAAGTAAGATGCTTGTACCAGGAAGTCACAGTGAAAAATCAGAAGAAAACAGAAATATAGTGGGTTTCTTTTCAGGCTCTAGAGCATCAAAACAACATAAGGGTAAGAAGGGAAAAAGTACATGGTGGTGGGAAGGAAATCAAGTTAGCCTGGTGTCTCTTAAGGTCATGAAATATCTCCTATCTTTTACTTGTATCTCAAGGTTGCTCTAATTTTTAGAGTGGAAAGCAGTGAAATGAAGAATCCCTGACTTCAAATTTTCCTTTAGCCCACTGAGGGTGAAAGCACATTACTGAGTTTAGGATGTCAACATTATAATAATTTTCAACCCGAATGTGCAAATTCAAGTCTTATCAAACTATTTCTTAGGTCTCTGGCCAGACTTTCTTAATGCCATCCATTTGCAGATCAATTAAATTAACTGCTCAGAATACTTTAAGTACACTTAGCAGCCCTTTAATGAATACCCAGGCATAAATATTCCTTAAAAACACTATTTTCAGAAACTAACCCATCAATAATTAGTGTGATATTAGAGAGCCTTCTCTTTAGCCTAAAAATATCAGGAAATCAGATCCACAGATAATGTATATTGTCATTTGGAAAATGAGAGGATGTAATCATTAAAAATTTCCCATCTGTCTTTTATGATTTAAGAATTGCTTGTGTTTCAGTGTAGACTTTGATCAGTTCTGTGTGTATAATTTCACACTGGTTTGGTTTTCTCAGGGATTTTTTTTTGCCTCTAGCTTTCTACATAGGTATAAAATTATACATTGTATCTGATAAAAGATTGATGATGCCCATGTAAATTATTTTGCTTGGTTAGAGCAGGTTTCTCCTAGCTTTACCCTGCTAGTAGTTCACTGCGCTCCTAGGATTGCCTTGAGAGATTAGCCAAGCACACTTCTTAATATTTCAAAAGGCAACTTTTCTGTCAATCCAGGAATGAGACTCAAAAATTCATTTGACTTTTCTATGACCCCATGAAATATTGGACAACACATAGAACTACAGTTGTATATCTCCACCTGCCATCTCACTGTTCTGATTAAGAGACATTACTGTCATTCTATCATTTAGTCTTCTCTTTCTCCCCTAAATTCCCTTACTCAGTTTGCATGTGTATTGGCATGAATGTTTTCTTCTCCTTCAGACCGTATTCACTACTAAGAATTCTTCAGTTGTATATCTCAGTCTCAGGAAATGAGTCCACTATCTAAAATCTTTATATGTGTATATATACTATGTATTTGTCATGAGTAATTGATTTGTTATTTGTAAAGATGGTTCTGTTTTTTTGTGTGCATTTCTTCTGATTTTCGGGGGGCCCTAGTGGAGTGTTCTTTGTGTGTCCAGATTCAGGCAATGAAGAATAGCAGGAGACTGAGATGGGACAAACTGTGTCTTCTTTACCTTCAATCTCATGCTTTTTTTCCTCTTGGCAAACTCCTGTTCAACATTTTCAGTATCACCTATAAGGTTTCACAACATAGATTTCTCAGCTCTTTCCCTGAAATTTCTCATTCAGTGGGTTTGAAATGATGCTTGAAATTATCTTTTTAAGAAATAATCCTAACCTGAGGACCAAAACTGTCTCAGATTTATTCAGTATGGTAATCTCAGTCCTTGACATAGTGGTTATTCAATAAATAACTTAATTAATTAGAAAGTGAGGTATTACTCAACAGTGCTGTACCTATTTTTCCATTGATTGAAAATTGAGTGGGGTACAAAAAATATGACCAGTTTCTTGACCTTGAGGGGCTATACACATTAAATGATTAAGCAACAACTAAAGGCAGCAGCACTTGATTATCAAAACACTGCGTCCAAGTGCTACATTTTTCAAAGACCAAGAAATTCAGAGAGCATAGGAAAGTTACACCCATCCATTAGCATGTCATTATGGAGCACCTGCTATTTGTGAAGCTAGTTTGGGGGAATCAGCAAAGAATAAGATGAAAAGTCTGATCTACAGAAATTCTTAGGCCTATGTGAGATAAATATTTAAAGTAATCAATAGTGCTATGATATCAACAAAATTCTGTGGGAAATCAGAGAAGGGAAAGATTATTTGTGGCTGTGGTGGTAGTGACAGTGTTCAATGAAGGCTTCATAGGAGAGGCTGGAAGTGAATCATGTTATCTTTAGAGGTACAAGGTCACTTATGCTTCAGTACTGCTAGTATCTCCTGGGTAACTTTGCATGCAAGCAATCTTCCCCTACGATGAAGTTGGGGGATCCCAAGGAGATAGTAGATCACTTAAGTATCATTCCTGCCTTTATAGATTTAGAAATGTCAGACGTAGAGGTCCAATATCCCAAACTTTTATACATAAATAGGTTATTTTATCACCTCTAAAGACCACCTGAAATATAGTTTCAAATCAGTTGTAAACAAGATTATTCCATTTTGAAAGGAATTTATGATGCTAATGTTAAGCTTGTAAATTAACACAATCTCTTGCTAATTGAGAAAGATCACAGATTATTCTGGTCAGCGAGTTATGTGGCAAACAATAATCATGAAATGAGGACATATATTCCAAGACAAAATTATATAGTTATAATTAACAGGCCTTAGAGTAGTTAAAGGAAGATGTATCTTTCTACATAGCAAAGAATTAATCTTGCTATTTCTTTAGTTGTTGTTATGGCATATAGTTTAAGAATATTATTGTCAAAATACTTAACTTATTAGTCTAAAACTCAACCACTAAAAATTCCTCAGTCCGCCTAACGTCCACACAGGGCTTCATATGATACAAGGATTAATACGTGTACCTTGACGAGTGTAATGCTGGTTGGGGGCTGGGGTGAAGAGGAAAAAGAGCATGTTACCTTAGAAATAGAAATATTTTCAAACTGGAGTCCATTATGATGGTATCCGCATTGTGTATGTGTGGGGGGATTCTCTATGTAATAGTAATAATGCATTTTTGGGCAAATTTAGCATATTAATGGTATTGATATAGTCTCCTCTCTTCAAGACAGCTCACCCTGTCTTGAATGAAAGCAGAAAATTTACTTAGACCATTTTAGCTGTCTGGTGAGATAGGAGAAAGAAATTAGAGTAAGATAAGAATGTTTAACATGGGACTTCCCTGGTGGTGCAGCGGTTAAGAATCTGCCTGCCAATACAGGGAACGTGGGTTCGAGCCCTGGTCCAGGAAGATCCCACATGCCGTGGAGCAAGTAAGCCCGTGCGCCACAACTACTGAAGCCCGCGCACCTAGAGCCCGTGCTCTGCAACGAGAAGCCACCGCAATGAGAAGCCTGCGCACCGCAACGAAGAGTAACCCCCGCTCACCGCAACTAGAGAAAGCCCACACTCAGCAACGAGGACCCAACGCAGCCAAAACTAAATAAATTTATTTTTTAAAAAAAAGAATGCTTAACATGGACACAGGTTATCAAGAGAGGCTCTTTAATCTTAATCCTGAATATTTTTAAGAATAAGATCGACTAGGGTGTAGGGAATATAACAGAGTGATAAGATGGGTAGCATACGTCGAATCACAGTACAGGAGCCTTAAATACAGGTGAGAGGATTAACATTTTGCTCTGTAGGTAACTGGAGAGTGACTGCATGTTTCTGATCGGGAAATTATATGATTGAACCTGGGCTTTAGTCGTATTATTTTATTAAGCCAGCAATAAAATCTTCTGCATTTTATCTAATTAACTATTACAATAACGTTTACGAAACTGCCAGAATTAAATATTTAAGAAGCTAAATTATAGTCTTTCAAATATAACCTTCCTGGCAGTGCTGAAGATTTAAAATTTTCAAACAGGATCTCTAACATCGAAGCCTGTAGAGACCTATTATAAACTGTATTTCTAAGATAATCCCAACTATCCTAGAGTTTACTCTACACTTCTTTTCTACGTAAGTTGACAGTTCAGTTCAGGTTTAAATTAAGGTTTATTTTTCCTATAAGTAGGACTTAAGTTATTCAGGACACAGAATAGGAGCCCTATACGAGTAGGAAAAGAAGGGGTTAAATGTCAAACACTTTGAGGCTAAAAGAAAGTAATAGTAGCATTATTCAGTAATGACGCTTTGATTTGCTGTTTAGCATTTGTAATGAGCATACACTATTTTTTTTACTAAATATAGGAGATTTTTGTTCTCATAAAATGTAGCCTTGCAGGAACAAGAATTGCAGAAGCGATACAGGGAAATGTAATTCACACGTGGTTGTATATTCACGATGCTTCCTACAGAAGCATCTTCAGAATGTATTTCATGAGTCTGCTGACACAAGGGTTGTGTTTGTACATCCGAAGCTGGTATGCTGTGAAATAATCAGGGAAATTACTTCCATCTGCACAGCCACTTTTTAAAGAAATCAATATTTGCTTGACTTTTAACATAAAAGCTTGTGTAGAAAATTTGAGGCAAAAATTATTATTTTATTTTCAAGTTAAAACTACAGGGAAAAAATGCCTTTAGTTAATTGTGGCAACCTGAGCCATATTTGAAACAATGTGGTTGAGAGGACAATTCTAGATTCTCTCTGAAATAAAGGAATTATACTAAAAAATCCTTTGACTTAAGACAAGCATGTGGAGTCACTGTGTGACAGTGAGCATGGTCTACAACAGCTGTCATCCCTTTAGCAAATGTCTTCAGTTTCCTTGAATCTGATGTCCTAGAATGGAAGGTTGTATGATGCGGAGCAGAGTGTCATTAGAACCGTTATTCAGAAAGTAAGGGAAGAGCCTGGTAAATGGTCAGCAGTGAGCAGGTCAGAGATCCATTTCTACTTCTGAAGGCCCTAAAGACAAGTAAAACCTAGATAATCATAACTTGTTCAACCTGTATGGCCTTTAATCTAATCTGGGAAAGGAAAGTTGGCAGGCTAAGTGCAATGGACTTTGTATGACGTAGTTTTTCACATGAATGCATTTGTCTTTTCTCAGGGAGAGAGAAGTAGAGAGAATCTTTTATTTTAATTTTTAATTTTTTATACAATTTTTTAAGATTACTTTCCATTTACAGTTATTACAAAATACTGGCTATATTCCCCGTATTGTACAGTACATACTTGTAACCTATATTACACCCAGTAGTTTGTACCTCCCACTCCCCCATCCCTATATTACCCCTCTTCCTCCCCACCAGTAACCACTCGTTTGTTCTCTATATCTGTGACTCTGCTTCTATTATGTTATATTCAATAGTTTGTTGTCATATTTTTTAGATTCCATATATAAGCAATATCATATGGTATTTATCTGAGAAAGAGAGAATCTTAACATAAATTCTTAACTGATTTAACTGAATGGAATGTACAAGAAAGGACATCCTATATTTGGCACCAGTACTTCGACCCTGGGAGTTTTCAACATGAATAGGTGTGACTCATGATGCATCAACTTTAATTTTGTCAATGTCAGATCAGTTTCTTTTATAAAGAAATTGATTAGGTATTCATTCATTCTTAAGGTACAACTAAGATATCAAATATCTCTAAAAATGCATACAAACAGTTTGACATTGCTAATTTTGTTACAAAGTTAATCAATTGGTTATTTCTTTGTATAACAAAAATAGCCCCATGAGTATCAGCATTCAGTAACAGGGACAAGGTAATGGAAGTAAATATGTAAAGACTTTAACTGTGATGCTTAATAAATGTCCTGAATTACAGAGAAATACAAATCCACCATTTTCCTATGATGATATCAAAGCAAGCAAACAAACAAAAAGAAAACAAAAGCTATAGGTAAAAAGAAATCCACCCGACTGAAAAGTCAGAAAGAGAAAGTGAAATATCCTGAAGCTTGTCTGGAAGGGGTGCCAGACACTCAGCCCAAAACAACATATTTTGCCAGAAATGCAGTGGATTTGCTGGAAAAGATGCTTTAAGCTCACTAGAAAAACATTATTTCAAGAGTTCATTTGAGCACAACAAGCATTATAGTCGATGAAACATTAGGCACATACTGCCTTTGACTGACGGTATTGTTCTGTACTTTGCTTTCAACTATAAAATATAGTAATTTGTTTTACACTTCGCCAGAAAACTGTCATAGTCAAGAATATATACTGGAGGCAAACTCTTTGGGTTCAAATCCTTTTTTTGCCGCTTAGAAGCTGATATCTTTGGTCAAGCTTTAACCTTTTCATGCTTTGTTTTCCTGGTCAATGTAATAGAGAAAATAGCACCTTCGTTATTGTTACCATGATTAGATGAGTTAATAACTGTAAAGGGCTTGGAACAGTGCTTGGCACATGATAAATGTGAAGAATGAGTCAACAATTATTACTCACAAGCCCAACATTATGAGAGTGAGATATACAAGTTAGATTGTAAAGGTCTGGGTGAATTTATTAATCTCTGTAGGATCATATGTTCTTCGTCTCTTAAATATGGATTCGAGCTGTGCTTTCCAATATAATGGTCACTAGCTATATGTGGCTACTGAGTACTTGATATGTGACTAGTTTGAACTGAGATGCACTATAAGTGTAAAATGCATTCCTGGTTTTGAAGACCTAAATTACCCCTTCAAAAGAAGAATGTAAAATATCTGAATATTTTTTTAATATTGGTTTCATGTTGAAGTAATTATATTTTGGTTATATTAGCTAAATAAAATATATTTTTAATAGTAATTTAACTTGTTCCCTTCTTACTTATATTAATAGGTATACTTATACTTTACTTAGGTTAATATGGATACCAGAGAATTTAAAATCACATGTGTGGCTCATCTTAAATTTCTATTGGACAGGACTGGTTTAGAGTGTCTCAGCCTATCTCTAATATACTAGAACTGTCTGATTCCACTCTGAAATTGAGGTATGGATTACATATTTTTCTAAATAAGCCAGATAAATACAGAAGGATAACATAAATGTCTGTTACAACCATTCATATCTCAATTTTTATTGTAAAATTTCAGGAAATTCGGAGATTATGAAATCACCAGCCCATTCCTGAAGTGAGAAATGTCAGGTCAATTTAATTCCTCAAATCCTTCAACTTCACATCTCAAAGAAAGACTTTTGTAAATGTTTTTATAAATGCAATCAGCCTATTCTTTTGTTAGAAGAGCATTAAATGCCTTCATACTATGTTATCTTTAATGAAAAATTTATTGTTTATGTGTATTTCATTGACATTCCTAAATTTCATTAGGAAGATTCAATCTGTTTAGTTCTACTTAGCAAAGGCATTAATTTGGAACTCTAATCTCTCACCTTCCCATGATGATTTAAGACATTTTATAATGTAGACCCTAATATACTCTAATGTATATTATATATTAGTGTATATTAGAAGTAAAAACTAAGAGTCATTCTCTACAAGTGCTTAGCTGATATGAAGGCTGACAGCCAAAGATACCTGAAGGTTACAGTGAAAATGGAGCCAGCACTTCTGGCTTGCTCATAACCCATTCAGGAGATGAGTCTGAGAGAGAGAATCCTCTGTTGCTCTTTGAGAGGATACAATAATCCAACTCCAAGGTGAATCTTCAGCTAGCTAGAGAATTAAGCTATAACAGGACAGATATCAAGAAGTGGGGCAAACCTTAGTGTGTGCTACTGTTAAATGCCCTTTTCTCTTTCAACCTGGTGAATTCCTTGATAGCTCCCAACACTCAGCTCTAGCATTCATTCTTTCATTCAAAAGTTATTTATTAAGAAGCTACATCAGATAATCTTTGCTTCTCTCTTTCCCTGCCCTACTCCAGCATCTCAACTGTCAGCCAGTCCTGTCAATTCTAAATTTTAAATTCCTCTAAAACCCATCCTAAATCTATTCTCTTCCCTCTATTTTAACTTCTACTAACCTAGACCCAATCACCATCATTTCACATCTGTAAATTAACTCTTCATGCTGCTTCTTCCAGTATTCTTCTTCTATACTCTCCATAAAGAAATAGTAGTAAAATAAGTTAAAATGGAAACTAAATCATTTGCTCTCCTACCAAAAACCACCTTAGAATGAAATCTCGCTCCTAACTTGCTCTGGCTTTATACGGTCCGGCTCCTGCTTACTTCTTTGTCCTTGTGATATGATACTCTGTCATTCAAGTTTTGCCTGCAGCCTCAAAGGTCTTTTCTGGCCACATCTATAGAGCTGTTTCTCAGTCACTATGACAAAACACTATTATATTTTATATTATATTTTAATTACAGCTGGTATTTTGAATACTGCCTATCCCAACTAGAGTTAAAACACCTGGAAATAAGAATCATTTTTTTTTTCCGAACTATAAGTCAATACCTAAAATAGTGCCTAACACATAGCAGATACTTAATAAAAATTGTTGAATAAATACTGAATGTTACTCTGGTCTTTGGTACCATGGATGTCTCTAACACAATGGTTGTATCCGGAAAGATACTCTCTGATGTTTATATGTTTTCTTCTTTTCAAAGCACTTTTATATGCATTATCTCATTTGATCATGACAATCCTTTGAAACAAATAGTCAAACTATTGATCTGTTTTGTCCTTTGTAGATAATGAATTACTCAAGGGAGTCAATTTTTAATTTATATATTCCACCATCTTACACACTCAGATATTTATTACTACTGCTCATTTAATGATCCAAGTAAGAATAATTGCCCTCACCCACACGCCTTTACAACTGGAGAGTGCTATTTTTAGAAGAGTACCCAAGAGAACTCTGTGATTAAGAACTGAAAGAGAATTTAATGTTACTGTCCTTAATAGTCCCATGTACAATCACTTAAGTTGAGGTCCAGAGAAGGTGATTTACTTTTTCAAACATGTTAGTAACAGTTGAGGACTTGATTTTCACACTCCCTAACTAGTGTTCCTTTCTCATTACCAATTAACCTGTCTTAGAATTGGCATCTGATTTTATATTTTAAAAACTATGCTCTGATTCTAATTTCTTTTAGAATGCCTTCATGGATTGTATACATCAAAGCTCTTAGAAGCATCTGTAGCAGAAAACAATAAAACTTTGGTGTTCTTCAGTCTATTTGAATGAAATATTTCTACCCATTTTAAAACAAACACTTTCAAGCAAATGCAGTGTTTTTTTTCTGTCATCCTGTATAGCCAAATCCTACTGATTTGATTTCCCAAAATATCTTTTCAACCATTATTTTATCTTCACTTCCATAGGAGAGGTTCTCATTCTTTTTTATGTAGAATTTTCAAATAGCTCTGTTTTCATGTTAAGCCCCTCAAATGCAAGCTTGATATCACTGCCAGACTCTTATTCTAAATCAGCAATATTATATTATCAATATTACCCTCTTTAACGTATTTCAATAATGCTGTAATGGTTACCAGAAGAGTTGAACTCCACTATATGGCACACAATACATTTGAATATGCTATTACCCTCCTCAAGTTCCTTTTCTTTGTTGCCTGCTTGTCAAATTTGTCATCTCTTCTGATATCTGGGACTTAACTGCCTATGTTAATTCTGCCAATAAGACTTTTCTGATGCCTTCTGTAGATTTTGGTTTCATTTTTCTCTGATGCCATAGAACACTGTGGACACCTCCATGATACGATGAATATATTGTGGTTATTTAATATATAGTTTTATCTCATTCATTAATTTCTGTTGTGGATATTTGTTGATAGTTTTATTTCACTTGGTAGATTATTATCTCAAGGTTAAAGGCCATATCTTCTGCTAATTTTTGTGACAACTATCATTTAGTTGAGAAAGTTTAGATTGCATTTTAATACTAGATGAACATGGCCTGAATTTGTTTTTCTAGTCCCATTGGTTTCCAATACAGTCTTTGGTTTCTAATTCTGTTAGTTTCTTCATCTGAAAAACTGAGGTGATATTTTATGATCGTGTTGAGAGAATTAAATGAGTTAACAGATGTGAAGTGTTTACTGTAATACCTAGAATCAAATTTTGTGCTTTTCTTTGTTAATGATGAGTGACATGAATAATGCCTTAAGTAAAAGGGTCATTCTATTACCACGCAACTTGGCTGAGATGTAATTTTATGAAAGCCTTGAAGTTGGGATTATACTTGCAGTTTAATGATGAATACTGACCAAGAGATTTTTTTCTTTTCCATTCCATACATTATGCTTATTAATCAATTTTATTACTACCTGATTTTCTGTATATATGCTTTCTTAGTAATCAGCTACAATTTACTCCACTGCATCTGTTACAGCTTTCCTTATTGGCTTCTTTGGATCAAGTGAGGCATTGCTTCACTTGACAATGGCTGATTACAGTGGCTAAAATACTTAAAATTGGGAAAAGATACCAAGGAAAGTGATAAAATAATTTTCTTAAATTATTTTCTAAATTTAGCTTCTAACAAAGGTAAAGCATTTTCTCAATATTAAGAGGATGTACAGTCACAAATTATTATAAAGGGGAAAACAAGTATATTTTATAAATACTTCTTAAGGTGAAGTCTATCCTAGTTTATCAAATCAAGTGATGCACTGTTTGTTTCTGGTAGGTTTATAACTTTCATGATTTAAGTAATGGAATATATACATTATCTGAAGCCTTCTAGACTATGAAAGATTTGTTTTACTGCCCATTTAATCCACTTATAAGCTCAAATAATGGATTTTCTTGGGAACTGTATGAATTCAGGAGTAGAAGTTTTACTTGTTTCTCTTAAGTGCAGTTATTCCAAAGTTGATCAAAGCCGAAATAAGCTTGGGAATAAAAATAGAGGACATTTTTATCTGAGCATTCTATATTTATTCTCCCTTTCAACTAAAAGAAAATGTATTCTCTATATTGGTGATCCAAATTTGGTCATCATGCCCATCCTAGACATTAAACTGAAATAGCTCTAACACATTTAGTTTCATCATTTTCTGTATAGTATTCCAACTCTTTTAGATAATGTGGTTGTAAAAATAATTTTCCACTGAGCACACACAGAGTGCTCAAAATCCCATTTTACAAAGCCCCCCAGATGTTGGATCAACTTTTACTAGCTTGAGGACTTTGCAGACATACTCAGAGATGCTGATATTAGCTCTGTGGCCTGGTGCCACCACAGAGTTATTAAACAGACTTTACTCCTGGTATGAAATGGCAGGTACTCCTTGTTATGTTTGGGTGGTCTACCAGCAAAACTTGTATCCCTAAGAAACAAAATCCCAATCCATATAAATTAGTACCTGCTCCTGAAAGTAAAATGGAGATATGGGTTAGTTTCTAAAACATCACCAGTATTAGAGTGAAAGGGATCCCAGAAGTTGCCAAGAGCATGTAATTAGCATCACAAACTGACAAAAAGAAAGATGAAATAGTGAGTGTAATGAGTTCCAGCCTTTGACACCATTCAAATCTATAAGATGCCCCTACAAGCGATTAGCTGTACTCTCTGGATCTACAGCATCTGCAAGCCAGTTACAAAGTATTTCAAAATTAGACCTTCTTATTTTAAAATCCTGTTCTAAAATAAGAATCTGAGTATATCCAGCTGGAGAGATCCAATGAAGTTCAATTTAAACGAGCAGTTTGGAGACACTATGAAGCAGGTTAATTCAAAATGTGTTTTCCAAATCTTTGCTATATCAAATAGCCTTAACACTGGGAAGTGTTATATATAGTGTGGATAGAAAATGTCGTATCACTTTTGAAGATGGATTCTTTTCTGCACATGCCTATTTTCCATTTGCACAAATGCCCACAGATGGTCCTATAGAATCATGGCAAGCATGAAAAATATTCCAGTGGCAAATTTCCACCAGCGCTGACTTTCTCCTTGTGTCTTTTGTTGGAAAATGTTGTTCAGGGCCTTCTTCTATGCTTTGGATGAGCCAAAAAATTAGCTCATGGCCCTTTCTGATAATAAGTTACACTAGGAAAAAACTAATCTGACATATGGAAATGAAATCCTCATTACTTCCTTAAAGTTCCCTGGGGTACATCTTTATAATTTACTCAGTGAGAAAGCCTGAAATTGAAATTCTGAAAAAGTCACTCTTTTAATTACCCTCAAGGCTGGCCAAGTCTGGTTTCTAGAGCCATTATCATCCTAGACAATCGTACATTCCACAGTAAATCAGTGATTATTATTCACACTTGATGGAGGCTTGGAGAAATAATATAAAAATTTTAAGAATAATATTATTATATGTATTCTGTTACATATAATATTAATGATATATAAGTAATATTTGAAACACACACCAAAAAACTATATCTACTTTGCTTAAAAGATAAATTTCAATTTTAAACTCTTCATTTGCAGGAAACACTTTCAAGTAAGAATGTGAGGGCAAGTGGTACTAACTGCCTGCTATCATTATGTAACGTGATAATTTTCACATTGGTTAATAACACATAATAATGGTGGTGATCAGGGCCACAGATGGATACTTATCCACCTCAAGAAACACAACCGAGTTTAACTCCATAGAGAAAAAATGCCAGGGGAATCCATTCCCACAGGAGAGGTGGGAGGTGAGTAGATAATTTCTGTACACGATTCCTGAAATACATTTATTAGTGTGGCTGTGCTTATTTTTTATATTTAATTACTATATGTGACACGGAGCAATGTCCTTACTTGCTATTTTCTCTTTGAAACTTATAGGAGCTATTCATCTCAGAGTGAACTTTTAGAACACATTGCAGAAAAAAGGCACACTAAAAGACTGCCAAGGAAAATAATCTTTATCCTCATATTTCCATTGCAGTCTGCATGGTTTCTGAGAAAAAGAAAAAACAATTAAAATAAGTATGACTTTTTATTTCATTGAGAAAGATAGCAAGAGAAAAAGATGTAGAGATTATTTATTATGTAATGAAGCTCCTTGGATGTCTCAGACTGTTCTCTAAGGAAGCTTTCAACATGGAAAATATTCATTACAGAAGACATCTAAGGCTATTTACATAATGCACGTGTGTGCAGCTGAATATTAGCAATAGTGTATATTAATGCTCTATTTAGTAAAAAGCACCAGTGGTAACACGGTATCTGAGGTGATGATATTATCTTTCCTACATTATTGCCTTTCTGCTACCACATGAAACCTGTGGTCCAACCAAACTAGACTGACCCATTTTGAGCCTGTCACTTTCCATGATTTATTTCATGCTATTTCCTCCATAGATGGCTCACTTTTACTCCCATGTGCTAATTCCATTCCTACCAATGCCTCAAATGTTTCACAAACTTTATAAATCCTGCCCTGCTCTTGGCACTCTGTTTCTAGACTTAAGCCCAGAGACAAAAAAAAAAATTAAAAAATAAAGTCCAGCTTTTAAAAGAACTAATCACCATCCTTCTACCCCCTCAGAAAAGAAAAAAAAAAGATACGCAGCAATCATTAGAAGAAATAAAACCATAAGTTTACCAGGGTGCTGTTAGTCGTGTTTGTAATTGGGGGAAAAAAAAAAAAGCAAACAAATATGTCAGTCAGTCTCTTCACATGATTATGCATCTACAAGAGTTATCATGTATCTTCAGAAATCATATTGCAGTACTCAGGAACAGATTTGTTTTTACAAGGGCATTAGTACCTTTCAGTAAAAAAGGCCCAAGCCTTCATTAATTTAGGGGCTAGTTCTAGACAGGACGGCCCTGTTTCTGTTTGCTGCTTTGTTTGTATTTATTTCAGAAACAAAGGTTACTTGTTTCTATTACTATGTTGCTTTTACTATGGTATTGATGTGCTTAACTATAACAGAGGCAGAGAACAAGTCAGTTTTGCTTACTCAACTTCCAGAACTTTTATTATTTTAATAATCATTTGGAATTTAATCATGACGATTAGTATTATTATTGATGTTTTTGGTGTTGTTTTACCCTGACTAGAGCTCTTAAAATGGCAATACAGTGCTTTTTAAAAGAATTATCCAAAGAATTATTGACCATATGTTGAACTCTGAGCTGACTGATGTGTGCTAATGGCATGGATCCCAGCTGATGAGAGGTATTAATTAGTAGTTGGGCATTAGCTAGTGGAGACAATAATGGAATGTATTAGTGCAATGGAGTTAGAAAGAATGAATCACATCATGTGAGTCTATACTCTAAAGAGGCAATGATGCTTAGAGGATCTGATCAAAGCCACCAGAATTAGCTTTTTATGTTTGCTTTTTACCTCCTCTCTCTGCTACCCTAGGCATAACTCATGTGGTTGGCTACTGCTTCCTTCTCCATACATAGTGCCCAAGAGTTCTTATAATAACTTTGCTAAGTGCAAATTCTCAGTACTAATTGGTATCTATGGACAGTATAAGAAATGTATCTGAAAAAAATTTTTTTTCAGTTTAAAACAGTGAGATCAAGGCAAAAATTCTCTAGAAAAGAGATACCAAAACATCATGAAGCTTTGGAAGACGTAAGGAAATAGAAATATAAAGCCAAGAGAAAGTGAGACAAGTTATCTAGAGGTGGTGGGAGCTGTATGAACAGTCGTCAGAGGCAAGTGACTGGAGGCAGGGCACTGGAGCAAAGACCTGTAGAGGTACATTGTATTCTCATATATTGTTTACAGCCCTGGAAAGTCTGGAAGGGAGGCCAGTTCCATGATATCTTTACTTCCACGAATATTCTTATCCACTAAATAAAGGTGTTCTGCTCCTCCCTTCCCTGTTACCTGGAAGAGGCTATCATAGACTAAAATTTAATTTCATCAAAGAGTGTCAAACTTTTGCATCGGATCCAGCAGAAAGTGCCATGACATCAGTCAGTATTGCTTATTTAATGAACAGCTATTTACCCACTCATTCAATTAAAACCTGAATCATTCGACTAATAAAGAACCTACTGAGTGCTGAGAACAAAGTTTCAGTGTTCGTCCTCAAAGTGTAGAAGACAGATCAGGAACTAGAGAAATATAGTGGAAAAGGGTAGTATGTTGAAAGCTGACATGGATTGTTATGGGAATACATAGGATGGATACTTAACTTCATCTGAGGAGTGATGGAAGCATTTCTAGAGGATATGACGTCTGAGCTGACCCTAAAATGTTGTAGAGTGGTCACCCAGGTGAAGAAGGGGAATTTCTTTGGTAAATCATTCTTTCCATTTTTTTATACCAAATTTTTGGGCCAAGTGGATTGCTTAACACTACAGAATTGCTAGCTTAGTGAGAGCAACTTAGAAACAAACAAAGTACATTCTATTAATTCAAATTCTTCTGTAATCTATGTCAATCTCGTTTCATTTTCTTCTCAGTACAAACAGAGAATTCATCAGACCTGAAGAGAATGCAGCATGTTTGGGAAGCACTCCTCGTTTTCCCAAGTATCAGAGCTTTAATACACCTAGAGTACAGGTTTAGAGCCTCATCTGCAAGTATGAAATTCAAAAAGCTCTGAAATTTTTTTGGCTCCTTTTTTAAGAGAAAAACTTGATCTGACAGGAATCGGTGGGAGGTTATTTATAGTCTTTATTTATCCCATTTGTTGTAAATGTCTATATATTTCAGTTCAGATATATTAATATATTTGATTATGGGGCACCACCCATGCCACTTTGGAGATGTATTTAAGGCATATATACATAACACACCTTTTTAAAATCTGAAATATTCTGAATTCTGAAACACATCCAGCCCCAAACTTTTTGAATATCAGAATGTGACTTGTTGATGTAGGAAAGGGAAGAGAAGGGGAGCTAACTCTACCTCTTGAGTTGTGTAGGGTGGGAGGTACCGCTGTGCCCTCCTTCCTCACAATCGCCCTCCCTTCACCCCACCCAACATATACACCCCCCCCCACACACACACACATACACCACAAAGGGAAATTCTAATGAATAAATGGTAAAGGTAAGAGTTAGAGTTAGGTCATGTTAGAAATGATCACCAGCTTGTGATCAAATTTCAAAATCCATTAAACTTCCATAAATGATGTTTCTTGAAAAGAAAGGAAAAATTGCTTATTTATGCCAGACGCCACACCATATCCTAAAAACTTGCACGTGTGTCTCAAGCTGGACTTGCTTCATATTAATTGAGACTAGGACTAGTAATCCAAATGTAAACATTAACTAATAAAAGGGTCACCTCTTTAGGAGTCAGTAAATCTGAATTAAGCTGTGATTCTGCCACTGACTAGCTATACAATTTAGCAGTCCCCCATCCATCTTGACTTTTGATTGTATTTATCAAATTCATTCCATTCATTCACACAAAAATTTATTGAGTACAATAATCTGCCATGTAATGATGAATTTGTGCTTTATAAACTTCAAAGCTTTTTCTAACTCCAACATTCTATTTTACCCAGTATTTAATTTTAAAAAGAGAAAGTTATGTATTTCATAAAGTCAAAAGCATCATACAGTGAACCACGATATACCTACCACCTAGATTCTTTAGTGAATAGTTGGCTATATCACATATATACCTATCTACCTGTCCATCTTTCTATTCATCTGTCATTCCAACTTTTTTGTGTGTGTGTTATCCTATTTCATTCTGTAGGGCAGTTTGATGTCCACATGGATTGTTTTTAAACAAGATAAAATACTCTCAGCTACTTCACTGCCTCCATTAAGTTAAATAATCAGCTCCTTATATACAAGCCTTTTTAAAAAAGTGTTAAGGGTGCCACATATCATAACTCCTTTCAAGTAAATCAAGAATTGAGGAGATTGGAAATGGTAGAGGACAAAGGGCAATTCATCCAGTGCATTAGTCATCGGGGAAAAAGCAGCAGAGAAAAAAATATGTATATTTATATATAAATTAATTTTTTTTTCTGTAAACAAGAGGGTTTAAGTGATGTCACAGCAACAGACTTTTACCTTGTTTTGCCATGTTCCTTAGATTTATTAACATACTGTGTTAGTCAGTTTGGGCAGTTATAACAAAGTACCATAGATTGGGTAGCTTATAAACAACAGAAATTAATTTCTCATAGTTCTGGAGGCTGGGAAGTCTGAGATCAGGGTGGCAGAATGGTTGGGGTCTAGGGAGGGATCTCTTCTGGGTTGCAGATTATTGACATATTGTAATCTCACATAGTGGACAGAGCAAGAGAACTCTCTGGGGTCTCTTTTATGAGGGCATTAGTCCCATTCATAATTACTCTGAAAGGCTCCACCTCGTAATACATCACATTGGGGATTAGGATTTCAAAGTATGAATTTTGGGGAGACAACAACATTCAGTCCATAGCACATATACTGCTTGAAAAGGCAGTAACTGGATTATAAGAGCTAAGTTTACACTCACAATTAATACCCGCTCACAATTAATACATCTCCCCACCCGCTCACAATTTGTCTTACATCCACATTTAGCCCTTCAAAAGTTTCTCTAAATAGCTTTATAATATCACATTAACTAATCAATACCCATTTGAGGTAGGCTCATTACTTTTACTACACTTGACAAAACAAATGTAAAATAGCTAAACAGAGACACAGCTAAGGTCGCATCACTTGAGATTAAAAGAGAACGTTTTATATTTGTTCCACTACTGCGCTTCTATAATCTCCGTTCTAATGATACAACTTTCTTACTGGGAAAGAGGCAAAAATCAGATTTTAACTAAACATTCTCAGCATATTATCTATGATACCTTTAGCCTCAGACAGTTTAAAAAGTTGAGGAAAGATTCTGAAACTTGTATCAGGGATCTGAAGGAATCTAAAATAGGACTTCCAAAAGTTTTAGGCAAGTGAGCTAAATAATTGGGGACATTTGCTTGTCCATCCTTTGAAAACTCTTCCTCTCTGGAGTACTCCCAACTACATGGTGATTGGCAGAGCTCATCCCTTTTTATAATGCCTGACAAGAGTAGATGTCACTTTTTCAACTGCCAGGGCAGCTCAAGTATATGCACATCAACCATTCAAGTGCATCCATTTCCTGATGTTGAATTAAAAGGCAATAATGACATAAAAGAGTGACCACAGAGACTAATTCCTAGTGATGGTGGTGGTGGCATTTTGAAGCAGTTGCTAGGAGCAGTGGGGTCCGTGGTTATGACTGTGTTGTCCAGTGTCTAGAGCTGGCAGAATCAGCAGAGCAAGCCATATTGTTCCATGGGAGGGATAGCGACGATGTCATTATTACGTTAGTTCTCAGGCATGTTTTTGGCTAAGGAATTTACCTTTTGTTCCTTGTCATTTTCTGAACCTGTTTCTTTTCCTTTCTCTTCATATCATGAGGTACTTATCTCTTTAATAAATCTATATTAAAAATCTACTTAAATCAGGCTGAATAAGTTTCTGTTAATTACATTAAGAATTCAGATTGAAATAGGAATTGGAAAAAGTACTAGTTTCAGACACAAATTTTCAGGAAAATTATGATTTTAGTTTTCTGTCTTTGCCATAACAAATTTGCCAGAAATTTAGCAGTTTAAAACAGCACCCATTTATTATGTCACAGCTCTGAAGGTCAGAAGTCATAGTACTGCATGGCTGGGCTAGGACTTCTCCTTAGAGTTTGACCAAGCAGAAATCAAGGTGTTGTCGGGGTTATCTTCAATACGTGGTCAACTAAAATCATTTTCTTACCTTAAGACCTTGATTGAGATAATTACCTTGCAAAGGAAAGTCATTTCCTATATGTCTAAACTCCATCATCCAACACTATCTCCAAAGCTTAAATACTAAATACTGGTAGATCCCCCTGTGAGGGGGGTGTGTGTGTGTGTGTGTGTGTGTGTGTGAGATTAGGTCAATAAAGCCCACATCAGATGAAGAAACATTCATACCAAAAAGAATTGCAAGACATTGATAATTACCGTAAAAATCAGGAAAATACATGTGAAAATTGCTTCAGAGAGCATTCAATTTGGTAGAGAAGAATACAATTGTCAAGTGAATTTTGTATATCAAAATATTACCTGAAATTTTAGTTCTAATGTTCTTGGTTAAGCAATTTAAAATATTTCTAATTGTCATCTTGACTGACTGACCAAAACCTGGACTCAGTAGTGACCTACTTTAAAAGAATTTCAAGTGTCAGAAGTTCTTGATATATTACGGAAACATGGATCTAAAAACTTAGACACTAAGGTAGAGTTATCATGCATTACTCTTCTCTCCACCTCCTGATCATGACCGTGAGAAGTACCTTGGTCAGACTAAGAAGGCCAGCATCTGTGAAATACATTTTAGTGGCTGTTCTCTATAGGCCAGCAGTCCTTAGTAGTTAAAACAGGTTGCCTCATTTATCAATGTGATCTTAAATGAGTTTCTTATCCTCTATGTGCCTTAGTTTGCTCATCTATAAAGTGGGTGGGTAGCAGTGGCTACCTCACAGGGGTGTTATGGGAATTATAGAAATTAATATTTGCAAAGCACATAAAAAGTGATTGACATATAGTAAGCAGTATATGAGAGTTGTTAAATAAAATAATATGATTTCGGACTTCTGCTCCAGGTCAAGATGGAGCAACAAGTACCAAATATATCTGCTCACCTGAAATGATTAAAATATTGGGAAAGCTCTATGAGAGAAATCCCATTCAAGTCATTGAACAGCATGCAACGAGGGACAGCAATTCTTGAGAAATAGGAAACAA
Source organism: Stenella coeruleoalba (assembly GCF_951394435.1). Lineage (NCBI taxonomy): Eukaryota > Metazoa > Chordata > Mammalia > Artiodactyla > Delphinidae > Stenella > Stenella coeruleoalba. Next base: position 37,344,992 of record NC_137148.1, read on the forward strand.
AGGAGGTGAGACCTATAATTGTCCCGGTTTACTCCTGAGGAAAGTTTCCAGGTGGTGACTCAGGAAAAGGATCCCAGGCAGAGCCCGGTGGACCTCTTCAGTTGAGGAGACAGTGCTGTGAATCTGGGGATGACAAGGCGGATAGAACTTACAGGTCAGAGTATTGGAGAGAAGGAAGATGCACCCGAAGACAGCTCCAGACAACTGCAGGGTCACCCTCAAGTACTCAGATCCAGATCACCACGTGAAGGTGAGGAAACTATTCTGGGCTGGGGAACAACAGATGAAAAGATTAGAGGGAAAAGTCTGGAAGCTTACACAGGGCAGAAGGAAAATGATAAAGATGGAAACCTGGATCTACATAAAGGTATGAAAAGGAATGGTTAATACATGCTTAATTATATTTTTTTCTTACTTTATCCCCTCCATAGATAATCAACTGTTCAGACATCAACAATATATGGGAAGTTTATAGCATATATAGAAGTTAAATGTATAAATAGTAAGAGCAAAAAGGTCTGGAGGAAAGAGATGAAAGTATAGAATTGTAAGGTTCTCCTACTATATGTGACATAGTATAAGAAAACTTGAAGGTGAAAGTGATTAGATAAATGCATATCATATAAACCTTAAAGCAACCATTTAAGTAGGGCAACAAAGAGATAAAGCTAGTAAGTCACTAAACAAGGTGAAAGACAATCAGAGAAAGACTCAATCCAAAATAAAGCAATAAAAGAGGGGGAAATGGGTAAAACTAAATATATATCATAAACTCTCACTTTGCATTTTCTTCCATTTTAGCTCCTTGGAGAGTTCTATGTTCTATGTTCTTTTTGTCTACCAGTTCAAAGGATTTAGAGTGGGTGGGCTCATGCAAATTTCTACAACTCCATTGTGTAGTATTTATAGCTTCTTAAGAGCCTTTCTTGATCTTGGTGTAATGGAGCAGTAGAGTGAAAATTCCTTCCTTGATGACATCCCAAGTCTCCTTATTGTCAAGACTTTTGTTGCTACCAACCCACGCAATGGGGAAGTTTGACCCTGGCTACACTTCCAAGCCTTACTATCTTCATTTCTATTCTCTTCCTCAAGCATGGTGTATTTTACTTCAGCTACTTTACTGGAGTTAAAGTAAATCAAAATAGTACCAGATAAATATAGGTAAGCAAATTGGAGACACACAGAGTGTTTATTGTCAATCTTTTATCTATCTTGTCCATTACTATTTCCCCAGAACCTGTAGAAACCATGGAATGTTTAACATTGCTCAAGTAATTTTTGAATAAATGAATGAATCTTAGATTATATAGTTTACACATTTCCAAACTTGTATTTTCTTCTTTCAGGCCCCGTGAATTTGTGATTCTTAATCTAGTTGCCTTTTTGGCAGAAAGAAATAAACATGAAATTTGGGTTTAAATATTGAAATTCCATGTAGCAGCCACGTGATCTTGGATGAATTGTTTAACTTCCCTGAGTCTTAGATTCCTCATTTGTAAATAGAAACCTGTTAAAACGTAAACTGAAGCATGCTAAAAATTTTAGGAGTTTATTTGAGTAAAAATTAATTGGACTCAGGTAACAGAACCAAACTTGAAGCAGGAGCACTCCCTGGACCGGAGGTAGTTGAAAGACTTACAGAGAAAAGGAGGAAGCAAAGCAAGGAAATTATTTGATTGGCTACAGCTTAAGCATTTGCCTTATTTGGAAAGCCTAGTCGCCTGTGATTGCCTTTAGGTTTTGATTTTTTTTTTATAGTTTCCTTTTTTAGTATGTGTCTTTTTCCTTTTTTTTAATATCTTTATTGGAGTATAATTGCTTTACAATGGTGTGTTAGTTTCTGCTTTATAACAAAGTGAATTGGGTTTTGATTTTTAACCTTGAGGCATTGACACACTTAGGTTTCAGTGTGCTTACTAGGCTGCTAAGGTATTAGACCCACCTCAGTCTCAGGTCCACCTTGTTTAATTGATTTAACAGACCACTATAATTACCTTAAATAGAGGTTGGAAGGGTAAAAGAAGATTATTTTCTTAAATGTCAATGGTAACTAGGGATAAAAACAACAAATATTTACAAATATTTCCTTTTCTTTTCATTTTTCCCTGGTCCATGAAGGACTCAGAAAAGAATAATGTGTCCTCATTCTCCTAGGTCACTAAGACAAAAATTATGTCAATTTCTCACTCTCTTGAGTTTACAGTTCATAGAGCACTTCAGTTTCCTTTTAATGCCCCAACTCCCCATATATTTTCCACTTGTCTCATTAATGTACTGTCTTCTACCTGCTGACTCACAGTGAGCTTAATTAACTCAGTTCTGGGGTTACCTATCTGATGACTCATTTTATCTCTTACAATTCCCCCCTAGTCCTTTGACTTTGCACCTGGCTTCCACTTATCTCTCTAGGCTTATTTTGTATCCTCATGGACGCATGAAGTAGTTTTTTTTAGTTCTTCAGAATGAAACATGTTCATTTATAAGCATAAATGTATAAAATTTAAGGTGGTAAGAAGTTGACTAAGAGAATCACTCCTATTTAGAAACAAAAGAAAAGTTAATTTCTTCTCAATAGTGAAGATAGGTTTCCTATCTTCATGGGAGCTCATGACATGAGGAAAGTTAGAGAGACAGAGAATGCCAGCAAGAAAATATGTTAAGAGCGTGGAGGACAGAAAATGGACTAGTTACTTCAAGAGCACTCACTAGTCGAGAGAAGACTGGAGATCCAGGAATAAAAAGAGAAGAAATTGTTGGAGGCATGGCAAAATAGGTATTTCTGCATGACTTCTGATTTATTTCTCGAATGTCTAAATAAAGACTATTTAACATTCAAGGTTGTGGGTTGTGTCCAACAGGGAAAGATTCTGCCACGCATGATTTGAGGTTGTGATTTGAGATACACATAGAAGCTATATCTCCAGGTACTATATCTAAGTTTGAATGGTAGTCATCTTTAAATAATTTCTGTGTTTGCGCAGAAGTAGATCTTAAATAATATGGAATTTCTGCCATCACAGCATTAAAGGATTAGCCTGGAAATGTCAATAGAACTTTCAACTAGCTTTCCCATAGAGTATAATTAAGCCCAGAAACTTTTAATTCAAATGAAAATGCACAATTCAAGAGAACCAATATTTGGAAACCAACTCCATTTTATTTCTCCTTAAGGCACTGTTTCTCAAAGTGTTGTCTACCACCTACCTGCTACACCCTGGACGTTTGTTAAAAATGTAGATTTCTAGGCTATACCTAGGTCTCTCAGAATCACTGACCTATAACATTAAAAAAAAAAAGATTCCTCAATTAAGGTAGTAGTGCTTGAGTTAATAAGAGAGTGATGTTCAAAGTACCCAAAAGACATCTGACTGTTGAAATACTGATGCTACACTTGATTTAAGCTATTTTTAGTTTAGGAAGCAAGCAAAACATCATCTTCTAGTCCTAATTACGCTAGCAGGTGTGCACCAGGTAATCAACTTGATTGATTATCCATCTTGGGTTCATACAGCCTGTATGAAAATGATTAAGGTAAAACTGCCAGCCTTGCTATCATGGCCATGGAGTTGAGGAGAGGGGATCATAGAAAACAATGCTCAATTACAGCAGTATTTGTTGGGGGAAGACCTGCTTGTCTCACTAGTTATATTTCAAGTTGCTGCTTCATGGACATAAGTTAGGGGCCTATGTTCAGATGTAGTTACAAAGCTTAGTTTAAAGAGTCAGGTCCCTAATGAGATAAAGAACATTACCAGATACTCTGAGTGTGGGAGGATTACAGATAGTTAAAAATTGAGTATTAATTTTATAATTCTGACCTCTTGAGCCAGTGGGAGTAAGCCTACTTCTTAGGTACTTGCAGACAGAAATCTCTCCACTGTTTGTCCAAATCTATGACTGAGACAGTTCCAGTTATGCAAGTCTTTTTCATACAGTACGGTTTTCAGTTGTTCAACAAAAATCTATTGGGCACCTGTTTTCTAGGTACTTGGGAAACTGGTGAACAAGAGAGAAAAATTTTGCTTATCTAGTAAAGCTTGCGTTGAATGGAAGACATACCATTCCTGGTTGCTCCCTTCTCATAGTCATCAGAAAACAGTATGCTAATGTTAGCACTCTCCTTGTTCTGGACAAAAACCTCTACTAGGTTGTTAGCGTCATTGGCAACCATACCAACCTTGTTGTTCTGTTAATCTTATGGTCAGCTGCAACTTCTGGTTGTCAGAGTTCAAAAATTTGAGGATCATTGATAGAACAGGCTAATATAGTCTGGGAACTAGACTCTTCCCAAAAGGGCAATAAAAATATTGAGGGGGTTGTTTGAGTAATACATGCTGAAAGAGAATACAGTCTACTCTGAGTTGAATGGTTTCCGAAGTGTCTTAGTCAGGGATCATTTTATTTCCAAGTAACAGAACTCTTTCAATGGAACTTAGGGATCTACAGGTGAATTTATTTGAAGAATGAAGCTATATTTCACAGAGCAAAATGGCAGCAACAAAGGGTTCATAAGGTAATAAATTTGGGGTCCAGAAAGTCAAGAGGTCATGGTCTCTGGTTTATACTTTGTTCATATTGCACATGCCTTTATTCTTCCTGCTCATGCACATTCTTTTCTTTGTTAAATAAACGACTAATCCATCTCCAGCTTCACCTTGCCTTTTTTAAGCTTTATTAAGTTATAATTGATATATAAGAAGTTGCACACATTTAATATACACCTCTAGATGAGTTTGGATATATGCATATACCCATGATGCCATCACTACCATCAAGGTACTAAACATATTCATCACCTCCAAAAATTTTCTTGTGTTCTTTTGTTTGGTGTGTATGTGTGTGTGTGTGTGATAAGAACACAATATGAGATCGACCCTCTTAACATGCTTTGAAGTACACAAACATTGTGTTAACTATAGATACCATGGTGTATAGCAGATCTCTAGAACTTATTCATCTTGCAAAGCTGCAACTTTATACTCACTAAGTAACAACTCCACACTTCCTCCTCTCAGCCCCGAGCAACCACCAACTCTATTTTCTGCCCCCATGGGTCTGATTATTTGAGAGACTCCATACAGGTGGAATCATGAAGTACTTATCCTACCAAATACCCAACAGAAATTACCTAGTCAATTCAGTCTCAGGAGAGGAATTGATACCGTTTACAACCAGGTGTTTACCCTTAGTCCAATCCAGGATGATCATAGTGACAAGTTATATGCGCTCCCTGCATCAATCATACTTGTCAAAATGCCAACCCTTGATAAACCTTATCATCTAACTTCTCCATACCTAGAGGCAGTAGTTGAATTTTGCTGGGGAAAATTATACAACAGTGCCAAATATTTCCAATGAAATATGTCATCAAAAGAGTCAAAAGACACTTGAATGTGGCCAACATAGAAACAGTTCTTTTACAAGGCTCCCTTTTCTGCATTTCAAGATTTCATATCTTTTCTCTCCATGAATGCTACACCTTCCCTCTTCACCCTCACTTGGGAATGACAGGCTGGTCTCAAAGTTCATTGAGAAAACAGAAATCATCACCTGTATCTCCAGGCCACCCTGGACATCATCATTAACATCATCATCATTGTTGTCATCAATCACAACATTAACAGTGGCATCAGCAACAACAACAACGGCAACTGCACCTGTATCATTTCTTTTTTTTTTTAATCTGTTACAATGGAAAATATCGCTTATCAATTCTTCTATTGGCACTTATGGCTCCATTTCCTTTCACTTTTTAAGAGACTTTTTTTCCTTCAGCTATCCTTATTCTTCTGCACTATTAATCTTTCCTCTTTTGGTCATAACCAGAAGTCTATCTATCTGACTACCTAGCTAGTCAAATATTGTAAAGCATTATATGTAATGGCTACAAGCACAGGTTGTATCATTCTTTTGAAATTTTTCAACTCCTAGAAGAAAACATAGGCAGAACACTCTTTGACATAAATCACATCAACAGCTTTTTAATCCATCTTCTAAAGCAAAGGAAACAAAAATAAACAAATGGGACCTAAGTAAACTTAAAAGCTTTTGCACAGCAAAGGAAACCATCGACAAAACAAAAAGATAACCTACTGCATGGGAGAATATATTTGCAAATGATATGACTGATAAGGGATTAATATACAAAATATATGAACAGCTCGTACAACTCAACATCAAAAAAAAAACCAATTAAAAAATGGACAGAAGAATTGAATAGACATTTTTCCTAAGAGGAAATGCAGATGGCCAACAGGAACATGAAAAGATGCTCAGCACCGCTAGTCATCAGGGAAATGCAAATCAAAACCACAATGAGATCTCACCTCACACCTGTCAGAAAGCCTATCATCAAAATGAGCACAAATAACAAATGTCGGGGAGGATGTGGTAAAAAGGGAAGCCTCGTACATTGTTGGTGGGAATGTAAATTGGTGCAGCCACTATGGAAAAGAGTTTGGAGGTTTCTCAAAAAACTAAAAATAGAACTACCATATGACCCAGCAATTCCACTCCTGGGTATATATTCAAAAACAATACAAAAAAAGAAACACTAATGCAAAAAGATATGTGCATCCCAATGTTCATAGCAGCATTATCTACAATTGCCAAGATATGGAAGCAACCTAAGTGTCCATCAAGAGATGAATGGATAAAGAAGATGTGCATATATATATGTAATGGAATACTACTCAGCCATAAGAAAGAATGAAATTTTGCCATTCACAGCAATATGGATGGACTTGGAGGATATTATGCTAAGTGAAATAAATCAGACAAAAAAATACTGTATGATATCACTTACATACAGAATCTAAAAAATGTAACAAACTAGTGAATAAGACAAAAAAGAACCAGACTCACAGATATAGAGAACAAACTAGTGGTTACCAGTGGGGAGAGGGAAAGGGGTAGGGGCAATATGGAGGTAGGGAAAAAGTAAAGATTTATTATGGAATTAAATGAAATCATGTGTGTGAAACTTTTGAAAATCGTTCAGCACTATAGAATTTAAAGAATTTTTCTTCCAAAAAAAAAAAGACTAGGTTAGGGAGCTTTCCAGTGCCTCTTGTCTCCTGATTGTAAGGCTTAATTATGGATGTACAGGTCTATCCTTCCTACTTGAATACAAATCTTTTAATAATAGATCATATTCCCGTCTCCTAACTTGGTGTCTTATTTAGAGTGGATCCTAAACAAATGTTTATTGATTAACTGGCTTAGTTTATGTGTGAGGTATTGGGTTGTTCAGTAACTCAATTACATTTTATTTTGTTTCTTCCTGATCGGCTAAACAGTCTGAGTAAGGGCTCTTTCAATTGCATGTGATGGAAACCCAACTGGAACTAGTTTAAACCAAACAGAGGAATTTATACAAATTGACTTATAACCAAATTTCAGTAAGGAGGCAGAAGTGGACTTGGCCTTAAGGGAAACTTTGATTCAAGGATGGACACGCTGTCAAAAAGGGCCTTCTCACTCTTTACATCTCTTGTTATCATTTCCTTGTATTTAAGATTTTTTCTTTTTTTTCCTGCAAATGGTTTTCTCCACACAGTAGGACACCTAGGTTTATATGTACTCATATACAACCAGTTTGACAATCTAAGATAAAAACAGTATCTCTCACCCAGTTCCAGTTGAAAATATTCTGAGGAAGAACTTGTACTGATCTATTTTGGTCTACCACAAGGTTCAGTCACAATAGCTGGGGAAATGAGACTTTACCAATTAGCTCTTGTTGCAAAACAACAAACTCCAAAACTTAGTGGATTAAATTACAGCCATTCATTTATAATATAATTCTGTAGGGTGGTCATTTGAATTGGGTTTGTTGGATGTTTTTTCTGGTCTTGACTGGGCTCATTTATATAGTTGGGGTCAGCAGCTCATCACTGGACACTTGCTGGCCTAGAATGGCCTCAACTGGCATATCATGTCTCTGCTTAATGTGGTTCTGGGACTTCCCTGGTGGCGCAATGTTTAAGACTCCACGCTCCCAATGTGGGGGGTTCGGGTTCGATCCCTGGTCAGGAAATTAGATCCCACATAGATGCCACAACTAAGAATTCACATGCCACAACTGAGGAGCCCCTGTGCCAGAACTAAGGAACCAGTGAGCCACAAGTAAGGAGCCCGCAAGCCTCAACTAAAGGGGTCCACAAGCCGCAACTAAAGGAGCCCACTTGCCGCAGCTAAGACCCGGTGCAACCAAATAAATATATTTTTTTAAATGTGCTTCCTCATACTTTACCAGGTTATTTTGGGCTTCATATATTGTGGCTGGACAGAACTCCAAAAGACAGAGAGTAGAAGTGTGCAAGGATTCTTGTAGCCTATGCTTGGATCTGGACTTTACCAACTTGTACTGTACTGTGTCCTATTGGCCAAAAATGTCATAAGGCCAGGTCAAATTGAAGAGGGGGAAAAAGAGATAGGTTTCATGGTAGGTTAATTGTAGGACTTGCAACTAGTGAGGATACAGGTAAAAGTAAAGGGTATGGCCATCTATGTAGTCTACAGCAGATGCACAGTTTTGATAACATATCACTTGTATGCATTATAAAGTATGGGTACAAATCAGAAGAAACAGTACAGCACGTACATAGCTAGTGGGATAATTCCTTCAGCTTCACATTTACTTCTGTTTCTGGCACCTATTTTTCTTCTATGCATTATTCAACAAATATAACTTGTGCTTTCTTGCCTTAGTGTCATTCTTTGCCTAACTGCCCATGTTTCTGATGTTCCTGACACATCTCTGCATATCTGTTACCTCTCTAGCCTTTAAACTCAGTTTGACTGTTTGTCTATGGAAAACCCACCACCTGTGGGAAACTTTCTATGATTATTCCAGGTGAAGGTAACTGTTTCTTCTCAGGACCTGTAGCAACGGTTCTCAGTTTTGGCTACACATTAGAATGTTGTGGAAAAATTAAAAATTCTCAGTGCCCAGGTGACACCTCAGACCAACTAACCCAAATCTCTGGGAGAGGGATCCTAGCATCAGCTCCCCTGGTGATTCTAATGCACAGCTAAGGCTGAGAACCACTTTTCTAGATTAATTTCTGATAATCATTTGTTAATTACCAATGTAGGGGTACAGTGGTTTATTTCCATTTATACTGTAAACTCTTTGAGGGCAGGAATCTTGTTTGTTGCTTCATACCTAGCTGGCACTCAGTATGGGATTGCTGATAAAGTGAGCTACAATTAAGATCCTTTTTTTTTTTTGCAGTACTCGGGCCTCTCACTGTTGTGGCCTCTCCCATTGCGGAGCACAGGCTCTGGACGCGCAGGCTTGGTGGCCATGGCTCACGGGCCTAGCCACTCTGCAGCATGTGGGATCTTCCCAGACTGGGGCACGAACCCATGTCCCCCGCATTGGCAGGCGGACTCTCAACCACTGAGCCACCAGGGAAGCCCTAAGATCCATTTTTATAATAAAATCCAAAATGGCCATATAAATTTTAAATGAAACATCTTTTTAAAAAAGTCATAACATATTCTTATTTGAGAAAGTCAGTAAGTTAATTTCTCAGAAATATTTGTAAAGTCAACAAACTTTTTAACATGAAGAAACTGATGTGTATTTTTTAATATGTTAATTTGCAAATCTATCGTTTTTTCCACATAGATGTATTTGATTTTGTCTTCTCAACTGCTGTTACATTACAGGAAGTCTTTATTTTACATTACTTTGCAGCTATCCCCCTCCTTGGCCCAGCATAGTGTTAGGTGACTGATGTATTTCTTGGTATATTTTTAAAATCATTTTTAATGGCCAGAATGCAAATAATTACTGTATATGTACAACTTCCGTAGAATTAATAATTGATTGTTGCAATGGCAGTGTGGGTGGCTTTTAGAAAAAATGTGTTACGCTTGCCTTCAGACATTAAGAAACAGTATTCAGCTAAGCAGGAAATCAATTCTAAAATACAAATGTACCTTAACAGCAGCAGCTGATGAAGAAATGATTGACTTGAATTGCTAAGTCATTTCACACAATGATACCAGGGTAAAATATTCCAAAATTTTTCTCACTGAATATTCTTCTATTCCTCCCACATACACAGAAGAAAAAGAAATCACAATACAGTCAAAGTAAATTTACATGCATATATACAATCTGAACTTCCTCAGAGGAACAAGAACATTTTTCTTTATTTCCTTGGAATATATTTGCTTGAAGAAAAGAGATCTTGTTCCTGTTATACTGAGTATTCATGTCTTCTATATCTAGAGGATAATGGTGGTTAAGAGAATAAAGAGGAAGGGCAAATATAAGATTTCTTTTTGTGGGAGTGTCTGTAGGTGCTGTATGTGTTTACACTTATTTGACCTACACTTTAAGAAGACATTAATTCATCACTCAATAAACACTGTACTGTTTCCACTTCCCTCAAAGTAAAAAAGTAAACAACAACAACAACAAAAACCCGGTTAGGTATATCTAACAAAAGGCAAAGAAGGACCGATGTTTTCGAAAAGAAAAAATCGTCCTCACAAAGTCCTTGAAATACAAGTGGCGTTAATATATATCAAAACTTGATTTAAGACCTTCAGATTTCATAACTGAGAAATGAAAAAGATCTTCTACCTAGACTCACTCACCTATATTTGGGAAGAGACGGGCAAAATGGTACAGTATTTATTTATAATAAATATTTAACCTGCTGTTTCCCTATATCCTTTGACTTTCCCATGGTTTTGGAGTCATTAGTGATCTATATGAAAAGAGTAGACTAGGAAAGACTAGTGGGGAGCCACGTCAGGAAAATCAAGTGTTTTATAAAAAATAACAACACTGTTTTTCTTTATTATGTGAGCGGGAGAAAAGAAATATATAAAATTATGAGTTTTCACAATCACCTCCCTTCCTCCCTCATAGAAGAGAGTTTCTGCTAGTACTTGATCACCCAGGTTTTTGTTATACATAATAAAGATAACGGGCGATGGAGGAGGAAACAAAAGACTGGCTGGTTTTACTTTGGAAAGAGCTTTTGCTCAGAGAGGTAGTCTTGAAGTAGAGAAAAAGGATTCAAAAAACAGTAATAGAGTAGAACCGCTAATACTAATGGAATTGCTGACTGCATTAGGCCAAAGGAGAGAAAGTGTGGGTATGATTTTCAGATTCAAGGTTTGGGCACCTATGGTATAGTGGTATTAAAATATAAAACATAGGAAGAACAGTAGGTTTGAGCATAAAAATATAGAGTTTAGTTTTGGACATCTTTGGGTAACTGTGGAATACACATACGGAGAAAGCAGTTGGATGGATGGGTCTGAAGTGCAGAAGACAGGATTAATTGGAGCTGGAGACTTGGCAGTCTTCAGTCTCATAACAACTAACACTTGGATAGTGTATGCTGTGTTTTAGGTACTGTAGGAGCATTCACACCAAAGGTCTAGTCATTCAGTACAGGAACCTTGTGAAGGAGGTACATCATTGTTATCATCATCTCCATTTCACAGATGAGGAAATTGAGGCTCAGAGAGGTTGAATAACCTGCTAAAAATTATCCAGGTAGGATGTGACAGTGGGAATGGCAATCGGTGGGTAGAATTAGTAAAAAGGAAGATATGAGTACGTCTATGCAGAATAACTTAAAGACATTAACTTGATTACTTTGGAAATCCCCTCAAACCTGGGTAGCAAAGTGAAATAAGTGGTATGTTAGGAAGATTATGTGGAACGTAAAGAGGTAGGAGCGTGTAGGTGGAGGAAAAGTTTTGCAGAAGCCAAAATTGGGAAAAACAAAGTTAGGGACAAGGGCTTTGATTGGGATAACAATAGTGAAAATAGAGTTGGCTGATTGAATATAAGACAATTTGGAGGGAAAAAATGAAAAGGGAAATGTGACAAACTGTATTGCATAAAAACAGGAAGGGGAAAAAGTCTAATTGTAGACCATAGTTTCTAGTTTGAGTGTTGGTAAAAATCTGGTACCACTAAAAAATGTAGGAACATGGAACAGGGGACTCTTGTGGTTCAGGAGAATAAAATAATTCAAACTTGAACACTTTAAAACTGAAGGGGATAAAAGACAACAACAAAAGGTGTGCTATAACTAACGCATTGGAAAATCGAATCATGGAAGTCAAGGGAGAAATTTCAGGAAAGAATTGTATTGGGTTTAAGGGTAGAACAGACGATTACTTCAAAAGAAAAGAGATTTATGAAAATGAGAACTGTGAATAAATTGAATGAGGCAATAAGGAAACTTTTATAAAATGGTGGCAGAAGCAGAATTTTAGAAAATGAGGCAAGAAAGATTTGAGAGTGCAAAGAAAACAAGTCTGAAGTGAACTGAGAGAGAAAGAAGCAGGACTGGATTGCAACTATAACGTGTAAAAGAAAAATTTCATCTGACCAGTGAACTGAGCAAGGAAGACTTTATTTGAGACTATTGCAGTAGGGGAGAGATTGAGCTCAACTATGCTGAATGAAAAGCTGGGAGGATTCTTAAATGTAAGGGTGAGCTAATGGAAAAGTACCGGAGGACATTGCAGAAAGATTGGTCAATGTGATTAGGCCATCCGTGTGTTTGTTAACTGGCACTTACTGAAATTAGTTTCCTACCCTCCCTTAGAGACTGGGAGGCAGGAGCTCTAATTTTCTTGATGACTACATTTCAAATGAGATGACCTCTAGTTCCTTGAGAAAGACATTACAGGTTTACATCTCAAAAAGGGAGACAAAGAATTTATAGAGCAAGTTTTCTAAAATAAAGCAAATGAGGAAGTCAGGGGCCTACAGTTAGGAAGAAGGCTAATTAAAGTTTAGTTAAGCTTAGAAGAACACTGAGACTATCTTGGTCAAATGGGAGCCACAGGTAGGTTTACTTTATTTAAGATGAAAAACATGACTCTATGGTCAGCTTTGCCTGATGTTGTCTGACCAATGATTGTCTTCTTTGGTACAAAAGATAGAAGCTTTACTTCTCTTGTGAAATGATTATCAGGTCACAAAAAGCTACCATTTTATATTCAATACATAGCTGTTTTTGAAACCCTTAACTTCAGATTTATCAGTTATTTCAGACTCAAGACACAATTTCTGGAAGCTAACTTGTGTTGCCAAAAATACTGAACAATAAAGGATGATGCACTACCTCAAAGAATTTTGGTTTTATAGATAATATCTTAAATGGCTATATTCCTCCAGTTATTCTTTAAGAGAAAGAAGCAACAACTCCTAATACAAACACCAAATATATTTTTTTAATTTCTTCTAATAGGATATTTAGAATGGTTATACTTCATTCATTTATTCAATCAATCATTATTTATTATCTACTATGTAGTTGACACTATGTTTCAGTTTTTAAAATTTGTGATTTGTACAAATCAGGAGATCATTTGTATAAATCACCAACCTCACTGAAGTTCAAACCGCAAACTGAACTGGAACTCTTCACAAATCTGTTAACTCTTCTGTAAGATTCAGGCCTCTGCCACCTAACTCATCCTTTACAGTCATCCCTTGGTATCTGTGGGAGATTCATTCCAGGACCCCCAGCAGAAACCAAAATCCAAAGATGCTCAAGTCTGTTATATAAAAGGGTGTAGTATTTGCATATAACCTATACAGTTCCTTTGTATACTTTAAATCATTTCTAGATTACTTATATTAAGTACCTAATACAATGTAAACACTATGTAAATAGTTGCCAGCAGGCAGCAAATTTAAGTTTTGCTTTTTGGAACTTTCTGGATTTTTTAAAATATTTCAATCCAAAGTTAGTTGAATCCACAGATGTGGAAACCATGGATACAGAGGGTCAACTGTAGAATGATATTCTTTCTAAAAGGTTTTGGTTTTCTACTCAAATGCCATCAATGGCGTCTGCCTATCTATTAAGTTGAAAGTTTTTAGGGTTACAATGAAGGCTTTCCTTAGTCTAATACCTTCTTCTCTATAAAATTACTTCCCTCCAGTCAAATACACCTGGAAGAATTAAGAGCTAATTAACTCACTTTAAGTTTTTAGCGATATCAGATCTATTTTATTCCTGGTAAAAGTACTGAAAGATGGGCTTCCCTGGTGGCACAGTGGTTGAGAGTCTGCCTGCCGATGCAGGGGACACGGGTTCAAGCCCTGGTCTGGGAGGATCCCACATGCCACGGAGCAACTGGGCCCGTGAGCCACAACTACTGAGCCTGCGCGTCTGGAGCCTGCGCTCTGCAACGACAGGCCGCAATAGTGAGAAGCCCGCGCACCGCGATGAAGAGTGGCCCCCGCTCGCCGCAACTGGAGAAAGCCCTCGCACAAAAACAAAGACCCAACACAGCCAAATTTAAATAAATAAATAAATTAATTAAAAATATATATACACATATATATTTTTAAAGTACTGAAAGATTGCAAAAGGATGGAATAATATAGAACAGGGCAGTTAGATGATTCAAAGATGAATTCACTTTTATCATATCTACACTAAAATATAAATTGTAGGTTTTGCTTATGCATGACAAAAAAGAACTTGTCACTAAAGTAAGAAGTGTGCTAAAAAAAATGACTCAAGTGTTAATAATTGGCCGGTGTCTAGGAGAATCAGGTATGTTAAGAGCATGGGAAACATTTAAGCTTTTCATGTCATGCCCAATGTCAAAAATTCACGTCTATAAATTTTAGGTTAAGCTAAACTGCTAGCCTATAAAAGCGCCTTGTTTTAAGACAAAAAGAGGCAAAAAAAAAAAGGGTCACAAAATACTACAATTGACATGTGTAGTAAGTTATCTCCCTAAAAATAGTATGTCTCTTTCCTAGTTATATCACCAGTAAAATGAAGTAACTAAATTTAATCTTTAAAAATAAAGGGAAATTTAAAAGTAAATTTCTCTTTCTGTCCTAACAGGGATTCATTCCCTCGACCCTAATCTATTAAATCTTACTATCTATTTTAGCAATAAACAGTGCATGAAGTGAACAGCTCTGGCCTTCTACTGATGGGCCAAGTATTCGATTCAATAGATGCAGCTGATTTGAAATTCCTGGAAGCTTCAATTTTCAGACTTCATAATTCTTTGATTATTTTAGTTCTATACTTTTATCACCTGTCTAGAGATCTCTAACAACAATGTTCACCACAGTAACACTAAAGCACTCTGAAATGAGATGGGTGTATATATATATATATATATATATATATATATATATATATATATATATATATATCTCACAAAATAATAGTGAGAACTTTAGATCTCAGCTCCTGCTGGGAACAAAGCTTTAAGAACTAAGTTCAGATGATTTCCTGCAGAGTTTACCCACCAAAACACGTTATGGTTTTGCAATTGCAGTAGGAGATTTTAAAGTATCAGTTCTAAAAAATGGTCTTATATCTCCCCCCTAAGATCTTGCTGCCCAGCCAAGAGCCTGAATTTAAAGGGAAGGGCAGGACAGAAGGTCAGATTCTTAGGGGCAGGATGCTTGCTTCATGCCAGAGGAGTTGGACTACACTTAGACAGCTATAGAGCTTCAGCTGCACAGTTGTCATCTCTCTCAGAACATCAAATAGAAATAGGCACTAGACACTTTAATTGGATCTGTACTTCAAAGAGGAGAGTACTTGGAGTGTGATGTCTTTCAGAAACCTTCCTCTTCCTAAATAAGTCATAAAAGACAAGGCTTTATATGTGGAACCTAACTCCTGTGTGTGTGTGTGTGTGTGTGTGTGTGTACTCACACATTTTAGTCATCATCAACATTACCAACAACATGGTGACTACTGCATTGTATTACAGATTCTTACTTTAAAGAGGCAAGATTATAATAATGTTTATCATCCCATGTGTTACACATGCTGTCCTATTTGGAGCTTCTCCTCTCATGCACCATGCCTACCTGGCAGTAGGATGAATTCTACTGTCACAAAGTTTATGCTAAGAGCAGGCTTATGCTCCCATTTCTGTCTCATATCTCATGGAGGCTCTTGCTGGGACCAGTGTGTTAGTGGAGGGACATTGCCTTATCAGTAGTAGGACTGATTGACACCAAGAAGACTGGATACGTGGTTGTCAGCTGTTTACAGAAGGCACCTGAAAATACCAGCTGCCTAACACCTGGAGGTCTTGGGTCCTGAGGAATGTTGTAGTGATTAGAAGCCTGAATTCCCCTGGAAAATCAAGACTGCATGCATAGCTCCTTCCTCTAGGAAAGCTGGGTTTGAGATGTCGGCCTCACCCAGTTCATATTCCAGGCAGCCCTGTATGACTTAGAAAATTCTGCTCATTGCATCTAGAATGTTTGATGTGAGTCAAGAGTTGAGATAAACTTTTTTTGCAAAGCTTATCTCAGTTGATACTGCTAATCACCCTAGGAAGCAGAAACTATTTCAATTCTTCATTTTCCAATTATGGAAACTGAAATATAACAAGATTATATAACTCCACCATGGGTACACAGTGAGTAGGAAAGCCAGTTTTTGTAGCTGGGTTTTCGAAGCACTGCAGATATATGGATTTGGCAGATGAACAGAAGGTCATTTACAAAGCATTGACCAAATTTATTTATTTTTATAGCATCAATGTATTATTGTTAGCATTAAAAATGTTACAAAAAGCAATAAACATGTTGGATTGATGTGCGATTAAGAAATATGGCTGCCAAATTTATCCCAAATAGGGAAATAACACCATTTCTTCCTGTTTATTTCTAATTAAGAATGCCAGGAGGCAGGCCGGGAAAGGCAGTATGACCAAGAGTAAGTCCACGGACTGTCATAGGTAAAATTATCAAATAGGTAGTTTGTCATCAGTTTCAGTATCTTCATAAAAACTTCAAAATTCTTGGCATGAATGACTCTGTCCAACAACCCCATAACCCTTCACACAATGAGATTCGACCAAACTCTAGCATGGCTTCTATTGGCCCAAGTCCATCTCCCTAGAAGTGACCCCAGCCACCCTCAAAATACTTGCCTGAGAAAATTCAGCATTGCCAAAGAAATTTACTGTTTGTTCTAACCAAAATATGACTATGGCCCCCTCTCTTCCCTTAGAGTAGCTACTTTAAAAAAACTTGCAGTTATAAATCATTTCTCTCCCCTTTGAGATGTAAATACTCTACCACACTAGAAATATCTCCTCAAGGACCCAGGGGTCATCTCCTTGAAATGTAAACAACTAGAGACATAGCTGTCCTGCCTCCCGGTTCCTGTGCGAGGGTAAGCCCTTAACTATGGTGGGCACCTTGTCCAATTTGCAAAAC
This sequence comes from Stenella coeruleoalba, assembly GCF_951394435.1. Taxonomy (NCBI): domain Eukaryota; kingdom Metazoa; phylum Chordata; class Mammalia; order Artiodactyla; family Delphinidae; genus Stenella; species Stenella coeruleoalba. The sequence continues at coordinate 37,362,210 of NC_137148.1, forward strand.
TAGCTTCTCTCCTAAATATATGAAAAGTTGTTTCTCTGTCAGATAAGCACCCATCAACCAACCACAATGACCACCTCCACCCCTCTTAACACCCTTACTACTTTTCTTTAGCACCCTTCAGCATTTAAAAAGCCTCCCACTTTTTTTTTTTTTTTTTAACCTCTGGTGGAGTTGAGTGAGCTCAGTTTACACTGAGTCTCTCTCCCCTACTGTAGTTGTCTGAATGAAATCTGACTTACTGGCTTTCACAGGTGTTCAGCTTTGTTTCTGTATGACATTCATGCTTATGTCAGGTCTTGACACCCTTCCTGTCTAGTCTAGATCCCTTGCAGTGATATCCAACATTTGACTTGGTATCTCCAGAAATGTCCTTACACCTGAAATTTCCCTAAAATGCCCCTATAATGTATTTACCTCTCCTAAAACTTTACTAGCCCTGTACTTTTCAGATATTAATCCACTTATGAATCACCTAGGGATGTTGTTAAAATTCAGACTCTTGCTAGTAGGTACAGGGTAGGCTCAGGATTCTGCATGTCTTTCAAGGTCCCACATGATACAGATGCATGAATCTACTTTAAGTAGCAAGACACAGGAGGAGGCCTAGTTATATTGATTGATAGACCCTCTTGGGCCATTGTTTACTGTTCAACTCAGTGATGATCTCCTTGATCATGCTGCTTAAAATAGCAAATCCTTGACATGCGAGTGAGGGCACAGGAGAAGATGGCGGAAGAGGAGGACGCACAGATCACCTTCCTCCCCACAGATACAGCAGAACTACATCTACACGTGGAACAACTCCTACAGAACACCTCCTGAACGCTGGCAGAAGGCCTCAGACCTCCCAAAAGGCAAGAAACTCCCCCACGTACCTGGGTAGCGTAAAAGGAAAAAGAATAAACAGAGACAAAAGGATAAGGATGGGACCTGCACCAATGGGAGGGAGCTGTGAAGGAGGACAGGTTTCCACACACTAGGAAGCCCCTTCGCAGGCGGAGACTGTGGCTGGCGGAGGGGGGAAGCTTCGGAGCCGCGAAGGAGAGCACAGCAACAGGGGTGCGGAGGGCAAAGCAGAGAGATTCCCACACAGAGGATCGGTGCCGACCAGCACTCACCAGCCGAAGACGCTTGTCTCCTCAACGGGCGGGGTGCGCGGGGCGGGCGGGGCTGGGAGCTGAGGCTCGGGCTTCGGGCGGATCCCAGGGAGAGAACTGGGGTTGGCGGCGTGAACACAGCCTGAAGGGGCTAGTGCGCCACGGCTAGCCGGGAGGGAGTCCGGGAAAAGGTCTGGAGCTGCCGAAGAGGCAAAAGCCTTTTTCTTGCCTCTTTGTTTCCTGGTACGCGAGGAGAGGGGATTAAGAGCGCTGCTTAAAGGAGCTCCAGAGACGGGTGTGCGCCGCGGCCATCAGCGCGGACCCCAGAGACGGGCATGAGACGCTAAGGCTGCTGCTGCCGCCACCAAGAAGCCTGTGTGAGAGCACAGGTCACTATCCACACCTCATTTCCGGGGAGACTGTGCAGCCTGCCACTGCCAGGGTCCCGTGATCCAGGGACAACTTCCCCGGGAGAACGCACGGCGCGCCTCAGGATTGGTGCAACGTCACGCTGGCCTCTGCCGCCGCAGGCCCGCCCCGCACTCCGTACCCCTCCCTCCCCCCAGCCTGAGTGAGCCAGAGCCTTGGAATCAGCTGCTCCTTTAACCCTGTCCTGTCTGAGCGAAGAACAGAAGCCCTCAGGAGACATAGAGGCAGAGGCGGGGCCAAATCCAAAGCTGAGCCCCTGGGAGCTGTGAGAACAAAGAAGAGAAAGGGAAATCTCTCCCAGCAGCCTCAGAATCAGCGGATTAAAGCTCCACAATCAACTTGATGTACCCTGCATCTCTGGAATACCTGAAGAGACAACGAATCATCCCAAATTGAGGAGGTGGACTTTGGGAGCAAGATAGATTCTTTTTTCCCCTTTTCCTCTATTTGTGAGTGTGTATGTGTATGCTTCTGTGTGAGATTTTGTCTGTATAACTTTGCTTTCACCATTTGTCCTAGGATTCTGTCCGTCCGTTTTTTGTTTTTTTTTTACTTTAAAAATTTTTTTCTTAATAATTATTTTTTACTTTTTATTTTAATAACTTTATTTTACTTTATCTTACTTTATTTTATCCTCTTTCTTTCTTTCTTTCTTTCTTTCTTTCTTTCTTTCTTTCTTTCTTTCTTTCTTTCTATTTTTTCTCCCTTTTATTCTGAGCCGTGTGGAGGACAGGCTGTTGGTACTCCAGCCAGGCATCAGGGCTATGCCACTGAGGTCGGAGAGCCAAGTTCAGGACACTGGTCCACAAGAGACCTCCCAGCTCCACGTAATATCAAACGGCAAAAATCTCCCAGAGATCTCCATCTCAACACCAGCACCCAGCTTCACTCAACGACCAGCAAGATACAGTGCTGGACACCCTATGCCAAACAACTAGCAAGACAGGAACACAACCCTACCCATTAGCAGACAGGCTGCCTAAAATCATAGTAAGGCGACAGACACCCCAAAACACACTATCAGACGTGGAGCTGCCCACCAGAAAGACAAGATCCAGCCTCATCCACCAGAACACAGGCACTAGTCCCCTCCACCAGGAAACCTACACAACCCACTGAACCAACCTTAGCCACTGGGGACAGTGACCGAAAACAACGGGAACTACGAAGCTGCAGCCTGCAAAAAGGAGACCCCAAGCACAGTAAGATAAGCAAAATGAGAAGACAGAAAAACACACAGCAGATGAAGGAGCAAGGTAAAAACCCACCAGACCAAACAAATGAAGAAGAAATAGGCAGTCTACCTGAAAAAGAATTCAGAATAATGATAGTAAAGATGATCCAAAATCTTGGAAATAGAATAGAGAAAATGCAAGAAACACTTAACAAGCACCTAGAAGAACTAAAAGGAAACAACCAATGATGAACAACACAATAAATGAAATTAAAAATACTCTAGAAGGGATCAATAGCAGAATAACTGAGGCAGAAGAATGGATAAGTGACCTGGAAGATAAAATAGTGGAAATATCTACTGCAGAGCAGAATAGAGAAAAAAGAATGAAAGGAACTGAGGACAGTCTCAGAGACCTCTGGGACAACATTAAACGCACCAACATTCGAATTATAGGGGTCCCAGAAGAAGAAGAGAAAAAGAAAGGGACTGAGAAAATATTTGAAGAGATTATAGTTGAAAACTTCCCTAATATGGGAAAGGAAATAGTTAATCAAGTCCAGGAAGCACAGAGAGTCCCATACAGGATAAATCCAAGGAAAAACACGCCAAGACACATATTAATCAAACTATCAAAAATTAAATACAAAGAAAACATATTAAAAGCAGCAAGGGAAAAACAACAAATAACACACAAGGGAATCCCCATAAGCTTAACAGCTGATCTTTCAGCAGAAACTCTCCAAGCCAGAAGGGACTGGCAGGACATATTTAAAGTGTTGAAGGAGAAAAACCTACAGCCAAGATTACTCTACCCAGCAAGGATCTCATTCAGATTTGATGGAGAAATTAAAACCCTTACAGACAAGCAAAAGCTGGGTCTTCTGCCCATTTTTGGATTGGGTTGTTTGTTTTCTTGTTATTGAGCTGCATGAAATGCTTGGAAATTTTGGAGATTAATCCTTTGTCAGTTGCTTCGTTTGCAAATATTTTCTGCCATTCTGAGGGTTGTCTTTTCGTCTTGTTTATGGTTTCCTTTGCTGTGCAAAAGCTTTGAAGTTTCATTAGGTCCCAGTTGTTTATTTTTGTTTTTATTTCCATTTCTCTTGGAGTCGGGTCAAAAAGCATCTTGCTGTGATTCATGTCATACAGTGTTCTGCCTATGTTTCCCTCTAAGAGTTTGATAGTGTCTGGAGTTACATTTAGGTCTTTAATCCATTTTGAGTTTATTTTTGTGTATGGTGTTAGGGAGTGTTCTAATTTCATACTTTTACATGTAGCTGTCCAGTTTTCCCAGCACCACTTATTGAAGAGGCTGTCTTTTCTCCACTGTATATCCTTGCCTCCTTTATCAAAGATAAAGTGCCCACATGTGGGTGGGTTTATCTCTGGGCTTTCTATCCTGTTCCATTGATCTATATTTCTGTTTTTGTGCCAGTACCATACTGTCTTGATTACTGTAGCTTTGTAGTATAGTCTGAAGTCAGGGAGCCTGATTCCTCCAGCTCCATTTTTCGTTCTCAAGATTGCTTTGGCTATTTGGGGTCTTTTGTGTTTCCATACAAATTGTGAATTTTTTTGTTCTAGTTCTGTGAAAAATGCCAGTGGTAGTTTGATAGTTTTTCAGAAACAGACATTTCTCCAAAGAACATATACAGATTGCCAACAAACACATGAAAGAATGCTCAACATCATTAATCATTGGAGGAATGCAAATCAAAACTACAATGAGATATCTCACACCAGTCAGAATGGCCATCATCAAATAATCTAGAAACAATAAATGCTGAAGAGGGTGTGGAGAAAAGGGAACCCTCTTGCACTGCTGGTGGGAATGTGAATTGGTACAGCCACTATGGAGAACAGTATGGAGGTTCCTTAAAAAACTACAAATAGAACTACCATACGACCCAGCAATCCCACTACTGGGCATATACCCTGAGAAAACCATAATTCAAAAAGTGTCATGTACCAAAATGTTCATTGCAGCTCTATTTACAATAGCCAGGACATGGAAGCAACCTAAATGTCCATCAACAGATGAATGGATAAAGAAGATGTGGCACATACATACAATGGAATATTAATCAGCCATAAAAAGGAACGAAATTGAGTTATTTGTAGTGAGGTGGCTGGACCTAGAGTCTGTCATACAGAGTGAAGTAAGTCAGAAAGAGAAAAACAAAGACTGCATGCTAACACATATATATGGAATCTAAGGAAAAAAAAAAAAAAAGGTCATGAAGAACCTAGGGGTAAGACGGGAATAAAGACACAGACCTACTAGAGAATGGACTTCAGAATATGGGGAGGGGAAAGTGTAAGCTGTGACAAAGTGAGAGAGTGGCATGGACATATATACACTACCAAACGTAAAATAGATAGCTAGTGGGAAGCAGCCGCATAGCACAGGGAGATCAGCTCGGTGCTTTGTGACCACCTAGAGGGGTGGGGTAGGGAGGGTGGGAGGGAGGGAGACGCAAGAGGGAAGAGATATGGGAACATATGTATATGTATTGCTGATTCACTTTGTTATAAAGCAGAAACTAACATACCATTGTAAAGCAATTATACTCCAATAAAGATGTTAAAAAAAAAATGCGAGTGACAGAGAGGTCTGCCACCTGCTTAAGGCCAAAAAAAGTCCCCAGTGCCATGTTCCTCTCCTTGGTCTGACACCTCTGATTGCCAACAGTGTGCCCATGACACATATCTGTGAGAGGGGAAAACTGGGACCAATAAAGGGTTTCTTTTGACATTTCTAAAAAAAAAACCCCAAAAATAGCAAATCCTCCTCAATCCCTATTCTTGACTCTGCCTTTTCTCTTTCCTGCATTGTTTTTCTCCAAAGCTCTTTTCACCATCTGAATTATTATATATCTTATTTACTTATGATGTATTCCTTCCCAGAAGGATATAAGCATCATGAAGGAACAGATTTATGTCTTTCTTGTCTACAGCCATATCCACATCATCCAGAATACTTCTTGCCACACCATATGTGTTTAAGGAATGATTTTGATGAATTAGTAGACCATTCTAAATTATATAGTTCCAAATTATAGGTAGAACTAATGGCTTAGTGTGATTGAACCACTAAGGCAACATGTATATAAGAAATGGACATAAATGAAACCAAATGGAGTGATTAAATAGCAGGATTCTAAGCAACACAAGGGAAATATTATGGATAAAAGGACTAACAGACCTTCTTTAGATGTTACCATCCTGGTGAGTCCTCTGGCTGTTCAAAGAATCAGCTACTGCTGGGCAGTCTGCAAGATTGAGTGGTTGATTAATTGATTAATTAATTAATTATTGCAAAATAAGGCCCATGATCCTTCTATTTTTAGGTTATTTTTTAATAATTATATTCTGCATTTTAAATTTTATAAATCTGATAATAGGAAGCCTGTAGGAAATATAGTCCAATTCTCATTTTCAAATTAATTTGACAACTTTTCCCTTGCTGCTGCCTATTCTTACTCATGTTTATTCTTCCCAACTCCAAATATTTACTTTCTATTATAAAATGTACTGTTATATAAAAGTTAGAAATCTGTTTAGCAGTAATGCTAATACAGAGAATGAAGCACGAATCCCTACACATATCAGTATTTAGGACAATGATTCTTAACCCTATCTATACCCCTTTTTTATAACTAATATTTTGTAATAATCCCATTACTCTTCTGAAATGAGTGTCATTGATGGAATAAAACAAATTTTTAATGAACACATGTTGTTTCTTATGTGTAATGTGAATCAGACCTTATAAAAAAGTATTTGTGGTAAAATAGTTTTAAAATTAATGTATAAATATTAGTACATAGATCAGAAATTTTTTTTTTTTACTTCCTATACAAACCCCACACTCTAGGGATTGGTACCCATTAGATTGGAGCTCTTTACAAAAAAGAATTCTGCTGTTGTAAGTACAGGAGACAATATGATAGTATGCAGTTTTGTGTGAGCGTATATAGTGTTAGGGGATTTCTTGTGTAATCCTTTGACAACCTTTCACTCTTGAGTATGCTCTAGTAGTAGCAGAAACCCTCTATGTGTCCTGCCCTAATCACCTAGAGATATCCCCTCCTGCTGAGCCATTCTTTGCCCATCAATGTGTTTGCTTCTTTTTCAGTTGAAAAGCTGCATTTTAGTTCTTTCTTATTTCTGAATAGGCCACATTTTCAGGCCTTTTCACAGTCTTAGTTCAATCTATACCCTTCCCTCTCCAAAATAGTGACTTTTTTTTGAAGGGGAGTACCCAGGATTTATATTGATGCTATGGTTAATATCTCATGGATAAGATGTAAGATTAGTTCTGAAACATAGGCATAAAAATATCTCAATGTTTCCTGAAAATTTCCTCCTTCCTAATGTATCTTATATTTCTAATATGTTGAAACTGAGTTCCTATAACCTATGGCTTCTCCCTTCACTTTCACCGTTATAAGCTAACTAGTTCTGCCTCATTATTTTATTTGTTACTTATAAAACTTTGTGATTTCCTTTGAAATGCGTATCTTTGCTTAAGGAATACATTTTTAGCTACATTATAAACAAGAGTATGTGATTATTTGAGAAGACTTGTCATAACAAATAAGGAGATTATTAGGTACATTGTTACAAAAGGTTCATAGAAAACATCTTTAAAGAGATTGAAGGATCTATGAAAATATAGCAGAAAGGAAGTAGGAAGAGAGAATGTGGTAATAAGTGAAGACAACAATCAGCCCCTCCATAATGAACCAAGTTCTATGCTACATATTCTAAAGTAGATCTTCATAAGCTCTTCTATGTCATATTCCTTTTTGTTCTTTAGAATTAATAAGGTGACACTCTTCACTATCAAAATGAATATTTAAACCTCTTTTCATGTATATATTTGATCTCCTTCAGTGTCACTTTTCCTCTTTTCATGCACTGTACTTGAATTGCTCCTGCAATGTATATTGTTGGCAGAGTTTGTTTCCTTGTGAATCCAAGGGCCTGTAACCCCTTTGGATCCTAAAACAATTCCTGGTAAGGTGGGGAGGTAGAAGTCTTGATTTGCGTTGACGTATAGAAGATTAGATTAGGATAGCTTAAGAACGGAGATGTGTCAGTTTTTGGCTGGTGGTCAATTCCCCTAATTTTTCTTGCTCTCAGATCTAAAATAAATGAAAAAAGTCAGTTTTCAAAATTTTCAAAGTCATGATCTCCTTATATAACATAAGCCTTTCTGTCAAATACTTCATAATCTGGAGAGATACAGCATCTTTAGAAGTGTCACAACTTATTTTTGCAAGAAACTATGCTATTTTTTGCCATGAAAGAAACATGTGTTTTGAGATTATGCTAAGAAAATAGTCAGGAATTACTTTTGATGGGCTATCACAGACACAATATTTTGCAGCTATAAACTAATTCTTTAGGTAGATATAATTATTGAAGTCACTTGAAAAGTGTGCAGAAAAGTTTACCTTTTACTGTCATACAATATATTTTGCAACTTAAAGGAAATCAAAACTACTACTACTACTAGGAAAAAGGTATATCTTAGACCTACTTAGGGCCAGAACTTTTTCTGGGACATATTTTACTGTCCTTTTGGAAAGCAGTTACCATTCATGTTAAAATGCTTGAGCAATTTTCTGACAGAATTTCAAGAAGTTAAGATCTTTACTGGGAATATTTCCTCACTCTACTAATACTCAAATTTATAAAGAGGTTGATAATCTTTAACCAGATAATTTTCTAAAAAGTGATTGTTAAACTGATTTTTTTTTTCTTACAAAATAGTTCAACCTAGATGGAACGTTTGGATTGGCTTACTCAGAACTCTCTTGTCAAGTTTGAACTAAAATTTTGACATATGTTTGTAATCAATTTATATGACAAATTGTTTTAATAAAAAGATAAAATCTCAAAGCTTGCCAACATTCATATCTTGGGGTAATTAACAAAATCATGTAGTAGACTTCTGCTTATGTGGTTCATGTAAAGCCTAATAATAAACTAGCTTGGGAAAGACTAAGCTTTCATTACGCATACCAGCTTAAGGAGCTATTATCTGAGAGTTTCAAATATGGAGAAATTAAAATTTAATACTGTTTATTCACAGAAATATAGGATGTCATATGTAAGGTAAATAATCATTCCTTCAAAAAGAACTATGCAAAACAAGCCCAAATCAATAGGTTTGATCATTGTTCTTCTATTAGCATTAAAAAAACCCCAAAAAACCTTAGGTTGTATATAAAGCTATAGTTACTAGACCTTTATAGATAAATATTACAGATGTTTAGAATCTTGAGAGTTTGAATTTGGGAAGCTATACATATCTAAAGGGTCTTGGAACATGTCTAAAAGGCCTTCAAAGACAATTTATGAGCCACACATAAAAATAATCATAATTGTTTTTGATCGCAAATAGTGATGCCAAGCTAGATCATTGACTGTATGAAGAAAATTGGACTTCAAATGAGTTTTGGCTGACTCCCAAAATGGAATTTACTGTTACCCAGTAGAGAAAAACCACAGTTGTGGATACTCATATCAACTTGCTACTGGTCCTTAGATGTTCTGAATTGGGTGGTCAAATATATTTTGACTCATGCTACTGGCTTTGGGATATATGTTTAGCATTTTAAGGTAATTACTGTGAAGAGGACAATTACTTGAATCTTTCCATATGCTTGTTTATAAGCCAATACTGTTAATATCTATTTTTGATTTTTAGCATGGAGTTATATGGAGACTATATGCTATATAGTGTATGCAAGTTTTTTATCCATTAAATACTGTTTAATATTTCTCAAATGAAATACTTCATTATGTTAGATATCATACTTTAAGCAACTCAAAACTGCACCTTTTCAATACAATTGAGGGAGTTATCAAAACAGAAAAGCAATCAAGTATTACAAAATCACTAATATTTTCTTCTAAACAATTATAATAAAATTATCTTTTTCTGGTGGCAGATTTGTGAATATATCATAAAATTTTTCCTGTATAGAGAAGTTCGTGCTTTCACACCCTGAATCTATGAAGGAAATGATGAAGAACAAAACGACAAATATTAATGGAAATGTCAATTGCTCCCAGAGAAGGAAGGAATGTGGCCTCTGGTGAAAAACTCCAAAATGGGAGGAGGAGGAATATGGCCAGTTTGCTTCTATTATAAATCCTTGATGAATTTCGGCAAGGTACTTTCTACTTTCTTTGTTCTCTTTTAAAAGCGGAGATTTTCCTCATGATTGACTTCAGTGTTGGCCAGTTTATAAAATATAGATGCTATTTTTTAAAAAGGATCAAAATTACTTAAGAAAGTCACTGCCTTTGAGTGGCAGTAGCAGGTATACTTAACCCTAAATACAACAGCAAATCTTCTTTCTTCCATCCGATTTTCTTGGAAAAAGGACAGAGTGAATAAAGTTATAGAGCTAACAATTCAGGGACTTCTCTGGTGGTGCAGTGGTTAGGAATCCACCTGTGATGCAGGGGACATGGGTTTGAGCCCTGGTCCGGGAGGATCCCACACGCCGTGCACGGAGCAACTAAGCCCGTGCGCCACAACTACTGAGCCTGCGCTCTAGGGCCCGTGAGCCACAACTACTGAGCCTGTGCTCTAGAGTCCATGCTCCGCAACCAGAGAAGCCACCGCAATAAACCTGCGCACTGCAACGAAGAGTAGCCCGCCCTCACTCGCTGCAAAGCCCGTACACAGCAGCGAAGACACAACGCAGCCAAAAATAAATAAATTAAAAAAAAAAAAAAGATCTGAGTTAGAAGCACATGATGCTCAAAAAAAAAAAAGAAAGAACAATTCAATGCATGCAGCCAGTCACACTTTTAAAAATTGTGACCATTCCTTTCAGCTATTGATGCTCAGCACCCAATTGTGCTATAAGGACCTCATTTCTTTCATATTGTACAGTGTAAGCAATTTTTCAAATAGAGCATGTAATAAAACTTTGCTAGGTGTAGTGCACAGGAATAAAATAATCACATCTGGGTTTTAGGGCACATATTCTAGAAGGATAGAGGTAGAAGGGAGAGAAACCTTGTTGTAAACGATGGAAGTGAGATTCACAGTAGCGAAGTAGCATAGTAAAATGAACAAACATAAACACTTAAGTGAAAAAAAAGGCGTGGAGTCTTTAAAAATAAGCCTGAAAGACAGTAGAGATCGCTTGTACTTTGAAGTGTAAATAATTCAGGATCTGAAATAATACACCTAAAATTCAAAACACATCATATTGTTTAAATCACCCAAGTCCATTAGGATTACTCTAGTAACTCGACTGTGTACTTTATAGTGTCTTCCAGATGTTATGCTCATTTAAGTTTGTAACTGGAAAAGCAACCACCTTTGGAAAGTGGAGCAGCTTCCATCTGGGAATTATTCACTTAAGGAGTGGTGATAGAGACCGGGAGACAGGCTATTTATTTGATGACTATAATCTATTTGCACTCCTGCCATTTTTCCTTAGAGTTTTTGAGAATCCTTCACTCACTGCAATATACTCTATCTCACGCTTTGGGTTTGATTCAAAATCCACTTGTATACGGAGGTTCTGTCACCGTCCGAAGCCTTTGCAAGACCGAAGGCTATCATAGAATAGGTTTGTATATGTAAACTATAGGGCAATTATTTGTCATCCCCATATCCAATAATAGCACAGAAATGCCTGTATTTTGAAATTGGACAACAACCGCGTGCTATGGAAGCACAGTGTGAAGAACTGAAAAAAAACCCCTCAACTTGTACATTATAGAAGAGGTAAAAAACACAGAAATAGCTGGAAAATCCATGTTCTATTTAAGTTCTTTTCTTTCTACAGTTAGAGAATACCTATAATTAATTTTATGATGATTACCAAGTAAAAGCCCTCTTGGAAATCTTATGATGTAAAGATAGAAAGACAGAGGCAAATCTGTACTCTTTAATAAAACAAAATGTTTGATTAGAGTATATTGATAAAATAAAATATTCATGATTTTAGTTTATTTTCTATTGAATTTATTAATAATCTTTATATATGTATGGCTTTGAGCAAAGACAAAAGAAATTCTCTAACTCGTCCCTGATCATACAGTTGTTGTAAGAATCAGCTATTTTACTATTTTCCCAGCAGCAGAAAGACCAATCTTTTCAATAATACATTTCTTTCTGTACAGTTTAAAACTCCATACTTATGGGTTTACCTATGTACAGAGAAAAGAGGTCACTTTTCAACTAGCAATGGACTTTTATGTTACAGGAATGTGAGTCAATTTTTTTTTACCTAAGTATATATATTCATACATATATATGTATATAATTTACCCTGTACCACTTTATTAGTTTGACATATAAACCTTAGGGGTTTTTTTTTTGTCCATTCTATTACAAAGTGAATAAAAATTTTATGGTTGCACTGAAAGACCATGCAATTCAATTTTGCTTATGTTTCCCAATAGTGCTCAAAATAAAAAAAAATTTATATATATAAAAATATTTCACTACCAAACCCATTAGTCCTATCAAATGTAAACCTTTAATAATTTAAAGGACCAATACATGATCTTAATAAATCGAAGTTAATTCTCAATAGTTTAATAAAATAAGAGTTTTGTACTGATATATAAATGGTCTTGCAGCTTCCACATAGGTTCTAGGTAGACTGAACAATCCCTTTTTCACACCGTCCCTGATGCGCCATCAGAGGTCACCAGCACATTCATGATAACATCGCACTGACTAGCATGGTTGATTCCTTCCACACAAGCTGGGATCTGTTAGAAATTAAACGTAACAACTCATTCTGATATTATAAGTATTATATCCATAAAAGGCATAACAGGCAGCATGGATCCATTTTAGAGTTTTTGCTTTTGTTTTTGTTTTCTGTCCTCAAGTCTATCTGGAGGCCCTGCCCCATTTAATGTGTAATCTTTGTTAAGTTCTTCTTAAATGTATCGCCAGTGTCAGAGATACGGAAGACTTCCACTTTAGGTCATTCTCTTAACGGGTTATTTACGGAAGTCGGTTATTAGGAATCTTCCAATTGTGTTCCAGTCATCACCACATTCGTGGGTTGTGTTAGGCACAAATGCTTTCTAAGGGACTTCTTTGAGAAGAAGCAGATGTTCACAGATCATGAAAAGAGTCAAGGAAACAGACAAACAACAAAAACGATGCTCACAGACATTCAGTTTGACCCCTGCTTGCTGTCACCATGTCTGTACTTTTTTCAGCACATTTAAAATAACAAACCTCCCATCTAAGGGCTATGTTAGTCACCACATGTCTTAAGATTTACTAACCATTTAGTTACAATACACAAAGAGCAAAGTGTGTGTTCCCAAACAGATATGATGCTATAGTGTATTTATTTTTTAAAATTAACACCGCAGTAAACTACCAATTACAGTGAAGACACAGAACACACTGGCAACTCCAAATCAAGCTGTGGTTTACAAATCATTATTTAAATGATGATAATAATAATAATAACATTAAATGAAAGTGAAAACCTCACTTCTATACTTAAGTCAGAGATCCAAGTCAGCCTTATAGGAATTTTAAGATAGGCAATTAATGAATGGTTATACTTTTCCAGAAATGAGAAATACTGTAAGCCTTTCCCTACAATGACTGCTTTGAATGTATTTTCTTTTTTTCCAAAAAGCATGCAGGGACTATTTTCAGATGCTTGATTATGGCAAGAAGGAAGAAAAGTAATGATTTTTGGTGTAATACAAGCAATTTGTAGAATCGAGCATACAATTTTGCATAAAACATTGCAGGTTAAAATAATATTGTAGGTTTCAAGCCATTGCATTACAGTTGACTAACTGTCACAATTAGGTGTTGTAAAATTTAAAACTCTAAGTTTTGAAGTGAAGCAATAAAACTAAATTCTTAAACGATGACTTTTACCTTCACACAGCACAGAATAGCTATCTTTGTTTGGGTTGAAAAAGTTATTTACAACTAACATTGATTGAGTCTTGGTAAAAGTCCGATAACACATGAAGAGAAATATCCCCTCAGCTTTCTGAAAGATCGATGGACATGTTTGTGGTTAGAGACAGTCATAACAGCATCAATGCTAGTCTCCTACCATGGCCAAGCATATGGTGTGTTCTTTAACCTAATTCAAAACTCAAAGCACCAAAATACAATTTAGATCTAGAAAATGGGACTTGCTATTTAATCCTCCGTAACTGATGATTAACAATTTAGATGCAGAGACACTGCTAATGAGAAAAGTTTTGATTGGTGCTGTTTAGTAGCTCACTTGAGTTGCCTTTTTAAAATCAGAGTTTTGCTTCCATTGAATCCAAGAACTCTTCATAAAATAGAGAAATACATATATCAAAGGAATTAAGTAAAAGTAGGTTAAAAATAAATAATCTTACAACAACATTTTAAATCCTTTAATGATTTAAAGAAAGGAAGACATAAAACACTGAATGCTAAACAAGTCTTTTGAACTTTTCTTGAGATTTTTAGATATAGATTTAATAGTATATGTGTGTATATATATATATTTTTTACATTTTGCATGTAGGCCAGAGCTGTCTAAAATATCTCTTCATAGTAGGCTATAGGGATCTATCAGGAGATAGAATAAAATAAGATCTGAGAATATTCTCAGTTTATTAGAGTATTTCTTTCTGCTTTGACAATCAGCAGGCATCATAAATTTGAAGCAAATCTTGGCTTTTCTGTCTCTGGGTCTGTATGTAAGACTGAGGAAGACTCCCTCTGGTGAGCAGCTGCTGGTGGAGGGGGTGCCGGTGGGACTCCCCGGCTGGGGGGGATGGCTCCCGATGACATCTGTCGGAACAGGGTGACCCGCTGGGGGACCGTGCCCCTGATCCCTGCCTGCAGGCCCGAGCCGTGCACCGTGGTCACGGGTGGAGGGATGGACGCCAGGGACTCGCCCACAGTGGGATGTGGTCTGGAAATCAGGGTGGAAACCTCATGGGGCAGCGAGGGCTGCGAGGCCGAGAGGGGCCTGACTTCTCGGGTCAGGCTGGTGTTGTGAAGCGCCTGCGTGCTCTTGTGCACTTCGTTTTTCGGTGCGGAGCTGCTGGGTGTCTGTGGAGTCTGGGGCTGCTGCTTGGTCTGCGGTGGCTGCTGTGCCTGCTGCTGAGTGAGTGACAGCTGGGAAGCAGTGGGGGAGGCGTAGTGGAAAGTTCGAGTGGCTAACGGGCTCTGAACGGGAGGGCTGCAGACCGCAGTGGCGTAGGAGCAGGGCGAGAGGATGGCCGACGGCTGGGGGGTCTGTGTGCTGGGGCTGGGGGAGTGCAGGTTGCCATGAGACAGACTGGTGGCTGTGTACACCGGCGGAGATTGCGTCCTCCCGCGAGAGGTCGGGGTGGTAGTTGAAGACGTGGAATTCAGGGCTGTCATTTGAGGGTAACTGATGGGACCGATGGCCTGCACCATCTCCCTGTCGTGTTTCACAATCTGCTTCAGGATCTCGTTCTCCTGATTGTTGAAAACTCCAGTGTTCAGATCCTTCTGGAACTTTTGCAGAAGAATTGAATTTTTCTTTCCTGTCAGCGAAAGGAAGATAGGCACTTAGAAAGTCTATAAGTGACTGATGACAACTCCAAGCGCAACTGGCTCCTGCAAACAGAATGATGGCAGTGTTTCATAGAAGAGGCTTAAAAGCCAAGCACTCACCTTTAGACACCAAATAGACACATGGCTCCTGTCTCTCACGCTTCCTGTATCTTTCTGGGAAATCTCACCTTCTGTACGAGTCAAGTTGAAAAGTCTGTAATATGGCAAAAGCCATCTTACAGAAGAAATGGAGAGATCTGCATGAGGGTTACCTTGGGAGAAGAAAGGGCATTTGGAGCAGGATGGGCCCGAAGTCAAGATTTCAGTTTAAAGCTTCTTTTTCAAGAAAGGGCAATGGAATACATACTATGTGACAGGCACCCTACCCAAGGCTTTAGGCAGATTTATTTTATTTAATCCACAACTCTTTGCGGTAAGTGTGCTCATAATCCCACTTCACCCAAAAGGAGACTGGAACATAAGAAGGTTAAGAGTAATGTCCAAGAAAACATAGTTAATAAGTGACAGAGCTGGGACAGGAAACCAGTAGATCTGATCACAGATTTACTACGGACTATGAAGCAGCCACATCTATATCACGTTGAGTGTTTGCTGGAAATGAAGTCTCCTGGACCTCATCCACTTGCTGCACCAGATGCTGCCTTTTACTATGATCCCCTAGTAGTTGTCACATGCAAGTTTGAGAAGCAAAGGCCTTTGCTTTTGACCAGTGCCCTACACCAGTGGTTCTCTGCTGTACCTGCATATTTTTGTCATCTCTAGAGCTTTAAGAGTTACTTATTTACATCTGCACCCTAACAATTAAATCAGAATAAACAGACATGGGTCCAGATTTTGGTACTTTAAAATAAACTTTCCCCAGGGGATTCTTGTGTGCAGCCAGATTGAGAACTATTTCATAATCTTACTTTTTTTTTTTTTTTTTTTGCGGTATGTGGACCTCTCACTGTTGTGGCCTCTCCCGTTGCGGAGCACAGGCTCCAGACGCACAGGCTCAGCGGCCATGGCTCACGGGCCCAGCCGCTCCGTGGCATGTGGGATCTTCCCAGAGCGGGGCACGAACCCGTGTCCCCTGCATCGGCAGGCGGACTTTTAACCACTGCGCCACCAGGGAAGCTCTATCTTTCCTCTTCTGAGAGGTTGTTGTGAGGATTCAGGGGCATAATGTATGGCAAGCTCTCAGCTCATTCTAGAACCTCAACAAGTATTACCTCTCCTTCTCGCTATTGTCTTTGGAGTGGTTTGCAATAAGGAGATGTTCTCTGGCAAAATAACAATTAGCACCAATTGTAGGTTGATGTAAGAGGGGAAAATCAGTGACTTTTTAATGGCATCATCACCTAGGTAAATATGGTAACTGAAAAGTAAATCAATTTGCCATATCACTAAATAAAGTATCACATCTAAACTAACAAGGAATATTTTCAAATGGAAATGTATGATATAATTTACTTGGCTGCTGGGAAAGGCAATCATTTTAAATGACTGCCAAAATGAATAGTTCTCTCTCTCCTTACAGAATTGTCCTAATTTCCCAAAGAACAAAACTTCTACGTTAGTAGAAAACATAAATGCTTACTTTGCATATACCCTTAATTAACTATAACATATGCATTTATAAGCAATGGCCACAGCACTGAGAAGGATAATATTTTTTTTGTGATCATGTGAATAGTCAACATTTCATAATCTAAGTATCTGGGACCTTGTGGAAAAATACTATAACTTTTAATGCACTGTTAGAATTTTGTGAAGATTAAAAATGGAAATACTGGTGCTCACTAGCAATTTTATTGCCTATATTATTGATTGCAAACTGTTTCATGCAAACTTTCTTATAAAAAATTAACTGTAATAAATTAGATGAAAGTGATGCTCTATCAGATTAACAGAAATTCTCTATTGAAATATCCTGATTTGATGCTTTTGCAAAATATGTTTAGCTGGCTTAGGAAGAAAACTCATATGCTCAGAAATTAGTCTCTGGCTCTACCATGAACACTCACACACCACAAAGAGGGAAGTTATTTTCAAATTAAGTAAAGATGCTTTTAGGTATACTCGCTTCTTTTATGGGCACTGTCTTCTGGACACTCCGTCCTGTTACATCTCTAAGTTATCAATAAGATTTTTAATATGTGTCCTGTGTCTAATGGTAATGTCCAAATACTACATTTACTTCTCCTAACCTAATTTCAGATCCTTATGCACTCTGTTGTCCTACCAATATAGAAGAAAAGAAAGATGTAAAGTGCAGAAGAAAAGCTGACGCAACCATACGTCAATCAAAAGTCCTTACCTTTAATAAAAATGAAGCAGTTGAAGTATCTCTTTATTTACTTCCCAGTGATCCCAACCCCAATCTCCTTTGAGTTCACTGATTCCTTCATCCCTCCCTAACTCTCTTCAACAATATTCATTGTGTACTAGGCACTGTGAATGTAATAGTAAATGAGATATGATCTCTACATTCATAAAGCTTAGCATCTCTAGAGCAATTTAAATAATAAAAGCAGTGCTGTGATGGAGGAACTTCCCAGTAGTAAGGGAGAATATCTCCAGGGTACTCAGACTATTAAGAGGGTAGAAGGTCAAAGAAGGTTTCTACAGGGACGTGATGTCTAAACTGAGATATGAAAGCTAGTAGAGTTAAGCAGGGAAAGGGAACAGAGGAGGGTAGGGTGCAGGAGGAGGATCTGGGTGTGGAACATGAATGCATATCACCTTCCAACATCAGAATGTTCTAGCATATCTTGGGAAGTTAACAGCAAGCCAATCTGATCTAACTTTACTATGGCAATTATTCAAATCTTTAAACCAATGTAACTAGTAAGGTCTAACTTACATATTTTTATTTGAGAGCAGAGAAGATTTTTAAGATAAGTTGATGTTTGCAAAGTAAAGCATCTATGTGGGCACTTCTATTAAGGTTTTTTCTGCTTGAGTCTGTATTACAAACATTTCAAGAAGTTTCTACTGAGACAATGAAAATACACAAGTTTTCAATTCTTAATATAAGAATAAATGTAAAGTTGATCCTTAAAAATGAAAAAAAAAGCCTTGTGATAAAATTTAGTTTGTAATGTAGACTCATACTATTGCATTTTTAGTTCTATTTTAATGCTGTGTAGAATTTTTAATCATTGTTTTTTACCTTAAGATTCAAATTGTTTTGGTATCACTGGTGAAATCAGATTGCGTAGCTAGAAAAAATAGAGATGAATAAACAAACCTAGAATACTTAGAAGAGAAAGTTAGATAGAGCCTCAGATCTTTCTAGAAATATGGCTAGAGCTAATTGCTATTTCTATATTTCTATGTTAATTAATAAGCAATCTATATACTAGCATTTGGGACTTATGATTGCAAATATGTATCAGCCCACTAGATTAAAACTGAATTGTGGGCTTCCCTGGTTGGCGCAGTGGTTGAAAGTCCGTCTGCAGATGCAGGGGACACGGGTTCGTGCCCCGGTCTGGGAAGATCCCACATGCCGCGGAGCGGCTGGGCCCGTGAGCCATGGCCGCTGAGCCTGCGCGTCTGGAGCCTGTGCTCCGCAACGGGAGAGGCCACAACAGTGACAGGCCCGCATACCGCAAAAAACAAAAAACAAAACTGAATTGTGCACAAAGAAGAAAACTGAACAGAGTACCTATCCGATCTAGTCGGTCAATGGCTACTGTCTCAAAGGCTCTTCTCATCATTGGATATTCCTCCAGGACCTCATTGAAATTGTCCACAGAAAGCGAATAAAGACGACAATATGTATCAGCTCGAACACTGGCAGTGCGTCGTCCCTTGGTCAACAGGCAAATCTCTATAAAAACAAAGAAGAAAGATTTGTTTGGCAATTTTCTTTAAAAGGCCATTAAGACCTACCACAACTAAAAGAAAAAAGTCTCATGGTGTGAGAAACCAATGATTAGTAACATTTTCTATTTTATCAGGAAATCCTTTCTGATAATTAAAAGTGCCCAATTTCTAATACTCAATCTTAAAATATTATTTTTTTTAAACAATTGAGACTTTTGGTTCAAAGGGAAGGCTGTAACAAAATTATCTTCTTCCAGTTCCAATTCCAATTCACCTGAAACAAAAATATGCAGAAGAAAGAATAATAAATCCAAAATGGAGTTGAAAACAGGAAGAGACTATTCTCAGATAGACGTTCTTATGAATTCTGGAAGGCAGAGAGCAGATGGTATTATATAGACAGAAACCAAAGTGAGCCCAAAATCATTGGCTTAGAAAGTCTTATGATTAAGCAAAATTGAATCACAGGTTCAGATGTATGCATTATAGGAATGTTTTATGTAGTTCATATATTCCCAGTAAGATCAGTATAAAAATTATATTCCAAATGTACAGAGGGGATTTTCATTTAAGTAATTTCTAAGGAAAATATTTTGTTGTAATTTTGATTCCCAATATATGGTAAGTAAATATTTGCAAACGTGGATTTTCTTATTAGCTAGATAAATAAATGATAAAAGTGAAGATTTTCTATTTCATTTCCCAAAATTTATGTATTAAAATCCTATAGACTTTGCTTCTTAAAAAAATTTAAATAATTGAAAAACTTTCCTTCAAAATAACCTATTTGAAAAAAGGAATGGGAGAAGTGTTTCTGAAATGCACTGTCTCCTAACAAAAGGAAATAAGCAAAATAATTATTGAAAGGGGCCTAAATTCATACTCCTCTGAACTTATTTAAAGAATTTCAGTTCATGTTGATAAACATAGTGAGTAAATTATATGGTAGGCATTATGTCCTTGACGTTAGGGCTGGAAACATGAATCAAACATCATATCTACTTCTGTATTACTTATTTGCTGGTAGTAAAAAGAAAAAGTTCATTTGAATTAAGATTTCATTTAAAGTGCAAGCTGGTGAGAGCAATAATATAGAAGGCAGGCACTCTGGGAGTACTAAAGAAGTGCATCTGAACCAATCTGGCAATTGAGAGGATTTTAGGAAATGCCACCTAAGCCACCAATTATGTTGTTATTGTTCGTGCTCGTAAACATTTCAAATTTAATAAACAATATTGTGGTCGGGCCAACATGGCAGAGTAGGAAGACCCTGAGCTCACCTCCTCCCATGGGCACACCAAAATTACAAATACATACAGAGCAATGTATGTATGAGAATGACCTGGAGACTAGCAGAAGAGATTTTCTACAACAAAAGATATAAAGAAGGAACCACAACGAGAAGGGTAGAAGAGGCAGACATGCTGTATAGTCAAGACCCATAACCCTGGGTAGGTGACCCACAAATGGGAGGATAATCACTATTGCAGAGATTCCCCTTAGGGAGAGAGGGGTCTGAGCCCCACATTGGGCTCCTCAGCCTGCGGGTCCTGCACCAGGAAGATGACCCCCAGAAAGTCTGGCTTTAAGGCCAGTGGGGCTTGCATTCTTGAGAGCTGGAGGGTTGTAGGAAGTAGACTCTGCTCTTGAAGGGTGCACACAAAATCTTACACCCTCCAATACCCTGTGCAGAAACAGTAATTTGAAGAAGCCTGGGTCAGACCTACTTACTGATCTTTTAGAGCCTCCTAGATTGGCAGGAGGCAACTGGGACACACCCTGAGGACACAGATGCTGATGGCATCCATTTTGGGGAGCTCATTATACCCCAATGACACTGATGCTGGCAAGCACCACTTTGGAATCCTCCCTCTACCCTATTAACACTGGAACCCAGCCCCATCCACCAATGGGCCAGCGCCAGCCCTGGGACTCTCTGCGCCATGCAGCCCACCATGCTGGGACCCAACCCCACCCACCAGCAGCCAGCAACCTCTGAACCAGCAGGAATCAAAGGTACATTAGATGATACAGAGGACTGGATCAGTAAATTGGAAGACAGAGTAGTAAAAATCACTCATCTGAACAGAAAACAGGAAAAAGGATTTTTTAAAAAAATTAGGATAGTTTAAGGGACCTCTGGGAAACATTAAGCACACTAACATTTGCATTATCGGAGTCCCAGAAGGAGAAGAGAGAGGAAAAGGGAGCAGAGAACACATTTGAAGAAACAATAGCTGAAAAATTCCCTAACCTGGGAAAGGAAACAAACATCCAGGTCCAGGAAGCACAGAGAATCCCAAGGAGGATCAACCCAAGGAGGACCACACCAAGACACATTATAATTAAAATGGCAAAAATTAACGATAAAAAGAGAATATTAAAAGCAGCAAAGTAAAACCAACTAGTTACAAGGGAACTTTGCATAAGATCACCAGCTGAGTTTTCACCAAAAACTTCACAGGTCAGAAGGGAGTGGCATAATATGTTTAAAGTGATGAAAGGAAGAAATGTACAACCAAGAATACTCTACCCAGCAAAGCTGTCATTCAGATTGGAAAGAGAGATAGAGATTTTTACAAACAAGAAAAAGCTAAAAGAGTTCAGTACCACAACCAGTTTTACAAGAAATGTTAAAGGGACTTCTCTAAGCAAAAAAGAAAAGGACAGAAATAGAAATATGAAAGTTATAAAAGAAAAAATCTCATTGGTAAAGGCAAATAGACATTAAAGGTAGTAGCCCAACCAAACATAAATCTAGTAGAAAGGTTAAAAGAGTTGTGCACCTAGAACTAACATAGTGTTGTAGGTTAATTGTACTTCAATTATTTAAAAAAAATATGTAGACACTGGGAGGAAATGCATCAGAATGCTAATGGTAGTTATTTCTGGGGGATGGGGATTATGGGTGATTGTTCTTTTTTACGTCAGGCTTTTATGTAATTCTAGCTGTCTGCAATGAACATTCATTACTTGTAAAATTAGAAAGAAAACAATAAATGTGATTAAAAATGAAAAAATAATATTGTGGACTGTTCATGTTTGTGTGCACGTTTGTGGGTGTATTTGTGTGTGTGTACCTTTGGTGTGCGTAGCAAGATAAACCTCTATTGGTCAGTGTTTAAGCATAAAGCATATTATCATATGATGGAATTTGTCAGCTACTCTAATTTTAAAAAAATGTAATAAAAGTATTTTCGACACTACCCCCAAATTAAACTCCTGTGTCACTATAGTACTAATGCCATATTATATAACTTATGATTGCTAAATTATGTCAAACATACTGATGAGAAATGTTTTTATTGCTAAGTGTTGCTTTCAAATCTGTACAAGTTGTCATATAGAATGGTTATAAGCCTCTTGGAAAATAATCCAATGATACATAACAAAGACCTTAAAATGTATCCATACACTTTATCCAGAAATTTCACTTGACAATCTAGCCTAAGGAAATAGTCTGTAATCAGAACAATGTTATTTACATGGTGATATACATTATGCATTTATGTATGCATCTGAAAATATGGGAATGCCTTAAATGAATAATAAGTCAAGATTCATAATCAACTATGTGGCAATTATTAAAAGTAAAGCTTTTAAAGTCTATGTATTAATATTAATAGTAGAATGGTCATGAAAGTTTAACAGAGAAAAGCAGGATACAAGGTTTTAATTATAGCATGATAAAAATGATCACATATAGTATGAAAAAAATGACAATAAAATCTACCAATATGCACTGCTCCGTTGAAAAATATTCCTTTATGTAGATATACTGTTTACATCTTTTTTCAACTTTCCTTTATCTAAATTATTTTTATTTGTGGATATACAACTTTTATTTTTTAAAAGTTACTTAAAATTTAATATCTAAGTGCACAGAAGAGAAAAAACCCCAAGATATGAAGGAATATAAACAAACCTAAAAATAGTGATTATTATTGTAGGTGATTTCCTCAACTTTACCTTTCATTTTTTTTAATGTATTTTTAATTTGACACTTATATTTTTAATTTACAAATGCTTTCCACTTTCTTATATTTGTTGCTTTCTCATTATATCATTCTCTTTTGTTGTGAATGTAATATCCTCTATCTTCTGGTAGTTGTTAGAGATCTGGTTTTGAATAATGAATATATGCTACAATATGGATATATTGTATGTGGATGAACCTCAGAATGTTTCACAAACATAGTGAAAGAAGCAACACATGACAGTCCATATAGTACGTGCTTCCACTGATATAAATAATCCAGAAAAGGGAAATCTATAGTGACAGATAACATATTAGTGGTTGCTTGGGGAAGTGGGTGGAAAAGATTAACAATAAGTGGGCAGGAGGAATCTTGTTGGGGTGATGAAAACCTAAACCTGTTTGGCTTGGCTTTCATAGTGTTGGTTTCATAATTTGGGAAATTTCTAAAAAGATTGAATTGTATACTTTGAATTATATATACATGTTGCAATAAACTGTAAAATGGAAACAAAAAGTTTTGTCTTTATATTTTATCTTTATTATATTTTATATTTTAGTTTCTGTTCTGTTTTCTGAATTCTTTCTCTTTACTCTGGAATCATTGTTTTTGTCTCTGTGTCTAGATCTTTCCCTTGTATATTAAATGTTTTCTTCAAGTTACCTGTTGATGTCCATTTCTGTTGAGGATGAAAACTCTAGTGATGTGGCAGCATTTATTGATCTGGAGTTTCTCTTTAGGGTGAATAGGTGGGAAGTTTATCCTCAAATTTCCCTAAATGCCAGAATAAGGAGGGCTGTACTCCAAGGTTACCAACATCTCTCTTAATTGTTCTAGTTCTCTGCCTTGTTCAGTTACTTTAGAGAAGAACCACTTGCTTTTTTCTCTCCTCAGGAAAATAAATGCTTGGTTACAGCCTGTTCTGCAATGTCAAGGGAGGGACAGAGAGTCCACTGTACCACACAGAGACCTTCCCTAAGTCACTGTTTACCCTCACTTTTCAGTTGGCCCTCTGTCATCACACTGTCTCTTAGCTAGCAGCTTTTCTGGAGTTTTGCCAGGAGCTTTGCTCTCTTCTTGGTCATAGCCCTCAGCATTATATTCCAAGTTCCCTCTACTTTTCCTTCAAGTTTCATCAGTAACCACGAGCATAATTTTAAAAAAATTGTCTTAAACAACAGAAATTTATTTTCTCACATTTCTGGAGCCTGGAGGTCCAAAATCAGGGTGACAGTATGGTTGGGTTCTGGTGAGAGCTCTCTTCCTGGCTTGCCGATGGCCAAATTCTCACTGTGTCCTCACATGGCAGAGAGAGCCCCCATCTCTTCCTTTACCAACACTGTCACTAATCCCATCAGGAAGTTCCCACCCCCAGTCACCTCATCTAATTCAACTACCTAAGGCTCCACTTCCAAATACTACCACGTTGGGGATTAGGGATTCAACTTATTGAACTTGGGAGAGACAAGGACATCCAGTCCATAACACCATGTCTCTTGTCCTGAAATACTATTTATGTCCCTCTTGCTCTTTTAAAAAAACTAAGCTAAGAAACAAAAAACAAAAAAACAGCTTTATTGAGGTATAATTGATATACCAAAAATCTGCACATATTTAATGTATACAGTTTGATAAGTTTGGACATCTCCATGTACCTCTGAAACCATCAGCATATCCGTCACTTCCAAAAGTTTTCTTAACTGCATGTTACAGAATACCTGAATAATACTGGCTTACCAATAAAATAACTTAATTATAAAAATCTGGGAGGCAGGGCTAGTGTGGATTTAGTATCTCAGTGATGCTGAGGCACTGTGCTGGCATGACTTTATTTTCTTGGCCAACCTCTCATGATCACAAGTTCAAAGCAGCAACTACAAGAATTTACATCCTCATACAGTGTCCACAGAGAGGGAGAGACTTCCTTCCCACATTTCTTTCTTTTTATTGTGAAAGCAAAACTTCATAATATTCCTTTACTACTTTTAATTTGGTCTCTGGAAAGGGAAGAGATAAAGACATGTATTGAGGATCATCTTATGTAAAGAAATGGATTTGTATTTACTTTTCTGTATGCTTAAAAATTATTTGAATATTTTTCACAACGAGCCTATATTTATATATTACTTTTGTACTTTAAAAAATAAATTTAAAAATTAGAAAAAATATAGCTACTCTCAATACTTATAGTCATTTTGGAGACATAGTAAAAATAGATTTATTTCAGCATAGATATAAATATATTCATGTTTTCTCTAGATTATTCTTTGCAAATGATTTTCTGGTTTCTATTGTCTGGAGTCCTCGTATAATGGATATACAATATATGTAGCTAAATGGAGTAGATGGACATGTGTTACATGGTATAGGTCCCCATAATTAACTGATGAATCAGTTAAATACTGTCTTTGGTATGAGAAGAAATCTTCCTAGAGGATGGTGCTTAAATAATATTTTAGGCCTATATAAAAAAATGAGTACATGTTTTATGAGAAAACTTCAGAGGTGTTATTGTCCAGCAAATCTTACTTCTTAATTAAATTCTATTTAAAATACAATGTACTTATGTAATTCTTTACCTTTTGTGATTTTTTGAATGAAAACTGATATTTCAATTTGGTTGATTTCTTGCCAACTAATGAAGTAGAATGCTATTTTGGTGATTTTCTGCAGCAGTGATGGTTACCTGCTGATTCTGCTACCTTAACAGACATCCAATTTCTTAGGTTATTTTAGAGATTTTTTTTTTCTTTTTGGTGTAGTATAAAGAGTATTGGCCTGGGATTAGGAGTCCAGTGTTACAGTCTCAGACTGATTGATCTTGGTTGTGAAGATTTGGACAAATACTTATATTCTCTGGACCTTCATCTATTTATCTGTAAAATGTAAAATTCAATTATATCTCTAGAGTTTTATCAACATTTAGTCCATAACTTCAGACTTCGGTCATATTTTATATCTAAAGTTCCACTGAGTTTTATATCTTTAGTGCTTCCATGGCATCTGGTAGGTGTTTAATGTTTGCTGAAATGAATCATTGAACCAAAGAGCAACATGTTCTACAAAATGAGTTTCAATCACCTGTGGAAAAACTAAGGGCTAAATATAGATTTTCACTAGCAAAGTCCTTTCAGAAGTTATCTAGTGAGCTGTGCTCATTCCCAACATAAAACTCTTCAGTCTTTATCTCTCAACATCTCTTCAATAATTTCTTAGTGAGAAACAGATCAGATGAGGGTATATTCATGAGGGTATATTCTAGAAATAGTCACTGGTCAGTGTGAAAACCTATTTAAATAGTCCTTTCTTCTTTTAATGCCTCCATACTCTTTGTTTCCACCGTGAAGAGAAATAAACAATGCCACACACTTAGCAATGAGAAAAAGTAACCCTGATCATAAAAGAATCTTAGATTTCATGAACTGAATTTCCAGATTCCATATGAATAGAGTAGGTGTTTCTTTGTAAATTAATTTTCTCTTGATAATAAGTTATTTTGGGGATCTACTTATTGAGTGAAGAGAGTCCTGTGTTAGGTGTTACAGATTGAGTTTTTGTGTATTTACGCTGTGCGTGCGTGCGTGTGTGTGTGTGTGTGTGTGTGTAAAAGACAGAGAGAAAAACCAATTTAGTCATTTGTATCTCATACTATCCTTTGGGCTCCTTAGGAATTATGTAGATATTAGTTCATCACTATTTTTAATTTCTTGTATTGTGTTTTCTACTTGTTTCCTAACTATTGACCTTATCTCCCTAGCTAGTTTAAGACATTTTAAAGACAACAACCATACAGTAACATTATTTTATCCCTAGCGGTGCCTGCTGCCTTGGGTTCTTAGCCCAGTGAAATTGTTTTAAAATGCTGATGAGTACATCAATGATAGTGGACAAACCCCAGATTGACACTAAATTCTAGCCTTAAGTTTTAAGATGGCATAATAATGGCTCCCCTGCTGAGGATCTTCTCTTTGCAACAGAACTTGCCGAACACTTTAAGCACCTTCTTTAAGCAGCACAATATATCTTTGAGGTTTTTGTGTAATGTATATAAGGAAGAAAGTACCTAGAAGGTTTGGTAATGTTTTCTTCAAGGTGGATATGTTATTACTCACTATCTAGAAAATTAACTTGTTTTTGGGTGCTCAGATTGACTTCCCAAGGAAAATAAAATAAAATATAAAATGAAATAAAATTGAACTCCCAAAGAACAAGCTGAGTGCAGCTTACAGATATAACCTTTTAAAAACAAAAAAATAAAAATAAAAACAGAGTCTTCTGGCATATTTTCTAGACTCTGTTGCTTCTTTCAATCTTTCTGCCCTTTTTCCTTGTTTGTCTACTCTCTGAGAACTCAACTAGCGATTTCCTAGTGGTGTAATCACTGCTTTAAAAATCTTAATGCAAATTTACTTGGAAATATATCCTTTCATCTGGATACAAATTTCTAAATGATAATTAAGTTCACAAGTAATGGGAACTTGGCATATTAATTTTATTTCTGCATTATTCTCCTGTTTTCCTCTACAAGATAACTTATTTTCTTTACAGGTTAAGTTATCTCACTTACTCAAGAGGGAAACCGAGAGTAATGCATTCCATCACAGGAGTATTATAAATCTCTGTTTCCGTTTTTCAGCATCATAAGAAATGTGTCCCGGGAGATTAAATTTGGCCTACCACACTATATATATATATATACTTTTAATAATCCTTAGGGTATGAGATATATCAACCACCCAATGCTATTTTTGCTGACATTAGCTAACCCTGATTATAAACATTTCAGTCCACCTGACATTACCATCACCTATATAAACAGTCATTTTATAAGGTAGGGCAAATGGCCTCAAGAATTTTGCAACTCAGAAATATTTCTCTGACCTCTAAAACAGAGCTTGATATTGCAGTAACACAGAGTTAATCATGAACTTATGACATGTTTTGTAAGGTAATGAAAGTGTTTAAACCTGAGTTTCCAGAATTTATGGGAAAATTTGTGCTCGGCTGCTCATAGTAACCTAAGCAAGAGCTGCTTCCATCTTTTATACCCGATATGATGAACTAAAAGTAATTCTCTGCTGTGCATTAAAATACTAATTTCCTAGAAATTATTTGGGTTTCTAATCCAGTGCCTCATAATAATGTGCAAGAGGAAATATCACTTTTTTTTTTTTTTGGTACGCAGGCCTCTCACTGTTGTGGCCTCTGCCGTTGCGGAGCACAGGCTCCGGACGCGCAGGCTCAGCGGCCATGGCTCACGGGCCTAGCCGCTCCACGGCATGTGGGATCTTCCCAGACCGGGGCACGAACCCGTGTCCCCTGCGTCGGCAGGCGGACTCTCAACCACTGCGCCACCAGGGAAGCTCGGAAATGTCACCTTTTAGCTTTCTATTTGTATTTGTAATCTTTCCATATTTATATTAGTGAACTAGTAAAATACCACCTCTTATGGCATGGTGAGGTAACATTTGGCTTAAAGCAATTTGTATATCAAGCTTGGCTGGTAGAAGAAGCACTTTAAGTGTCAAATGGATCTAAATAAGGATCTAAAATTTAGAGTAGGATAAAACATAAAATAGATGTAAATTTTGTAGTATTGATATTTGATGTATTTTGAAACATTTCACATTTTTAAAATAATTTTCTGAAAGAGAGATTAGATATAACATATTTCCAAATACAGATATATATTATATATAGATAGATTTTATAGCATGACAGCTATTCTAATAAACAGAAAACCCAATTCTGCTTTTTCTTCTAAATATCTAACTGAATACTTCAATTCCCAGAGAAACAGTGGTACTTACACAATTATTAGTGTCCTCTGCTGCAGCTCATGCAGTGATTTATGATTATTTATTCATTTAAAGTTATTATCTTGTCAAATGAATCTTAGCTCTCCCCATATGTTTGGTCAATTTATTTCTCTTAAAACACGAGATTAGGGTGGTCACCTGGGGCTCTGAGTATTGACTCTAGTAGCGACACCTCAGACAACTTATGCACTGGCAAAATTGTTATGAGATTTACCTAAAAAAGTGCCAAAAAAGTGCCCGGTACAAGCCTACTGCAGTATGGACACTCTCACAACATAAGTTCCTTTTTCCCTTATGTTTCTACTCCTTTCTCTGTATTTTTTCCTGTGATTTTGGCTCTACCTGCTAGAACCAAGGAAAAAGTAATGCTTCATAGATCAAGTAACCTTCCAAATTTGTGAAATATAACAGTCATCTCCCACACCCTCCACCCTCTCATAAACAATTTGTTCATAAACTAACCATCCCAATTCATTAGACTTGTCTCAAGTAAGATGGCTTCACACCGATGGACACCTTTTCTTAGTTACCCCAGGGAGAATTCATCTTTGTGCCTCTACTCTACTTTGATCATCTTGCATCTTAGCCTCTACAGCACATTATTACACTTATTTGTCTATATGATATTTCTCGATGCTAAACTATAAGGTATTCAATGAAAAGTACAACAATCACATTTGCAGTGTCTAGCCCTCACCATAGATTTAGTCACACAATATCACTTGGTTCACGGAGCAAGGAATGAATGAGTCAATCAACTGATGAGAAGCAGAAAGACTTATACACTGGATTGGAAACATTCTTCATAAAACAAGGTGCTAACATTTGAACACAACATCCCAAATAGCCAGATCTTTATGAGGAGCATTGGTCCTATCCATCAGATGCTACGTCACCCTTATCTTTTATCTGGTTCCTATTGATTACACTTTTAGGACATTACTGTTCCATTCTGTTGGATATGTGGAGGTTTCTATTAAGGTTTATACTTTTCACTCCTTAACCTCTCTCCCCTTCCCCTTCCTTAGGATGTCTGTGTCTTTACATTCCTAATGTCTGCATAAAATCAGCTTCACACAATACTATTTATAAACTGATATCTACTATACATTTATACTACCTGTCATCGGCAAATTACAATACTTATGGACTATCACAGTGATTTTCAGAATATCTATGGGGTAGATAGGAAACAATCACTGCTAGCCCCATGTTAACCCACATGATATACAGAAGATTAAAGGGGATGTGTTATGGGATTGGAACAAAAATCACATAAAGATATCAAAGCTAAGAAGAGTAAGACTACAGTTTTCCTGCTTCTATCCATCTTTAAAAATCTACCAGACCACTCCAAATCTTTCCTTCTGATTTTAAATCTACCAGCACTCAACTCTTTAAAAGTTAATCAAACACCTTGAATTATAAATGCCTTTAAAAAGCAGTCAGCTTTTTAAAAATTCATCAAACAATTTCGGCTCTTAGATACCTCAAGTGTGTTTTCTGAAGTAATATCTTGACAGCTCTGTTTTCCTATGTGGTTTAACATAAAATTTTAAAAAGTATAGCAGGAATAATAGTCTAAATAGAAAATATATTCACTAGATAATTATGAGGTGAGTCTACTACAGGAAAAAAGTTGTTTGTCTCCAAATTTACCCTGGTTCTCTCTCTTTATTCTCTTTTTCACACAACACACATACACATGTGGATGATAAAACAGAGATTTAAATACACATTTTCTTGGCTTATTGAATGTAAAAGTCAATGATCAACTGATTCAGACTGCATTCTTTAGTGCAGTGTTTCCCACATTTTAATATGCATAAGATCACTTTATGCACATTAGTGTCTTGCTGAAAAGAAGATTAGGATTTAGCAAGTCTGGAGTGGGGCCTGAGACTGCATTTCTAACAAGTTCTTAGGTAATGCCAATGGTGGACTTTTTTTGGAAATGAATTCTTGTAGCTGTCAAATTTGCATCTAAAATAGGGTTCTTAGTTTAAGATAAGTTGGGAAAAGGTGGCAAAAAGAAATGGAATTTAAGGGATAGCATAAATGCAAGTCAATGAATGATTTCCTTGTACCAGCACATTGGAGGAAACTATGGGAAATATAAAAGAAATGAAAGATACTGATCCTGACTCAAAGCTTTTATAATTAATTAGAAATTCAAGTACAATATATAACAAAAGCTTGAGAATAATTCCAAAGCTAAAGCATTTGCTAGTGACTTTAAAGTTTATAAAAATCTAAAAATCCAGTTCTGTACAACTTTGGTGGCATTAAAGGCCTTAGGCTCTGAAAGAAGTGTAGAAATT
Organism: Stenella coeruleoalba; assembly: GCF_951394435.1. NCBI lineage: Eukaryota > Metazoa > Chordata > Mammalia > Artiodactyla > Delphinidae > Stenella > Stenella coeruleoalba. Next base: position 37,393,411 of record NC_137148.1, read on the forward strand.
GCACTGCTTAGACCATAAGGATGGAGAGGACAGGAAAAAAAGGAAGGGGGGTGGGGAAACAAAGGACATTAGAATGAAATAATCATGAGCACAGGTTAAGAGAACAGTTTATAAGGAGGCTTTCATGCAATTGCAAAAACAGCAGCTTCACAGGATCGTAGGATTTTGATTAGGCATAGAGAATATTCCTCTAAAGGTAAGAAGTTGGGTCTCAATCCACAATAGTATTGCAATGCTCTTAAGGAAGAAATTTGTTTATAAAATATTGTCTTAGGAAAGGAGATTATATGAAATAGAGAGGGGAGTTCTAACTCTCTAGATATCATGCCAAATATAGGAAAGACACTCAACTTCTTTTTCTCTTGAAGGCAAATTTATTCTCTTTCAAATCTTTTGTTTCATGGCACAAGAATACTAATTTATAATTGGCTTGTAAAATGAACTAAGAGGGAGGTTCTTACCAGTTAAAATTAAGAGTTGTAAAGAAGTTTTGATAATAATTTGGGATATGAGGTGATGGGAATTTGCCTGAAATAAAGCTATAGCACCCAGAAATGATCTCTTCCAAGAATTCCTGAGAAATGAAGCTTCAAAAGAGCTTGAAAGGTGATGAGGCATCCACAGTTTTGAACCTAGATGTGAAGGAAAACCACTAACGGGTAACTCTGCTGTGAGTGAAGATAAGAGGAAAGGTTGTTTTGGGAAAAAATCAAGCAAACCTTTGGCATCCAGAGAAAATCAAGCAAAACTCTGGTATCCAAAGAAATTTTCATTCCGCAGAAATCTACCTGACATTAAGCCAGTAGCTCGTGTCTATCAGATTGGTTAGAAGCAGTAGTTATTTGTGTGTACAAGTTTGCAAGCTTTTATCATATGACTCTGAATATCTGTGATAACTGATTCCAAGATTGATGCCTATCTCAGAAACAGTTATCTGTAACCTGGTCAGCAGCCCATGGGATGGCCTGGTTGGAGAACTCTTCTCGATGGGGATGCTTTATATTGGATTGTGACTATTTGGCCTAATTATACCTTCTCATGGGGAGGCTGAAAGTAAGGTATGAACATCCAGAAAAGCCAGAGAGTTACGGGACTGGTGTATCCCTAAAGTGGTTCTTGGACCTCAGGACTCACTGCATTTCCTAAGGGGCATTCTTGCTTGCCACAAAGTTGGCCTCTGACTGTCCTGAGGTGGTGTGCTGTGCTTCCTTTCTTCATGTGCTCCCTTACAATAGACTCTGTCACCTCAGCTGACTTGGGCTTGACTCTGTGCCTTTCAGCTCAAAAGCACCTCACCATCCACGCCCTCTTTCTAGATGTTCACAGCCGTCCATTTTATTAAAAGCCTCTACCTTTTCAATTCTTTCCTGCTCTTGAGAGACTGCAGTGAGTTCTTCATCCATAGAGAGGCCTTGAAGTGAGCTGAAAACTAATATCCTACCGATGGAGTTTTCATTTTCTACTTCTGAGTAATCCAAAGTATCAGAAGAGAGGTCAGCTGGAAATCTCTTTTTGTGCAAGATAATAGCAAAAATTTATTAGGCAAAAAAGCAATCCTACTAACATCTCCCCTCCAAAAAAAAAAATGAAAAACAAACCCAAAAAACAACCCAGGCACATTCAAAAATTAATCCTAACAAAAGCAAATAACTGTTTCTCTCTTCTCACCCCAAGAAACATTACTCTATGTGACAGCAAATGAGCAAATTTAAGGTAATAATTACAATCATAAAAATGACACTGAAGTTTTGAATTTAAAAGTTTATGTGTAGGTTCAAGTGTGTACTGAAATAATCTATGTCAGTAATTAGTTGGTTTAGTTAGCAGCATGTATTAGTTGACAGGGGTAGAATGCATTAAAGGGATAATAATAGTAAGTAAAGTATGTTTTATTGAATGCTTTTACCTATATTATCTTATTCAGAATGAGTTAAATTTGGAAGAAAGGATAGTTTTAAAATGAGAGGTTATATCAGGAGTCCTTCAGGCAAATGCAACAAGCATTTTTTTTGCTACTGAGTTAAGAATAGTTTTCATATTCTTAAAGGTTTGTAAAACAGTAAATAAATAAAAAGACAAATACGTGACAGAGAACACACATGGCCCACAAAACCTTAAACATTTACAATTTGGCTCTTTTCAGAAAAGGTTTGTCAACTCCTAGGTTAAATAGATTGTTTTCCCTTCCACATAGATGACCTTTACTATATCTTAACTTAGTCAAATAACAAAATCTGGAAGGAGTAGAAATCAGTGAGCTAAAGACGCATGAACCATGTTTTAGCTTGTTATTTTAAGCAAAGTGAACTGAAGAATTGGGTCAAATGCCCCAACAGTTTATCTGAACTACATTTTAAAAAATTCCTCCCTGACCTACTTGGTCAGTATGATAAATGGACACCAGGACACTCTTCCACCAGAGATGGTCTGGCTCCCATCCTGGAGAAAAGCTTTATAAGCCTAACTGAGATGTGATTCCATCCTTTTCAAACCATATCCAATGAAAGCTTCACTTAACCAGATACTCAGTCAACCAGCATTTTCTTCTCAGGTTTGTGCAGAAGTTTGGGGTAGAGGGAACACATCTAAAAAGATGAAAGATACAAAAAGGGCTAATTTTTTCTTAATATTTTGATTGTTAAGGTTTTTATTTTAGAATATTTTAAATACATAAAAAAGAAGAATAGTATAATAGTATACTATTAAATACTAGTAGGATAGTATAATATCATAGTCTAATAAACTTGTATAGTAGTATAAATAATAACAGTAAAATAAATCCCCATATGTTCATCACCTGGCTTAAATAATTACTGACTCATAGCTAAACTTGTTTCACTGATACCTCACATATTTCCCATCTCCTTTATTATTTTGAAGTAAATTGCAAATATATTAATTCAACTGCAAAATTTCCGTATGCATTACTAACATGTAATCCTTCAATAAAAATCACCATAAAAGTTAACAATGATTTATTAATATTATCAAGCATTCAATTAGTGTTCAAATTTCTAAACAAGAAGAAATTTTGTACGGAGGCAATTTCCATATCATGTCACAACTCTCTCCCCTTCCTAGAGCAGCCTAAACAGAAATGTCCCCTAGAACCTATACACTTAAAATAATTAAAAATAAGTTTTGTAAGATGAAAGATATGCAATCCATTATAATACCGTACCAGCACAAGAGAAGTATATTCATGAGTTTCAAAAAAAGGATATTAACCTATTTTAAAAGAATATCAATTGAAAACAAAAAGGGATTTTGTTGCTGTTGAACACTAGTAAAATATAACTAAAATACCTTATGCCTGGAATGTTGACTTATCAAGGTATATCCTTATTTACTATTTTTTTGCATCATTATCATGATCATTATCAGAAATCCATAAACAGAAGGATGGATGACAGTTGAAAATTCAGAGGCCATGTGAGAATGAAGGAAGAGCTGAAACAATCTCAGGAGAAGAAACAAATTCAAGAAAACTAGTTCTTGTTATCGGACTTGTATTTAGTATTGGACCTGTGTTCTAATATTATAATCAAACTGAATTAGAGTCTTTAGACCAGGGTTTCAGGGTTTCTCAGGGTTTCTTTGTCCCTTCTGGCCTTTGGATCTGGATAATTATTCGACGTCAGGAGTTGTCCTCTGTGTTGTAAAATGTTTCCCTGAATCTCTGGTCTCTGTCTACCAGATGCCAGTAGCAAACCAATCACACTAGAAGCACCATTACTATTGGATTGACAGTAGTGCTGATGAGGACATAATTTTGGTCTCACATCTCCATAAACCCTGCTCTAAAAATCTAAGGTGGCAAAACACTGTTGCTTTGTGTCTCTACAACTTTTACATCATCTCTACGACAGAAGCTTAAAATTATGTTTTAGATATCAAAGTATTCATAATTAAACTCTTTGGGACATTTGCTTTCGTTATGCCGTCTTTTTTGTATAATCTTGGAACACTGTAAAGGGAATGCTAATCACTTTGCTAATGAGAGAAAGCTATTAAAACACATTAAAAATGCTTTTTTGAAAGCTCCATCAATTTTCCTTTCCCATTCAAGTCTCCAGTAACTCCAACTGGTCTACTAGTTTAATTAAACAGGATAAAAGAAATCTGCTGAAGAGTTCATGACATTTAGATACAGAAAAAAAAAAATAAGAAAGAGGATAATAAAATTTATATTAGTGTCAATAAATAGTAACCAATGTGCAAACTGTTTATTGCAGATAAAGTTTGATTAAGTTGGGGCTTTCTGACAGTGTGTGGGGATACAAAATCATTTTAAGCTATGCAAACAAAGAATAGAGGGAAACTCTATTATGTGGACACAGCTCACATATGAAGGTGTTTCTTTACCGTTGGGATGCCTGGTTAAATTTATAGTATTTCCTCTGATATAAAAGCAGAAACTTTTTTTTTGGTAGGGAAAAATGAATGAAATATGTCCGCTATGTACCATGTAACACTATCATATAATACCACAAGCAAGAGCCCAGGCAAATTGCTTATTGTCATGGTGATGACTGATTCCATGGAGTAGATGGGTGGGTAATCTGTGTCAGCCCAGTTAAAAAAGGTGCAGTGTTGGTGCAATATCTATCCATGGAAAGCCCTTACCCAGAGACTGTTTTGTTGTTGTTCTCCATTTACAACTATCTGGAATTATCTTACTATTCCCCATTTTTATTGTCTGTCTCCTTTGATGAGAATGAAAGCTGCAGGAAAGCAGGCTATTGTTTCTCTTCCTCACTACTGTATTGTCATTACCTACAATAGTAACTGACACTTTGCAACTGTTCAAAACCTATTTGTTGAGGAAATAATTAATAATTTAATTAATGAAGTGGTTATGATATATTTAGATATTATGGACCAGTAACATTAAGAATTGTTTAATTAGGATTTAGAAATTGTCAGTATATGTTTTTTTCTAGGTTTGGACACAGATTAAAAAACAAGAAAAATCAATAAAATAATCATCCACCCAATCACCATCAGTGCATAAAAGAAAAAATATTTTAACATAGAAATAGCGAGAGTAATTTCAAAATAAAAAATAAGCACAGAATAAAGGACGGGACAGTTAAATAAACTCATCTTTAAAGGATAACTCACTCCACTGTTATTATATTACTTATTTCGTCATAGACCAATGATATACGAGCTTGTCCACTGGGCTTTAGGGAGACAGCTACAAAAAGTGGCTTTCCATCAAGAAACATGGAGAGGAAATGAATAACTATTAATTGTTATTTTTATCACGAGCGCATATGTTTCTTCTGAGCCCCAAACTACTGAGTTAGTCTAACCATAAAATGTCAAAATATATATATGGTAAAGAGTGCTCGGTAATTGGTTTTAGGGTCAGAGGTTTGTCTTTACTCTGCTTGTCCTCATTGCCATAGCCCCTTTTGCTGAATAACTTTCGCTAAGGTCTGGTACGTCTTCTCAGCTCCCTTCGTTCTCCTACATAAAGGTTTAATGATGGCCTGTATCTTCCCACAATAGGAATAAATTGTCTTTTCCTCTGCAGAGACAGAGGCATTCTCTCAAAAGTGTTTGTTTTCATAGCCTAATTGACAATTAGCTTATTAGAGAGCATAACTGGATAGGGACCTCTGTTCCCTCTCTCCTATTATGTAACTTCAGAATTTTATATAAGAACTCTGAATGTTGTCAAGTTCAGGTATAGACTTGGCCTTTTTGAGAACAGAAACTTCTAGTAATATATAGAATAGTTATAGAAAAAAAGATAGTGTTATAAACGTGGATCCAGAAACTCGCGAGAGGTGGATAAGAACACTGAATTGTACCCCTAATGATAGGTACATCAAAAGCTTCTTTTGTTTTCCCTGTCAATAGCTCAGAACACTTCCTATGGGAACTAGGTTGTTCTAATATTAGTGGGAGGAGGAGAGACTTTTTCAGCTAGGGCTTCTAATCTAAACCATACAACACAGAAAATCATTTCAGTGACTATTTTATTAATTCTCACAAGGATGGTACATAAGTAGTACCATTCTAGATACATAAGTGCTAAGTTAATTCATTACTTGCGATACACGCTTTAAGATAATAGAGATTGATTCTGTCTAGGCTCTGGTTCATAAGGGCTAGAGAGTAGCAGACTAAATTGGGAGAGGAGTTAATAAGTTACAATAAGTTGTAATAGCAACAGAGATACACATAATTTTGTGAGAATTCCTGCTCTCATGTTAGTGGCAGCTTTCAGAAGGGAAATTCATTTTCCTAATTTATTGTGAACTAGGTTCATCTTAATCTTTATTACGTGATTTCAGGCCCCTGGTACTCCAAACAGACTATTGATCCTCCTGGACATTTACAAGCTGCTTGTTCCACAGGCATTCATTCATCAACTCAACAAACAGACACTGGGCAAACACTTGTATTAAATAGTTGCAAACATGGCAGATGTGGCTGATATACTATATGATGCGTTCTTAGAATGTGTAGTCTACCAAGCCCAAAACCCAACTCATCTCTTATTTCCTCTCACTGTAACCTTGCAAACCTGCTTTATCTATACTCACTGTCATGGCAAATGGCATCACATCCACCCAGTCATCCAAACCATAAATATGCTACCATTTGTGAATCCTCCCTTTCTCCTATTCTCCATAAAAAGCAGGACTGCAATTTCCCCTGATTCTTTTTCTTTAGTATCTTTCTTAATCCTCTGCTGAAGATTAATTTAAATCCTCATAACTTCTTGACTGGGTTATTTTAAGACCTTTCTAACTATCTATTTACTTGTGCAAGTGCCTTCCTCTGTGAGAATACTTATTCCCAAACGCAAATTTGACCATTCCAGTCCTCGTTTTAAAAGCCTTCGATTCTTGTCCATTGCCTGTAGGATGAAATCCTAATTTCTTGCAAAGACATAGATCCACATTCACTCATCTGCTGCAGCCTGGCTCCCACTCTACGTCCCAAACGTTACGACGACTGTACGCGCATTTCCTCAAACCACAGTGCTCTCGCCATCCTCTGCTTCTACACTTGCTGCTCCTTCCCTTTGGAACGCTCACTCCACAAACATCCCCTCAATCTGCCATCTCCTATTCAGCCTTTGGAACTCACTTTAGGTGTCACCTCCTTCAGAGAGATTTTTTTTTAATTTTTACAGATTCCTCCATCTTAAGTTGTCTTTTTTTTTTTTGGTGGTACGCGGGCCTCTCACTGTTGTGGCCTCTCCCGTCGCGGAGCACAGGCTCCGGACGCGCAGGCTCAGCGGCCATGGCTCACGGGCCCAGCCGCTCCGCAGCATGTGGGACCTTCCCGGACCGGGGCACGAACCCCTGTCCCCTGCATCGGCAGGCGGACTCTCAACCACTGCGCCACCAGGGAAGCCCTTAAGTTGTCATTTTATCTTACGCTCTTAATGCACTGAATTGTGCTGATCTGCATATTGGTTTGACTTCTTACGTGTTTACTTTCTTGAAGGCACACTGATTACAGGACACAGTGACTGGCATAAAGCAGGGTCTCCATAAAGCTTGTTGAACAACTGAACATTAGTTAAATCATAAGCTGTTAATATTCTGTTGATTATATTATTTATAACAACATTGGGATTTAATTTTAATGATTATTAGTATGCAATAATAGGTGGAAAAAAATTTTATGATGATAAATCAGTTAGGAAGATATTGATATGGAATGGGGAAGCAAATGATGAATGAGAAACAAAATACATTTGTATGTATGTATGCATGTATGTGTATGTATGTATAGGTATGTATGTGTGTGTGTATGGTTATTCCAACACACATTATTGAAGATCTGCAAAAGCCAGGGCCGGGGAATAGAGTTACAAAGTTTAAGAGGATCTAGTCCAATTGTCAAGCACAGATAATTTAATTGTAATATCTTCAGTAAAACGATAGAAATACACTGAGAATACTATGGACCAGCCTAGAGGTTCAGAGCAGGCTTGTTGGGAGACTGAATATTTTGAAGAATAAATTCAAAGTAGACAAGTGAAAAAGAGGAATGACAAGTTTGCGCCACATCTGAAATGTTACTAGCTATTACCTTTGACCATGAAATCTATCTAAAGAATTTCACTGGAAAGTGTTATTTTTTGAAGTTACCCAGACCTTGGGAGAATGAAAAGACATTGAAGGATAGGGTCAATCATTGCAAGCACACCACCCTATGGCAAATATTTATTTAATGAAATGGATATTCAGATACATGTGAATATGCTGATAGAGATATGGACCATTATAACAAATGAATGTTTGAATTTTACATCTGTATCCACTTGCATCCACTTTACCAAACCATGTCTGGTATTTTACACACACATACACACACACACACACACACACACACACACACAGGTATATACATACTTATTCCTTGCAACTGCCCTACAAAGTGAGTAGTAGTATCCTGATTTTACAGACTACCGTGCTCAGCTAAAAAAAATTGAATTAAGCTACTTTAAGGCCAAATAACTAGTTGGTAACAGGGTCAACATTTGATTCTCTGTGCAAGGTCGTTCCTGTTACATCATGTCACCTTGATAGATATTTTATTGGGCTGATTAAAATGGCACTAATAAAGAAAAGAGAATATTTTAATACATGGTCAGCTTTTTCTTTCCCTACAAACATTTTTGAAATATCTTGAGGAAGACTGCATTCGTATAAATTGCTGTAAAGATGAAAATTAAAAGGAACGGAAACAAAAATATATTTAGTTGATAGTTAAGTAGGAGCAAAGTGATCCAAAGCATAGCTCCAAAGAGACTTAGCATCTGTGCACTGAAACACTTGTTTTAACAAGTCCAACTGTGTTTCCTAACTATGCCAATCCTTTCCCTTGGCTAATGCAGAATCCAGTTTACAGAATATATCAAACTGCAGCCCGCTTGCTGAGAGGAGCTGAATGCTGCTTTAATTTCCCAGCCGGGAGCTGGTATTTCATCAAGAACCAGGCATATTAAATTGTTGTGTAAATGGAAAGACCACAATGTCGGCCATATGGTAGTTTCTCTTTGTAGAAAAGGAGAGACCTTTAAATCAAACTGTTAAGTCTAATGTCACAGTTATTAATTTGGAGATAGGGACAAGAGATTTCTTTATCTCTTCTAAGTGTTCTTTCCTCCTTCCTATGCCCCCAAAGAGTGATGGGTCCATTTAAAGTTGAAAAGGCAGTGTAGGTCAACTTTAAATACATTACATTATGAACGGGACTTTCAGAAGTTTCCATTCTATAATAGAGGGGAAAATGCTTCTTTAAAATCCATTTTCCAAGTCTGTGTTTAGGGTTGTACTTCCACTGGAATGAGCTGGATAGGTTTCAGACTATCAGAGGAGGGTTTCCTGAGGTGAAAGGGCAGAAGTGGGTCCATATCATTTCATAAAACAGGCCATCCTTTCTTTTAATTTTGCTCTTTCCATCCCAACTTTTCCTTGGTTCAGCACACTACTGTCCAGTTTTTACAAATCAGCTCAGAAATTACTTCATTTATCCATCCAAGAAATTTATATTACGGTCTAGTGTGTGTCAGATTTCATTCCAGGTGCTGCAGGTGTAAGACAAATTCCTTATTCTCAGAGGAGATGGAAAACCTTAAATAAGTAAGGTGACTTGAATAATGATGACTGCTGTAGAAAAATAAAACAGGATAATGTGATGGAGTGATAGTGCTTGTCTAAGAACATGATAATCACAGGATTGTGGGTGTTTTAGGACTTTTGATATCTATATTAATAATTTTTATTTGTTTTAATGATTAGATTTTTCTTCAAAGATTTTCTTCTCCTCAGTTCAAAACATGTAGCAGTTTCTGAAGCTTTGATCTAGATCGAAAGTTCCTCACTGACATGTTCACAACCTCATCTTGTCTCCCCACTGCTGCCGTAGCAAATTCTAGTCCAAATCCCTGCAATGATGGCGATGCCATTACAGTTACTGATGGGGATCTTTTGAGAGAAGGCAAATCCACTCCTTCAGAGTCACTGCAGAGTCAAACCCCTGAGGGTCATCTCTTTCACAGAATAATCATTTCCCTCTCACGTGGGGCTCTACCTCTTCCCTCTCCTGGCTCCTCTCAGGCCCTCAGGAATTTGGTTCAGGCACAAGTTGAGCCAATGAAAACAGCAAATGCAAAGAACTGAGCATTAAATCCAAGATCTTTCTAAATTGTTATCCTCTGGGCTGGAAATGAAATTTCACATCCCCTGGTGCCATTTGTTTCTCTCATTTTCACTCTTCTTATATCATTATAGACTTCTCACTCAGAAGCTGGTGGGAATTAGGTTTATTCTTAGGTATTCCTGAAGCCCAATAGAGTTAGACACTTTAAAGACACTAAATTTAATTAGGAAGGGTATTCCACTAAAATATTTTTACGGAATCTTTTCAGCTTTCAGTTACTAAAGGTTTCTATATTTTGACTTCTTACTTGTTGCTGCGGTCTATGAGAAAAATCTCAAGACAACAATCTGAAAATGTAGCCAACACCAATTACCACCTGTTTCTCTTTTTTCACAGTTTTAGTGACAAAAGGGTTTGGCTCGAAGATGTTCAAATTAATGATGGCAGGGATGTTGATTTTTTTCCTCTAAAACAATACATACCTTCCAGCAAAACTGCAAGGTATAAGGCTATATTCACACAAAAACATGGTAATTATGACAAACGAGTGATTCAGAAGGGCTCCATAAACCGGAAACAACCTAGGATTTGTTCAGCTGGATTCTATGATTCCCTTATACATGAGATATCAGACACCAGCCATTCCCAATTTTCTCTGATAAACTCTCTTTATGGTTTTGGGGAGAGCTACAAAAGGCAAATTTAAGTTTTTAAGCAACTGCATAGTTTAGGGATTTATAACAATTAAGGTTTTGGACAACAGCAAACTTTTACTGGATAAAGTTCCTATTTAAGAGGGAGGAGTTATGATTCAATTTTTAAATTTTCTTTCTTGATCTCTCAATAATATATTCCTCAGGAGAAGCCCAAGATGCAAAATGATACTTTCAGAATGTATTTGCTCAAGTACAGTTATTTTCCCTAATTTAGCTTGCCTGAAATTTTCCATGTAAGATTATCTGTCTGGAGCAGACGCATTTTGAAATCCTGTAATATATATTATTCTTTACTGTAACACTCTCTTGTCCTTCCACAGCTGATCTTATTGCAGCTCAAAGAAGTCATGTCTAGTAAGAAAATAAACCTCCATCTATGGTTCCTTAGAAAACTAAAAATAGAACTACCATACAACCCAGCAATCCCACTACTGGGCATATACCCTGAGAAAACCATAATTCAAAAAGAATCATGTACCACAATGTTCATTGCAGCTCTATTTACAATAGCCAGGACGTGGAAGCAACCTAAGTGTCCATCGACAGATGAATGCATAAAGAAGATGTGGCACATATACACAATGGAATATTACTCAGCCATAAAAAGAAACAAAATTGAGTTGTTTGTGGTGAGGTGGATGGACCTAGAGACTGTCATACAGAGTGAAGTAAGTCAGAAAGAGAAAAACAAATACTGTATGCTAACACATATATATGGAATCTAAGAAAAAAATGGTTCTGAAGAACCTTGGGGCAGGACAGGAATAAAAATGCAGACATAGAGAATCGACTTGAGGACACGGGGAGGGGGAAGGGTAAGCTGGGACGAAGTGAGAGATTGGCATGGACTTATATATACTACCAAATGTAAAATAGAGAGCTAGTGGGAAGCAGCCGCATAGCACAGAGAGATCAGCTCGATGCTTTGTGACCACCTAGAGGGGTGGGATAGGGAGGGTGGGAGGGAGACACAAGAGGGAGGAGATATGGGGATGTATGTATATGTATACCTGATTCACTTTGTTATAAAGCAGAAACTAACACACTATTTTAAAGCAATTATACTCCAATAAAGATGTTAAAAAAAAAAAGAAAATTAACCTCCATCTATAACACAGTGTCTTGGTAAAGATGTGTTCACACAATGCAAGGACATGAGCAGGCACCTGTGTGTTTAATTGAACCCAAGATAAAGTCAAATCAGATAATTCAGACTCTAGAATGATCAAATGGCTTAGTTCAAGTCCTTTCTTTACTCTGAACTATGCAGTTATAACCAGAATGCTGCAGTACTAAAGGCACTGAAGCCAAAAAATAAGCTAGACCAGGTCAAGGTTCTCAGAAACTAGGAATCAACTTTTCTCTAGCTCACTTCCTTCCTAATTAGATAGGAAAAGGGGAAGATATATAGAACACAAGATATGGAAGTGCTATTTTGGTTGCTTTCTCACTGGTAAAGTTATAATGATAATAATAATGATACACTTATCCATTTATATTGTTTCTTTAAAAAGAACCTGTCAAAAATTATGAGTCCAAACACTGATATTGTAGCATCTCTCTTCTCCAACTTATAACAGTACATGTAGATACATGCATATTACTCATATAAAAATGATTTCAGTACCAATACTTCCAGTTTCTTGTTGAGGCAGGAAACACTGGCGATTGTTTTACAACTACAAGTATCTCATAAACTCCAAGGAAACAAGAACTTTTAACATGCTCATATTAAGTCCTTACAATAAGAGGATAAATAAATATGAATTAAATTAATAAGTGAACAATTGCATTGTGCAATAGATTCAATTAAGATTTCAGATGTTCTTCCTTTAAGGAGTCTGATCTGTACTAGACTTTAACTAATGTTCTCATTCAGTGCAGTGTGACCGTGTAAGTATGAGATGCTGTTAGTTGACTCGCTAACATCAAGAATATTTAGACATATCCTTGGAACCTTGATTCCTTCCTTTGGGGCACCCATACACATCCCAGCAAAGGGAACCACTCACTGCATGCCCCTGAAACATCAAGTGTTGTTAATGTGTTTATAGTACGAGGTACAAAGAAACTTTTTAAATACTTCTGGCATTTTTAATTTGCTAAGGATATTAAAATATCTCAATAAATTTACTATACCCTACAAAATAGGTGATGAAAAGCAATTTAAAGTGACTAAACTTTTCCTACTTCCTTATCTTTTTGCTGAACTATTCTGACCGGTAATTTCACTCTTCCCTTCTAAGTAAATTTGACCATGGAGTAGTATCTTCACGGATAACAGATAGGTCAAAACAATCACACTTAAGTGGAGCATGCATAGAATTAGTAAATGCAGATTATTTAGCAATAGGCTAGGAAGAAGGAATTGTAGGTGTGTGTGTATGTGTGCGATGTGTTTCACAATTCAATCTAACAGGAAAGAATTCTTGTTTTCTGAAATGCTATAAAGCAATAACATTGTAACAACTTGCAGATAACGCACCTGTTACTGTGTGAAGAGCAGTGGCCTAAAGTGACAGTCCATCCCTGTCACCACCGATCTCTGTGGCCCAGGTACCTCTTAGACTCCTCATTTGCAGAAGGGAATGAGATAATGCATCCCTCCTAATTCCAAATTTTACAAAAACGTTTCTGAATAATTTAGTTTTTGAAAACTATATGTCTGTTCTTCCATTTCCCTTCTAATGCATTTGGGAAATTCATATTGAAAATGATAAAGATTATATACTTTTATAGTTATGCTAATCTAATGTGGAGTTATATGATACATTTGAAATTGGTACAATGCCTGGCACATTAAACTCCGGTTATTTGGAGAATTTGGATGTTATGAAATCTTAAGTATTATTTCTTGGGTGTGTGTGTGTGCATATGCAAACACACACACACACATGTGTATATACAATGAGGGAATTAGGATTTTCCGAGTTGAGGTTACCTTTAATTTGAAAAGGCTTTCAGGTTATTTATTTCATCCTCATATCCTCACCCTCCACTATACACACAAATTGATTTCTCATGAATTTCTTTGCTTTTGCATTAAGACTAACTAACAGTGACTCAGGAGAATACACATATTGATTATTAGATTCCTTAGTGTTGATTAACTTGACATGAGCACCTATTCAAGAATACCTCAGTAATGTCATACACATTTGTCTGCTGCTCTATACGACACAAGCCCGGTGGCTTTTGTCGCTACCTAACATCATAGCACACATTATGTTCCAGGTGCCATTATAGGCATTCTGTGTATGTTAAGTTACTTAGTCTTCTAAGCCAGCTAAATGAGGTAGAAATTATTATTATCCTGATGTTACTGATTTGGAAACAGGGACATGGAGAAGACTGGAGACTTTCTCAAACCCCAACAGCATCTCAAGACCCAACTCTAACACCTACACTCTTAAACAGTATCCTTCTGTCACACTTCAAAGAGCTTCACAACCAGCCCCTGATACTTTCTATATTTTCACTACTATGAAAAAGAGTTGTAGTTAATTTTCATCCACTAGGATACGAATCATCACAAATATCACCTGCCTCCATTTTTTAATGCTGGGATCTTGTCCTAAAAAATATCCTCAGTGATAGTACTTCAAAAATACCGTGGACTCGAGAATAAGCAAGACTATATTTTAGATACTCAGAAAGCTATTAAAACAAGCAAGCTGGCAAAAAAGGAGATGCTTCCCAAAGTCGTCCCATTCCAACAGAATCATAGACCTGGAAGGCTGCGATAGTGTCTATTTTAATAACCTCATTTTACTGATGTTGATCCCAAGCCCTAAAATGTTAAACAGGATGCCTGGGGACATGCAGTTGGGTTGGGTCTTATTGACAGACATGGGATTAGTACCTGGTTCTGTGGATGCTGAGTACTCTGCCACATCATGTTGCTTCCTAATCCTCTTATAGTTTTGTTCCTAAAGATAGAATTTGATCATTTGATTTGCAATATTATGAGAGGGGAACAGTCAAGCAATGAAATATGCTTAAGCTACTCAGACATAACCTTTTAAATTGCATATCATGCACAGTTCCATAGGTGATGCCTAGTTATATAGTAGTTGTATAGTTTCAGCAATGTGGACCTTCAGACTTGAAGGGAGGGTCTAAATTTAAGAGTAAATAAAACCTGCGCACAGAATAAAAGGCCTCTGTTATCAGCCCAAGTGGATGGTCACATAGAAAAGGAGCAAGCTAGAGACAGAGTTGAAATGAGGACAGAGTGAGAACATATCCATCTGTCCACCAGCAATTATGCACATGAACTAACCACAGGACATCACTCCAAATGACCCTGTTAAAAGAATGGACTTTTTAAGATCATAATCACTATGTGTTGGGGGCGTTTATCAAATAAGACCTCAACAGTGTTTTACACTGAAATAATACATTATGATAAAGAGCCCGGCATGTTTCACATGCATACCTGTTAACTCTTTCATAGGATAAAAATATGACTTTGAGAACATCATAAAAATTTTAATTGCTTCCAAATGTATACCTAATGCCTCAAAAGATAGCACTTATTATTCCCACAGAAAGATGGTCTTACTTCACCTCACCCCACTCTGGGCTGATAGTATAGAATAGAAAAGGTGAGAGGAAAACAAGGTAATGTTAAAAATAAAAACTTGAACTCCAGCTCTTTCCATGCTGTTGCTGTACTTTTATACTTTATTGAATATGCCTACTCAAAGACAGGCTTCTCTCTTGTTTTCTCTCCTAGACTCCACAAATACAATGAAGTATGATAATGATCCTTAAAGAAAGTGTCACAACAGACTAATAGTTTGCACAACTTTAATCCAAAGAACTCAAAGTACTTTACTAACGTTAGTTCATTCATCACACCAGGTTGGGACAGGGGGTGAACAGATCTGCTGAAGTAGGGCAAGAAGGTCTTAGCGATGTGTATTGAGTCTCTGAAAGCTAAACGTGAGGCTGGAGAGCAAAATAAAAGAACAAAGCCAAGAGCACTGAAAGAAGTAACCAAGAAGAAATCTTGCTACTCTATTCAGCACTAAGTAAAGTATTACCAAAATACAAAGTGTAATGATGTGGTTTACATTTATGACGTCTGTTGCAAATTGATAGGAGAAACAAGGAAGAGCAGACACCATAATTTTATGTTTGAAAAATTGAAAAGAAATATGAAGAGAGATCATTTATTAAAAGCTTGATCACCGGGCTTCCCTGGTGGCTCAGTGGTTGAGAGTCTGCCTGCCGATGCATGGGACACGGGTTCGTGCCCCGGTCCGGGAAGATCCCACATGCCGCGGAGCGGCTGGGCCCATGAGCCATGGCCGCTGAGCCTGCGCGTCCGGAGCCTGTGCTCCACAACGGGAGAGGCCACAACAGTGAGAGGCCCGCGTACAGAAAAAACAAAACAAACAAAAAAAACCTTGATCACCGACTTCGTGATATAGAATATTATTCAATTAAAGTTAGACTCAATGCCACAAATATTTATTCAATAAAAAAGATATATCAGGGAATGTGCTAACAATGAAGATACAAATAAAAACATAAAAAACATGTAGTTTCTGTGCATCTTTTATATAAATGTTGTAAATAAATCACAGAGAAAAATTTGAGATGGAAAGAAAATAAGAAAATGAGTATAAATAATATATGAAAGAAAAAAGGGTATTAAAAGTATAATATCCATGAATTCTAGCGTTTTTATCTTATTTAATACTTTATGACAAATACTTAGAATTCTGTCTGGAATGTTGAAGATTTTCAAAATCTACATGTGAAAGAAAAAAGGAAAGAATGAAGGAAGGAAGAAAGAAGGAAGAGCAATATAATTTATTCCATTTATGAGATAAATTAACCTTTAGGAATATTTGGGGATTAACATGAAATAAAGATTTTTTGGAAGACTGGAAAATTTCTAAGAAGATAATAATAGAGGAGCGATAACACCCTTATACATTGTACTAGTCTAGATACAATTGCCTTGTAAAGCCCTTTCACCCCATCCAATATAGTGGGCACTAGCTACATATGGCTATTTATATCTAATTTAAATTAACTGCAAGAGGAAACATTAAATTCCTCAGTTGCACTAGCATCAAATGCTCAACAGTTACACATGACTTGTGGCTACTTTTTGAACAGTATTAAGTAGAGAAGATTTCCATCACCACATAAAGTTTCTACTTTACTTTTCTTCTACTTTACTTCTACTTTACTTTTCTATATTACTCTAGATTCTATTGTTTTAAATTCTAGAACCATATTATCTGATCCCTAATATGGTGGGATTCATTTAAAATTAGACAGAAGGTAATTTAAAATACTAACACTGAATTTCTCAGAAATAGGTAATGCCTTGTGTTTCATTTAGTTTGGTTTATAATTTATCATTATTATTTGTATTGGTTTCCTATCTTGAGATAAAGGTAATGAGTTTTAGCACAGTATAATGCCAAAGTGAATGGGATGTTTGACTGCTTTTCTTATTCTAGGGCTGGAGACACAGCAGAAGAGATAGAGATAAACAGTAGGGACAAGGGAAAATACATTCATCCATCCATCCATTCATCCATTGACTCATTGCACAAGTTCTCCTTGAGTTTGTGTGAGAGTTCAACCACTGTTTTTTGGTGCTGTACATTTGAATTGGAAAAAATTATAGTGTCAAAGCTCAGAAAATTCATAATCTAATATGGAAGACTGACATATAAAATTATAATAAAAACAGCTCAATAATAGGTTAAGGTCAAAGTGCTATGAAAACAGAAAGAAAAAAACATCTGCCTGGGAGAGACTAAAAAACTAACATTTGAGTGGTGTCTTAAAAAAATACGAGAAGCAAAGTGTCAGCCTGAAAAGTGGAGAGGGTTTTTTGCTTTATTTTGCTTTGTCTTATTTTTTAAATCAAAGGGATCAATCTCTGCAAAGGCAACTTTTGTTCTTTGCCAATATAAGAACTAGTAGTCTTGGGGGGTTGGTTTAAGGGTATCTGGAGGGAAAGATATGCATTGAGATTAGGAAAATAAATTGGGCCAGATTGCATAGGGTTATGGAGATTTTGTTAAAGAATTTGTGTATTATTCTTCATATAAAGGGCAAGGGACACAATTCAGATGAACCTTCTTAAAAGAGGAATAGCTGCAAATGAATGAAAGCACAAAGAGCTTAGGGTTGAAGCCTTCTCTTCTGGAATCCTGGGATACAGGCATGAATGGGAAATGTTGCGCTTCAAAATAAGAGGCCCATTGGTCACTGTCAAATCACTAATGCAGATTTACTTTAGGGAGAACCCTTAAAGAAAACATCAATCCAGGAGATAGTTTTTTCTTAGACTATCCTTATTGGTGATGTATATTCTGCTTAAAAAAGTTTTTCTTCCAGTTATGCTTGATAGAAAGCCCTGCTTCTTTCTACCCCCTGAGCTATGCATACAAAGTGAAAAAAAAGTCTTCCATCTGTTCTTTATTACCAGAAATTCCCTTAAGAGCATTACAGAGTTTATTGTTACAGAAGTTAGCATTTGAATAATACAAGTAAAATGTGAATACCAAAGAGTATTGGTAATCAAAGCTTCACAATTTTTGTTTTCAAAAGAAGGAGAAAGAATATTTTAAAATATTCAAAACAACTTTATATTCTAAAGTGAATCATAACCTGCTAGATTTGTTTTACCTTGCAACAGAACCCCATACTTTTCACTAAAACCATTTACCCCAGTTTTTGATAGATACTGAAATTTAGGAACTAAGCAGAGGCGCATTTTAGAAATGAAATGCATGGATTAGAATGACACATTAGAAATTAGAAAGTACACTTGCCTTACAGAGTTGTTTTCTTTTTTGGGCGCGGTTGCTTGTGGGATCTTAGTTCCCTGACCAGGGATCGAACCCATGCCCCTTGCAGTGGAAGCATGCAGTCCTAACCACTGGACTGCCAGGCAATTCCCTGCCTTATAGAGTTTTTATTTTAGTAGGTTCAAGATATGGCCTGGCCTCTCTAATTATAAAAGCTCCAAAGGTGGTGCCTTGTGAAAAACCACAAGAATACAAGAGAACCCAGAATTATAATAAGGACTTTTTCGTTTTCCTTTTCTTTTACCTCTTCCTCCTTTTCTATTTTATTAAAGAGGGAAAGACTTCATGACTTCAAAGTAAAATGTCTTAATGGTCATCCTGATTTTCATAAGTGTCTCAGACATTTGGATTTAATCCTTTATTATGCATTGATGTATTTACACATGACTATAGAATCATAGAACAATAAGGCGAAGATATAGATGGGGATTAACACCTTTATCAACCCAATGGTTTAGCAAAGGTTCATTCTGTGGTTGTACATTATCTGGTATTTCTAGGTGGGATAGGACCTGCAAAAAGATCCAATAGAGTTGTCTTATCAGTGTTGAATCAAATATTTCATTAGCCTGGCCTGAGGAGAAAACAAATGAGGAAGCAAAAGAAAACAAACAAAAAAAATCTTTAAGAAGATTCATTGTTTTTCTCTGCTCCTGCCTCTTCTTCCTCATAAATATAATGGGAGAATTGAACTAATCAAGTTGTAACTTATTATCAACAGATTCCTCACATCTTCTAGAAAATCAGTAACAGCTTTTAGAAATATACAATGGACTGGAAGTGGAGTAAACTGTGGATTGGCAGATGTTTTAGTCCTCTTACAAATAATGAATAGTCACCAAGACAGGGATTGCCTGTGCTTTTCCAAACCTGCAGCTCTTTATTTAAAAATGCCAGGTGAGGGCTTCCCTGGCGGCACAGTGGTTGAGAGCCCGCCTGCCGATGCAGGGGACACGGGTTTGTGCCCCGGTCCGGGAAGATCCCACATGCCGCGGAGCGGCTGGACCCGTGAGCCATGGCCGCTGAGCCTGCACGTCTGGAGCCTGTGCTCCGCAACGGGTGAGGCCACAACAGTGAGAGGCCTGCGTACCGCTAAAAAAAAAAAAAAAAAAAGGGCCATGGATAGCTCTGAAGAGAAGATAAGGTGTACTCATGTTTAAAGGTTATATCCTAGGGGAGCATCATGCCCTCTCCTAGGAAGCAGTGAGGTACAGTGGAGAAAACACAGGCTTTGGGTTCAGATTCATAGCTGAGTTTGGAACCTGGCTTTGTCCCTTTTCAGGTACATGGCCTTTGCCAGGTTAACGTCTCCGAGGATCATTTCCCTCATATGTAAAAAGAGAATTATAAAAACTTTCCTCATAGGAGGGAACAAGAAGGAGACTTTTCCTACAAGCAAGACCCTCACTTCTTAAGCACCCCAAACTCATCATCCACCTGGCCTGAGCCATGAGGACCAATCTCATTAGGTTTTTTAATCTCCATTCTCCATCACTCTCAATAGGAAGCCTAGAACTCCTATGTAATCCCACATGCCTGAATGCTAATCCCCACCTGGCTGTATGGGCAAGGAGGATTTCCATATCCTTCTTCCTTGCTTTAATTTTCCAGGAAGCATTTATAACCATCTGGTAATGTGGTTTACTACTTCAGTAATTTCTAGGTTTCTTTATTACATTCTTGTTTCTAAAATGTAAGTATCCAGTAAAATATAAGCTCCATGACTGTGGACAATTTGGCCTATTGTGCTCAATGCTGTATCCCTAGGACCCATAAACCTGCCTAATGCACAGCAGGCAATTATCATATATTTATTTTCTTCCACTCTGTCTCCTAGAACATTACTTGGGACTCTCGGTGAGAACACTGAATACAATGATGCATGGGTTAATCTAACACATTCTATCTCCCACGTCCACAAAAAAAGGAAAAAAAAACCTTTCTGGGTTAATACATATGCATATATATGTGTATATATACATATACATAATATACTATATATATATATATCTGGATATATATGTATATCTAGAAATATAGTCTTATATTATTGTAGAAATAAATTAAGTTAGGAAGTTAGGTACAGAACACAAAACTCTGAATTTGATCTTTGAATGCCTCCTTATCTCAATATTTTGCTTGTCATTTAGTTGGGAGTGTGTTCTGTGCACTGATTATATTTACTCAGTTCAGACACTTTAGAAGATTGGAAAACATAACTCAGTTGATCCCAGGCTCTTCTGCTTAAAAGTACTGTGAACTTGCCATGCTCAGCTGACGCAAATGTAAAATTAGTGTACTACAAAAGTCTGCTCTATCAATTTCAAAATTTCATATTAGATATTTAAAGAGGTATAAATTGTAAACCCTAACATGCTAAATAAACACAAGTTGTTATTATTAGATTCTAACAGTCTTTACCTTCTTTGGTGTTTACATTGAACTAATATCCACTGTATGTGTAAAAGAATTGAAAGTAATACAGACCTTTTTTTTTTCCATTAACTGTCCATCAAAGGACAGGTCCACTAATAGCCATTTGAGGTCACCATAGTAAAAATATGAATGACACCAAAAGCACTGAACCCAAACAAAGTATTATTTTACAGAATTTCTTACTGAAGTGAGTTGGGTTGAATAAGTAGATATTTGACTAATAGGAATAAACTATAGAGGAAATACTTGTTAAATGGTTAAAATAAGGGATAACTTCATCAGTAATTTTATAAAGCTAAATTTAGAACTGATCATTTATGTCCTAAAAATTTAGAAGGAGGATGGAGAAAAAATATATTTTATATAGAATTACATTTTGGTATTTATAATTACATTTAGCAATGGAAGACAATCTCTCTCCCCTTTTAAAATAAATCTCATCTTTCTTACACATCATGTATTATCAATACAATTTATCTAACATCTTTGATATTCTGTAATTCTCCTATTCAAACATATTATATGTGTTTCTTTTCTCTCCACCATTCCATCCCCAAATGTTTCCATTTAAAATTTTTAAAAAGAATTTAAATAAAAGATAACTCATGTACTATACAATGAATCCAGATGGAAAGTGTAATCTATTTTTAAAAAGCAATATTGAATCACTATATTAAAAATGCAGTGGAATTTAACCAAAGCAGTATAGCCAGATTTACGTGTACTATAAATTGCAGTCATCAAACATGAAGAGTGGTTGAAAATAAATACACTAGTTTTTAAACTCAAGAAGCTAAAAGAAAAAAAGCAAAAACTAAAATGAAAGAATAGATTTAATACAGAAAAATATAGAAATTTCTGAAATAAAAAGCAAAAGTAAAAACTATTTCTTTGAAAAAACAAATATTTAATATAAGTAATTCTGAAAAAAAATTTTTAATAAAAAAGTACAATATTAGGATGAGAAAAGGCATAGAGATCCAGAGGAGATTAAACAAATAAGAAGGGACTTCTGGTTTTAGTTTCGACATGATTGGAAGATATCACTCCCTTCTTTCTGACAAGAAAAAGCTGTACAAACCTAAAAGCAATGACTTATCCTGGACCCATCAGAGACTCAGGTTTCAGAGCAAATGACCAACCAAATATCTGGAGAGACATGAATCTAGAGTGTCACAGCAGGTCTGTTCACTGGAGCAGAAGCCAGTGGAGACATAAAGTGGGGCAATTACAAAAGATGTGACACATGCATAATTTAAATTCTATAAGGAGAAAAGAGACCAAAGCAGAATAAAATTTTGAAGTAATAATGGTTGAAAATTTTAAAAATTAATGACAAACGCAGATTCAGGAAGCTCAGACCAAAAGAAAAAGTACACCTAGGCTATCATATTCAAACTGCAAAAAACCAAAGAGAAAATTTTGAAAGAAGCCAGAGGAGGGAAAACATCTTACCTATGGAGGAACAAGGATAAAAATTACAGTGAACTTCTTGTAGGAAACCATACAAACCAAAGGTAAACAGAACAAAATATTAAAATGTTGAACATAAAAAACTCATCAAAGTAGAATTCTATGTTCAGCAAAATTATCCTTCAAAGTGAAGGAGAAAAAAATTTTCTCAGAAAAATAAAAACTAAGCTAATTCACTGTTAGCAGACCTGAACTGTAAGAAATGTTAAAAGATTTTCTTGAAGTGGGAGGAGATAATATAGATCAGGAACTTGGACCTAGAGAAAGAAAGTAAGGTTGAAGAAGGAATAAATGAAGGAAAAATAAAATATCTTATTGTTCTTTTCCTTAATTAATCTAAAATATAGTTGTTTGTTTAAAGTAATAATAGTAACAATAAATAAAATAAATTAAATGAAATTAATGAGAGCAATGCTCCAAGAGATAGGAGGGAAGAATTGCTAATACTTTAAGGTATCTGAATCACATGTGAAGTAGATAGATGGCTAAGATGGTGAATTTTATGTTTGAGTATTTTACCACACTCAAAAAAAAAATTGAAAAAAAAGTAATTATCTATAAAAAGATATATCATGCTAATATTAACCAAAAGAAAGCTGGGGTAGTTATATTAGTTTCAGACAAAGCAGATTTCAGGACAAGGAATATGATCAGGAATAAGGCAGGGTATTACATAATGAAAAAGGGTCAATTTTCCAAGAAGATATAACAATCCTAAACATGTACGCACCCAATGTCAAAATACCTGAGGAAAAAATTGATAGAGCTGCAAGAGAAATAGACAAATTCCCTACTATAATTGGAGACCTCAACACCCTTCTTTTACTAATTAGTAGATCAAGCTGCTGAAAATCAGCAAGGATGTAGTTGGCCTGAGTGACACCATCAGTGAAACTGATCTAATTGACATTTATAGAATGCCATCCAGTAACAGCAGAATATATATTCTCCTTAAGTTCACATGGAATATTCATCAACAAACAGAGCTATAAAATTTATAATTTAGCAAATATAAAATAATGGGAATCATACAAAATAAATTCTCAGGCCACAGTAGAATTAAACTAGAAATTAACAACAGCA
Source organism: Stenella coeruleoalba (assembly GCF_951394435.1). Classification (NCBI taxonomy): domain Eukaryota; kingdom Metazoa; phylum Chordata; class Mammalia; order Artiodactyla; family Delphinidae; genus Stenella; species Stenella coeruleoalba. The sequence goes on from NC_137148.1 coordinate 37,417,106, forward strand.
AAATAGCTGGAAAATTCCCAAATGTTTAGAACACTTTAATAGAATATAGGTTAGGGAAAAAGTCTCAATAGAAATTAAACAAATATTTTAAACTAGAGAAAATTAAAATATGACATTGAATTTGTAGGAGACAGGAAGAGCAATGCTTAGAGAAAATTTTATAGCATATAGCATTAAATACGTATATATTATGAAGAAAGATATTAAATCCATGATCTAAGCTTCCACCTTAGCAAAGTAGGGAAAGAAGAGCAATTTAAGCCTAAAGCAAAGAATAAGGAAATAACAACAATTAGAGCAGAAATCAATAAAATTGAAAACAGAAAACAATTCAGAAAATCAATAAAAGCAAAATCTAGTTCTTTAAAAGGTTTTAAAATTTTTTCTAGGAAAGCTAGCTAAGAATAAAAGAGAACACACCAATTATCAACATCATAAATGAAAGAGTAATCATCACTACTGGTCCTGGGAACATTAAAAAGGGTAATTAAGGAATACTGAAAACAACTCTACTCCTATAATTTGATAATTCAGATGAAATGGAGCAATTCCTAGAAAGTACAAACTAACAAAATTCACACAATGAGAAATAGATAACCTAAATAATCTTACATCTATTTTAAAAATTGAAAAAAATAATTAACAACCTTGCAGAAATTAAATCACCAGATGCAGATGTTTTCCCCAGTACATTCTACCAAATATTTAAGGAAGCAACGATACCAATTCTCCATGACCCTTTCCAGAAAATAGAAGCAGAGGGAACACTTCCTATCCCATTCTCTTAGATGAGAATTATCCTAAAGCAAAAATCCATAAAAATACATTACAGGAAAGAAAAAGTACACAGCACTATCTCTCAGGAACACAGACATAAAAACTGTGATCAAAAATTTAGAAAATTTAATCCAATTATTTTTGCCTACTTTAATACATTTTTATACATTAAAATTATTTCAGGTGTGCAAGGCTGGTGCAATATTCAAAATCAAATTCAAATAATGTAACACACCACATCAATAGGCTAAAAAAGAAAAACCGTATGATATCAGAAATGACACAGAAGAAAATGATAAATATACAAAATCCATTCATGACTAAAAAAAAGAAAGCTCTCAGAAAAGTAGGGGAGAACTTCCTCAATTTGAAAAGGAATAGCTATAGAAAAAAACAACACTTTCAAATAGCATCATACCTCATAGCAAGAAAGTAGATGCCTTACTCCAAAATCAAGGGGAAAAAATTCTCTAGGAAGACTAAGGATCAGGGAAAAAATCTTCTCTATTTCCACTCCAGTATAACGTAGTACTGGAAGTCCTCTCCAGTAAAATAAGAAAATAAAATAAAAGGTATATAGATTGGAAATAAAGAAATAAAACTCTGTTTGTAGATGGCATGATTGTAAATGAAGAAAATTTCAAATAAGTGACCTAAAAAACTCCTATAACTAAAAGCAAGTTAGGAAAGTCACTGCATAAAAAGTTAATATACAACGAAATTTCCTATATTACAGTGATTAACTATTGAAATAAAAAAATTTCAAAACGAATACCATACTGTATGATTCTAATTATATGACATTTTGGACAAGAAAAAACTCGAGATAGTAAACAGATGAGTGGTTGCCATGAGTTTGGTACTAGGGGAAGGTTGAATAGCTAATAAATAGGTGATTTTTTGAGGGTGAGGAAACTATTCTGTATGATATTGTAATGGTGAATACAAGACAGTAAGAATTTTTCAAAACCTGTAAAACTTTACAACACGAAAAAGTAAATCTGATAGTATGGAAATTAAAAAAGAAATAATTTAGGTAGTCATGAGTTCTCAGGAACTATACTATACTAGAACTGAACAATTAAGTACTGAACAATTAAGAACTGAACAATTAAGTAAATGGATGGTGGATTGTGGGAACCTGATTTCTTAATTCTGAGGGGTGTACTACAGATAAACAAGGAAAGGAGGCTAGAATAATCTATGTGGTAATGGATTGGAGTTGGAAATATCAGTATGAACTCATATTTAGCTTAACTTAGAATCAGATGGCTACACATAGAAATATATATATATCTATATACACACACATGATATATATATATACACATATATATATATACACACGATAGATAGATAGATAGATGGTAGTACGTACATATGTATCACTTTGATTTGTCAGCTGAGAGAACGTGGAAGTAATAATAATAACTCGGTAGTAATGAGTGCACCTAGTGTCCAGATCATGGTTTCTAAAACCATTCTCCAATGAAAGGAACCAGGAACCAAACCATTGGAAAAATGGCTGATTCTAAGACTGAGTAAGGAAATATATAAGATGAGCCTGGAGCATCACCTAGTGCTAGAAACTAAGATAAATCTCAAAGCAAAACAAACAAAAAAACCAAATCCATAATAATGGGGTATTTCAGAGGGACACAGGGGCCAATAGAAAGAGGTCCAAATGGCCAAAGCTGAAATAATTTGAGCAAAACAATTAATAAAGTAGTATTGGATTATAACCCAAATTATAAAATAAATATCCTGGTGTTCATACTGATATAAAAAAAGGGGTGAATAGGGGCTTCCTTGGTGGCGCAGTGGTTGAGAGTCCGCCTGCCCATGCAGGGGATGCGGGTTCGTGCCCCAGTCTGGGAGGATCCCACATGCCGCAGAGCGGCTGGGCCCGTGAGCCATGGCCGCTGAGCCTGCGCATCCGGAGCCTGTACTCCGCAACGGGAGAGGCCACGGCAGTGGAAGGCCCGCGTACCGCAAAAAAAAAAAAAAAAAAAAAAAAAAAAAAGGGGGTGAATAAATAAATAAATGCAGGAGAGTAAATAAATTGCCTGTTTAGAAAAATTTCAAATAACTTATGTACATACTCTGCCCTTTTGGAGCATTACTCCTCAATTCTTAGTCATGAACTGTGCAGACTGGCTACTTTCCAAACAGCAGAGTATGGAATGGGAGGGGGAAAAAAGAGTAACTTTACAGTGGAGAAGTCTGACAAACACTACCTCAACCTAGGTGATCAAGGTTAACATAAATAGTGGAAAGACATATTGATAGTATATACCATGGATATAATGTGAAGCGAAAGACACTTTATGTCTATGCTCTTGCTCATAGACAAGATCAAACTTACCCCAATCTAATCATGAGAAAATCACCTGGCAAATCCCAAATGAGGAACGTTCTATAAGATAACTTACCAGGGCTCCTCAAAACTGTCGAGTTCCTCAAAACCAAATAAAATCTTAGTAACTTTAAAAACTGAGAGCAAACTAGAGGACATTACTACTAAATGTAACAAGGAATTGTAGATGGGATACTGACAGAAAAAAGACATTGAGTAAAAGCCAAGAAAATTTGAATAAAGTGTATGCTTTATTAAGTATTTCTTAATAATACTGTATCAACATGGGTTCATTAATTGTGATAAATGTATTATAGTAATGGAAAATAATAATAGGGAAACTGGGTATTGGATAAATAGGAATTCTCTGTATAACCTCTGCAATAATTTTGTAAATCTAAAATTATTCTAAAATTAAAAATTAGGTCTATTGAAAATAAAAAATAAAAATCATATGTACAAACATATAATTGGAAAATTATTTGGAATCTTCTGGGAATTTTTGTTTTTTTACATGTTGATGTTTGGATCTCAACTTTACTCAATTCCATCAGAAACTCTAGGCTCAGGCATCAGGTTTTTTAAAAGCTTTTCAGTGTTATGAACAATGGATTTAGATGAACTGAACAATTACTCATAAAGAAATAGAAAACCTGATAATTCTAATGCCTATAGACAACAGAATCAGACAGAAGTGGTTTTACTTGTGAAACGTAATAAACCTTCACATAACAGGTAATGCCTAGATTATTTCAACTTCCTTAAAAAAGAGAATATATTTCCTCTAAGATCAGGAACAACATATTATTCAACATAGTTTTGGAAGTCCTAGCCACGGCAATCAGAGAAGAGAAAGAAATAAAAGGAATACAAATTGGAAAAGAAGAAGTAAAACTGTCACTGTTCGCAGATGACATAATACTATACACAGAAAATCCTAAAGATACCACCAGAAAACTACTAGAGCTAATCAATGAATCTGGTAAAGTTGCAGGATACAAAATTAATGCACAAAAATCTCTTGCATTCCTATACACTAATGATGAAAAATCTGAATGAGAAATTAAGGAAACACTCCCATTTACCATTGCAACAAAAAGAATAAAATACCTAGGAAAAAACCTACTTAGGGAGACAAAAGACCTGTATGCAGAAAACTATAAGACACTGATGAAAGAAATTAAAGATGATACAAACAGATGGAGAGATATACCATGTTCTTGGTTTGGAAGAATCAATATTGTGAAAATGACTATACTACCCAAAGCAATCTACAGATTCAATCCAATCCCTATCAAATTACCAATGGCATTTTTTACAGAACTAGAACATTATTTTAAAAGTTTTCTTGCTCTCTCTAAGAAGTGAGGAAAACCTTACATCTAAAGTCATCTAGCTAGGGGATCACAAAAATAATCACTATAACAACATTACAGACCAATCTCACGTATAGATAGAGATGCTACAATGTGTTAAAGAAAGAATACATTATGACAAAGCAGTTTTTAATCCCCCAAATGATCTTATGGTTCAACACAAGGAATTCACTAATGAAACTGACCTTACTAATAGTTTAATCCATATAAATCCAGAGAAGTACATGTTCCAGTCTTTGTCATATTAGCAAATATAATTGTCTAGTAATTAAAGCTCCTTTGAATTCAAAAAACACATGTCAAATGTAGAAATATATTCTTAATGCATAATAACAACTTTCAGAAATTCCTTTCTAAACTTTCATGTATTTGTCACACCTCCATTAATTGCCTCAAAAACTTTTTCCCCAAAACTACCTTCCCACAAAGCTGGACTATACTTTTATTTCTTACTATCAGCCTTTTATTTATTTCCATCAGCTTTCAATTTCTCTTTTTTTCTTCATTCAAACACTAATTCTCTGTGCTTTCTAAAGTAGACTTTTTAAAGTTCTTAGCTTTTCCTAATTTTCTCTTTTTTTTCTTAGCATAATCTGCACAAATGTTTAATAGGCTGATGAGGCAATGCAGAATCATGACAAAGAAGAAGAGGAAAGATGAAAACTTCAAAATTATTCTTAGTGAATGAGGAGAAAGTCAAAGAAGCTAATTATTTTGGGCTGATATGTTTACTCAGCTGCAATAGATTAATGGATAAGAACCTTATGGTCATTTTGATAAATTCCAAAAAAGCATTTGATAAAATTAAAACCTTTCCCAATAATTTTTTTTCAGCTGTTACTGAAGAAATCTTCTTAAACTCAGTGTGTTATTGTTATTATTATTTTAAAATCAAAAGGAATTTATTGTTTGGTTCCCAATTCCTATTAATTTGATTTGAATACGTTCTATCATTATCAATTTTTAGGGGATCAGATATACTGGTTGTTTATTCTCTAATGAACAAACAAATAAGATATTATCTCTAGCCTGGATTTATTGAATCAGACTCTCTGATGGGTGAACAGCTTCTCTAGTGATTCTGATGCACACATTGTTTGCCATCTAATATCAGAAGGAAATAGGTAACTAACTACAGTGTTAATTTCAATATGAGATAGACTGAGAGCAGGACCCTGGGAAGCTGTGAGAAGCTATGGAGACACAGGGCTGGGAGCCATTAATTCTGACTGAGAAGCCTTCTACAGGCATACTATAAAGTCTGTGAAGAATGAATACAAAGTAATAAGAACCATTTCTTCTCATGAGAAGAAAAAGAGTTCCACTTGAATTTCTCTTGTAGGATAAACCTGCAACTATTTGAAGGCAGATTTCCTGCCTTTTTTCTAAAGGAAACATTTCAGTTTCCGGCTATTGAGTAATAGTTAACTATTAAGCTTGCCAATGCCTGACACTGTGGTATTAATCACTGTCTTTCATGTTATAACAGAACTGGCACTAAGAAACATGAATAGTTGTTCGCCATCACTTCTTCTAACTTGTTCTAACAAGTTAAAATGGTAATAAAAATGTAGTGAAACTAAATAAAATATAGAATAGGGAAAACATTTTTACAATTTTGCAGTGTACAAAACCCAGTTAAGAAACACAAACTCTCTAATGCCTTAACGCAAAGGAGTGAGATTCAGATGAAATCAGCGATAATGAAAAACAGAATGATGAAAGAAAAATTAGAAAGAAAGTTAAAAAAGTAGTAACAATTTTGGAGAAAATAGTTACAGCATATCAAAAATACATTAGGGATGTTTCTGTAAATTGGTTTTAAAAAGACAAACAACACATTAGAAAAATATGCAAAAATAGAACCAGAAAAATAAAATACAAATGATCCATATCTATGAAGAAATGCCTCAACATCACCATTAATAGTGGAAGTGCAAACTAAATATTAAGGGGATGCCAATTTGACTTATTAAGAGGATAAAAGTAAAAGATCAATGGGCAAAGCCATGTAGAAATGGGCAGTCTCATCAAAGAAATAATTTGATGTTTATTTCAATTTGAACATATGCATAGTCTTTGACCCAGTAATTCAACTCATAGGTAAGTTTTGTACATTTGCACAAATATAAATATATATCTTATTATAGTAAAAAGTTGGAAACAATTCAAATTGTCAGAATTTTTAGCAAGGCAAATTGCCACTTGTGATGGTCAATTTTATGTGTCAACTTGACTGGCCATGGGGTGCCCAGAAAAATATTATTTGGGGTTTGTCTGTGAGGGTATTCCTAGGTGAGATTGGTATTTGAATCAGTGGACTCAGTAAAGTGGATTGGCCTCTCCAGGGTATGCAACCTCAAAATCCACTGGGGGTCTGAATAGAAAAAAAAGGAGGAAGGAGAAATATTTTTTTCCTGTCTCACTGCTTGAGCTAACGTCTCATCGCATCTTCTGCCCTCAGATTGGATTTACACTGTTGGTTCTCAGGCTTTTGGAATCAGACTGAATTAAACGACCAGTTTTCCTGTTTTTCAGTTTCAGATAGCAGATCATAACATTTGTCAACCTCCATATTCATGAGTCAATTTCTCACAATAAATCTCCTTTTGTGTATATATATATCCTGTTGGTTTTGTTTCTCTAGAGAACACTGATTAATACACCACTCAACTAGAAGCTACATTTCCCAGCCTTCCTTATACTTAGAGGTACGTTTGCAACTAAATTCTGGCCAATCAGATGTGAATAGCAGTGATGTTGGCCATTCTGGGCACACATCTAAAGAGAAATTGCTCACTCTTCCCTTCCTCTGTCCCCTCCTCCCCATACTGTGGTCCATATTGTGGAGAGAAACCAATTCCTCTCGTATAAATGAGGAAAGCACTCTAGAGGATGGCAGACCAGCAAAATAAATGAAATCTGGGTACCTAAAAACTGTCTTGGGGAGAGCCATCTAACCCTCCTGGGACTTTTGTGTGAGAGAAAAATATGCTTTCGATCTGTTTAAGCCACTGTTATTTGGTTCCAGTTTAAGAGGATGAAAGGCTACTCTAACTAATACAGTAGTAAATACACATGCACTGAATGTGTGACACTGAAATGTGAAAACATACCACTCAGCAGTGAAAAACTGTTGCTTGCCATATCAGTAAACAAAGGATTTGCAGCCATCGAGCCATCACATTACAGCCGCTTACATTATGGTGAGCTCTGAGGGAACTCAGGATAGAAAAAGGATGCCTGCCACCTAGCAGTCAACTGCTGCAGCCACCCCAGATGGTGCACCCTGAGGAGACTCAGGATGAGAAAGCACAGGATACTGGCTCCAGATAGGTGAGGTGCACATCAAGGGAATAATTTCAGTGAGCCCAGACTCTTGCATTTTTCCATACATAGAAAAGCACTAAATTCCTTCACTTGAGATATCTGGTTTTCTTTAATTAACAGTAATCTTTCAATGTTCCTACTACCTGGTCTTTGTTATAAAACTCCTATATATACTGGCTTCTCCCTTACCTCTTTGGAACAGTCTCTCAGAGCTAACTGAGATGCTGTGTCCTGGACTTAAGTCCTCAGTTTTGTCTGCCAAATAAAACATAATTCTCAACTTTTAGGTTGTGCATTTTTTTTCAGTTGACACGCTATAGACACTTTTATCAGAATTCAAATACAAGTCCATATTCAAACCCCAAAAATCAACATTCTGACATCTCCAAAATTCTGATAAAGATAAATATTGTGAGCAAATTAGACTTCATCTCAGTTATATTTTCTTTTTTTACTAACCTCCAAAGTAAGAGCCATCTGTCAGCTTCATTTCTTTACTGGATTTTGTGATGACACCAGCAACACCATGCTGAATGAAATACATTTTTTTACCCACAGCTCCTTCTCGTATGATATAATCTCCAGGTTGAAACACCTCAAATCTCAACTTGCTCAGCATGGCAGTCACAAAATTAGGATCCGCATTAGCAAAAAGAGGCATTGTAGCCACTAGTTTTCGGCAGTTGAAGTTGACTATCTCCTAAAGATGGCAAGAGTAAACAAATATTAAGAGAGAGATTAATCATATCAGGAAGAAAAACGTGCTGAAATTAAAATCTATACATAGCATAACACTGCAATTTAAATTAAAAACCAACAACACATAAATTCTAATAATCTAAGTATCTCTTCAAAACCAGGGATCATGTTTTATTATTGTGTTGAAATGTTGTATTCCCAGCACATAGAGTAGTATAGGCATATATTAGACATCAATAAATATGAATTAAATATATACAAGTTTACATTTTATAACTTCCCATTCATTTATTATTTTTTATATAAAATTAGAATGAAAATGTGGAAGAGTTTTAGTCTCCCTTTTATCTGTTTTTATGACGAAAAGAAGCCACATCACTTCCTATTAGCCACGATGTTACCGCTTCTGTGGTCCACTGTGTTGAACAATCTAATTTGTACCTATTGACTAGAGTTCTGAAACCAGGGCCCAGCTGCCAACAAAATGCCAACAGTATTTTGATGTTTTTTCTTAATGTCATTCACGTTAAAGCAAGGAGACTTGATGTTCACATTACACAAAAGACACTCAAACTATAATCTCTAATTATAAATTCAATCTGTTTCTGGGTTAGATCAGAAAATTACTCTTTCCAAACCTCCTGGGTTTCCATTGGAAGTTTTGGACTGGACAGAGGCCATATTTTCCTTTTCCTAAATTGTTTGTTTGTTTTACTTCTGGGATCAGGCCAATTCTAAATTAGGAGATTTATATGTTTGATTTCATTCTGTGGATTCTAGTCCAGATTAGACATAGTGCTATCACTATGAACCAAAACAGGGATATGGGACCAACCAATTTTAATCCTGAAAGTTAGATATAGAACAGAATAAACAATGGGAATCTAAACTTTACCACAATGCCATTTCTCAGAAATATCTTCTCCAATGAGCCCCCAAAAGAACAGGGCTGGACCTGAATTTGTGAACTTGCTTAAGAGACACAGAAAATGAAGTCACCTCTGCTAAGAGAGGGGAAAAGGGCAAAAAGATTCAGAGGTATTAAAAGAGTCTGAGATCTGAGTTCCTGCTTTGGTAATAGAAACTTCTAGATTCCAAGACTGGGAAAGAAAGTTTCCTCAATCTTCTTCATAAAATAATCTGATATTATTCTAGGATAGTTAAAAATTTTCCAGCTGATGCAGAGGGCACAGAATTTTGGGTCCAACGTGCAAAAGAAGATGTTTCATCCTCAACAATATGTTGTGAGTACAGCAGAGCAGAGAAGTATCTCTAACAGTGGAGTTTCATGGAGACTGGTAAAATATTTAAAAATCAGCAGCTATAGGGCTTCCCTGGTGGCGCAGTGGTTGGGAGTCCGCCTGCCGATGCAGGGGACGCGGGTTCGTGCCCCGGTCCGGGAGGATCCCACATGCCGCGGAGCGGCTGGGCCCGTGAGCCATGGCCGCTGGGCCTGCGCGTCCGGAGCCTGTGCTCTGCAACGGGAGAGGCCACAGCAGTGAGAGACCCGCATACCGCAAAAAAAAAAAAAAAAAAAATCAGCAGCTATAACCAGCAAGTGAACATAACAACAAAAAGAAGAGAAGGATATAACATATGGTACTTCGTGCAGCATCATCCAAGCCCTACAACGCACAGTTGACCCGATGGGTAGCTATATCTAGGGCAATTTGTGGTCAAATTTAACTGGTGCTGAAGAGCTGTGGTGGGAGTGGGGGACTACAGTAAGTGCTCAATAAATATGCATACATGTATGAGTAGACCGAAGGAAGGAAAAAAGAAGAAAAGAAGGAAGGAAGGGGGCAAAAAGGGAAAGAAGGAAGATGGAATTTTGGCATTGGAAAAAAAGTGTTCACAAAGCCTAGTTTATATTCCTGTTGGGAAGTGGCTATTTAAAACTCTTAGAATGCTCTCTCAAGCCAATAGCTTGAGAAACAAGTCTTACATGTAATATAAAAATGTGTTTTTTACTATTCAGAATATTTCCATATAAAAACCACATGAGTGCTTCCCTGGTGGCGCAGTGGTTGAGAGTCTGCCTGCCGATGCAGGGGACACGGGTTCGTGCCGTGGTCCGGGAGGATCCCACATGCCGCGGAGCGGCTGGGCCCGTGAGCCATGGCCGCTGAGCCTGTGCGTCCAGAGCCTGTGCTCCGCAACGGGAGAGGCCACAAACAGTGAGAGGCCCGCGTACCGCAAAAAAAAATAAAAAAACAATAAAAACACATGAAGATAAAAGGTGAACCATTCAAGGTACCCAAGGTAAGCACATGAGTTAAAAGAAGACAGAAATATGTCATTGAAATGATCAGATTTGTTGTTTCAAAGTTAATGATTTCATGTGTAAAATGACATAGAAGGATCCTGTGTAGGAAATTGAAAATAAATCATGTTGCAGAGAAAATAAGTTTTCAAACAAAAATAATAAAATAATCTTTTCATCTATGTTTTTTTGATTTGAACTATACAAATTTTTCTCTTCATTGTTTTCTTACCTTTTATTTTAGAAAATAATTTTACAAACAATTAAACTGTCTTTATTTATATGAACAATTCTTTTTCTATGATGCATCACATACCCAGGTGCACCTTGGAACTGCCTTGATTATATCACTGCGAAGATAATTTCGTATTATTGTTAACTTGAAGGAATCCATTCATTTTTTTTGTCTTTGTGGAACTTTTACCTCCACGTGAATACTTTCTGATTTAAACTGTAAATTCTAACAAATATTTGACAGAAAAAAATGTGATGGGACAGAAAATTATTTGCATTTAAAGGCTCTCCCTCGTCCCATGAAATCTGCTTGCTTTGAGGGTGTATAGTTTAATGGAAACAATCAAGTGAGCCTCGAAGTTAAGCAAAACTTTTAAAAGCTCTTCTCCATCAATCACATTTCTTTATAGCACATTTTCTTAGGGAGAACATATTTAGTTAAGTTATTAATATCTCTCTATTAGTAAAACAAGACTTTTAAAGCTCTTCCTCCATCAATCCCAGGTCCTTATAGCACACTGACTTAAATAAAACACACAGTTAAGTTATTAATATCTCTACTTTCCATCCAGATTCTTTATGGCAGTTGTTACAATGAGCTTTTTTAGGGATACGTCTGGCCTGAGTTAGGAGTATTGTCTATATGAAATAAGTTGAGGAATGTTCACTCCCTAAGGGAATCAGACACGTGACCATGACCTTAATAATAAAGTACTCCCAATTACCAGGTTTACTTCATAACTTAAAAATAGACAGTTATTTCTCTCCTGAAGCATCTTATCATACCAGAAAGTATGGCAGTGTTAGAAAACAAATAAGCAAACAAGCAAAAACACTAACAAGAAACCCTCACAATGAAAAGGATATTTCAAAGAGGCCAACTGAAAGAGCTACCTGACTAATGCTGTAACAATTGGAGTAACAAAACAAGTAATTTAATATTGGCTTAACCCCAAAGCATAAGATAAATATGAGGCTATACTTATATAAATAAATGATGGAGTAAATTAAAAAGTAAGGGAAAACAGATAAATCTCCTATCCAAATTCCAAATAAATCAACTTTTACCTATTAAAAACAGCATAAGACAACAATAAAACAACAACAAAGAAGAACCCTGCGTTTGATCTTACTCTGACATAATGTCAGTTTATTTAAGATGCGAAATTCTTTTTCAGCAGTCCTTCCCATTATTTTGCTAAAGTACGACAGGATTATTCACATTCATTGTTCGGTCACAGTGCAGAGAGTATCTTTGTAAACTATAACATACATATAGTAAAGTACACAAAATTTCAACATACACAGATCCTTTGTGAATTTTTCATATATGTGAACCTATATAACCTCCCGGATCCACATACAGAACAGATTTCAAAAGGCTTCCTTTTTTCCTTTCCAATCAAGCCCAGAGGTTCTAGCTCTTCTGCCTTCTATCACTATAAGCAGTTTTACTTGTACTTGAAATTCCCATAAATGGCACCACACACTGCAGAGTCTTTTGAGCCTTCCTTCTTTTGCTCATCATTCTGTCAGTATGATTCATCCATGTTGTTGTGTGGTTGCAGTTCTTTCTTTTTATATTTCAGGCTGTATTTCATTTTAGGACTATACCACAGTTTATTTCTCCATTCTACTCTTCTTGACATTTGGGTTGTTTCCAGTTTTAGGCTAATAAAATAAGCCTGTTAGGAATATTCTTGAAGTGCCTTATGCACTGATTTCTCTTGCATATTTACCTTATGTTGGAATTGCTGGGTAATAGGATAAGCATATATTTAACTTTGGTATATACTGCCAAAATTTTTCTAAAATAATTGTATTATTTTTCTCATATACCAGCAGTATAGAAAGTTCCAATTGTCCTACATCCTTGGAAAATTTTGATGCTACCACTCTTTTTTTTAATTTTAGCCATTAGTAGATATGTAGAGATACCTTACTTAAACTTTTTTTCTCATTGTGGTTTTATTTTACATTCCCCCAATGATTAACGTTGTTATGCACATTTTCATAGGCTTATTGGTCAGATGAATATCCTGTTTGGTGAAGTGTCCAGTCAATAGTTTTCCCTGCTTTTTCTATTTGAAGGAGTCCTTTTTATATTCTTGACATGAGCTCTTTGTTGGGATATGCATTGCAAATATATTCTCCTCATCTGTGGCTTGCCTTTTCGCCCTCAATGGTATTTTTATTGTTATTGTTTTGCTGGTAATTTGATTTCTAGTTTGTTTAACTTTATGACAATAAGAAAAAAATGGGATTTGATTTATTTAAATTGCTTCAAGAAGGATTTGTGTTAACCATAAATCTGTGCTTTGGAATCATGCATATTCTGAAACCCTGGGAAATTTTAAGCAACATCTTCTTTGTTATTAAAAAGAATAGCAATATTTTAACGTTCCTTCCAGCACTACAATTCTTTATTGATAACTTAAGTATCATTGTGGAAAGTTCCACTTTGTGAAACATTTAGTTCTCCTCCATTCTACATTATTTTATTCCACACAGTATAGTTCTAAAAAGTTTTAAGCGTGGTCACTATAAATATAATTATCATCATTACAATAATGAATCATAATCTTAACAAAACAGCACTGCTGTTACATTGCTAAATTCCTACACCCAACACACTCTGTATTTTTAGACTCTGCGGAGCACACAAGCACTTCCTTCTAAGAACTTAAATCACACAGACATTCAAATGGCATCCAATGTTCAGACTTCCATGTTAACTTCAGAAACAAGCAAACACATATGGTCAAATCTATATCGAATGACACTTTATGACCTAGAACATCTTATAAACCGGTGCTGCTGGTGTTGTCCTATTTTTTTTTCAGTTCTGTAGCCTGGAGTAGTTAGAATCAAAACAGAGTCACTGGATATTCTAGGGATTTCTTTAAGGCAGAAATAATTTTAAGAATGAACACAATAAAAAGGAGACAATATTTATTGAATTCTTGTTGGTTCCAGGTGTTGCTTTAAATAAAGCTCTAGAAGTATTAATTTATTTTATCCTCACAAAATCCTATGCCTTAGGTATTATTACTACCCCACTTTATGGAAGATATTGAGTAATATGCCAAAGACCACACACTTGCAAGAAGAGCTATGGTTTGTTGGCCCAGCTCCCTAACGTAGGGTTTTGACGGATTCTAAGAAGTCATCTTAACTTTGCACATATCTAAAATCGCTACAAACCTGAAGATTCTGATGTTAACCATAAATTTGTTCTTTCAAACTTTACACATTTTCAGAACCTGACATGTGAGGTGGCAAACCGATAGCTACACACTTGGCTGTTTTTATTTCCCCACAGCAATTATTTTTAGAGATCTGAATATTACAGTCTTTACATTGGCATCCATGCTCCAGGTTGCCACAGTTTTTAAAACGTGCTACTTCATACAATTAGGCTATCTGACTGGCTTCATAAATCAGTAGCATCTGAGATCTTTGAACCATAAAGCAAGGGAATGCAAGACGAGAAAGAGAGACCAGGATTTGATGTTGTTGTTTGTGCAGGTATGTCTTATGTTACGGGGACAGGGTCAATGTGTGCCCTTTACTTCTCCCTTTTAAGAAATGTTTCTTCAATGATATCTCTGCTTCTCCCTGCATAGCCCCCAAAGAACATTGTCATTTAATTTGACAAGTTAAAGATGGGATGTGGAAGGAAAAAGAAAGGGAACAAGATTTAGTGAGCACCCATTTTAAGCAAGTACTTTACATATTATGTCTCACTTATTGCTGGAGGAGAACAACCAAAGAATAAACTTGAATTTGGTTTTATTTCCCCACGTATACAAAAGAACGAAGTTAGTGGAGCTTAGAGAGAGGAAATACATTGCCCAAGCCTCAGAGCTTGAATACATCTAGAGAAACTCATCATTCTATTTGACTTCCAAACCATTGCTCATTCAACCCTACCATGGGACCTCCCTATTACCTGGATCAAAGTCACAAAAGCTTAGCACTAAAATTAACCTACGCCCTTATGTTTTGCAATTTCTTGTGCTTTGGAATGAAAATAAAGTCACTTTTAGTATTTCATAAATTTTTAAATCTAGAACTTTCCCCATTTCAGACAAATATCTATTTACCTTTTTGCTTCAATACATTTCTAAGAATATTTACATTTTTAACTAATTGGAATGCCACATTTTATGCAGTGTACATATTTTCAGGGCAGATTATTACATGGTAATATATTTACTATTATGGAATTCTTCAAAAACACAAAATTCTAGTTAAAAAATATATAAAAAGGATCTCGTTTGTGTTTATTATGTGAGATCCAATTGTTATGAAAATACATCTGCTTGAAAAATAGTCAAAAATTATTTTGAAAACTAAAAACTAATTAGTTTCAAAAAAACTAATTATTTTGAAAACTAAACTACGTACTAATTTACTTTTATCTTCAATTATCAACATTCATTTATATGTCTGGTAAATAAGAAGCATTTCCTCTGTACCAGAAATAAGGTAAGACGTAACTATGGAAGAAAACAAGTGATATCTTGAAGCATGACTAAATGATTTGGAGTGATATTGATAAATAAATGGACCTTTCACAGGATTTTCAAAGGAGCCATTATCAGCAAGAGGGTAAGTACCACTGGTCTAAATGTAGTACAATGACTGTGATGATGCTGATAGCTAATATTTATTGAATGCTTTGTGTTTTTGCCTTTAATTATAACAACAACCCAATGAAATAGCTATACTATTAACCCAGCAGTATAGATGAGCCAAAGCAGTTTCAAAGAGGTTGTCATGTCACAAAAATCACAGAGCAGGTAGGAAGTGAGCCCAATACTTAAAAGTATATAGTCTGTTCCTAGAACGACATTGTTTAACATGGTAGCCATTAGCCACATGGAGTTATTGACCACTAGTAAACCTTTAATTGATTTAATTTTAACCATTTCGGTTTAAAGTTAAAAGCTGATAACTCAGTTATTAGAAAATGTTAAATTGTTTGGAAAAACTTGCATAGGTGAATATGCTTTTCAACTGTAAATTTTATGAAATCTATATACACATCAAGCAGTTCTAAAAAAAATTAACATTCCAGTCTAAATGTTCTGTCAGAATAGGCTTCGTCAAAAAGTCTACAGATAATAAATAATGCAGAGGGTGTGGAGAAAAAGGAACCCTCCTACACCGTTGGTGGGAATGTAAATTGGTACAGCCACTATGGAGAACAGTATGAAGGTTCCTTAAAAAACTAAAAACAGAGCTACCATATGATCCAGCAATCCCACTCCTGGGCATATATCTGGAGAAAACTATAATTCGAAAAGATACATGCACCTCAGTGTTCACTGCAGCACTATTTTACAATAGCCAAGATATGGAAGCAACCAAGATGTCCATTGACAGATTAACTGATAAAGAAGATGTGGTGTATACACACACACACACACACACACATACACAATGAAATGGGAAAGGGAGGGGAAGGAATAAATTAGGAGTTTGGGATTAACATGACACATTACTATATGTAAAATAGATAATCAACAAGCTCCTACTGTATAGCACAGGGAACTATACTCAGTATTATGTAGTAATCTATAAGGGAAAAGAATCTGAAAAAGAATATATACATCTTTATATTTATATATGTATAACTGAACAACTGTGCTGTACACCTAAAATGAACACAACATTGTAAAGTAACTATACTTCAATTAAAAAATACACCAGATTCTGAAGACTTAATATAAAAAAGAATGTAAACTATCACATTAATGATGTTTTTATATTGATTACATGTTGAAATTATATGTTGAATATATTTAGTTAAAATTTATCATACTTAATTTCACATATTTTTTAATTTTTAAAATGTAACTACTAGAAAATTTAAAATTACACATGCAATGTGACTCACATTGCATTTATACTGGACAGAGAGTACTACTGCAAAAGAAACATGATGCAATATGTGAGGGGATATGGAAAGTAGAATGCAGTTTTGGATTTTTTAAAAATCTTCATGTTAAATATATTATTTATTGAAGAATCCAACAAAACAAACATAAGGTATAATTTTTTGATATTTATTTATACTTTGAAGAGAGAGGTGAAACAGAATGTGAAACTTTCATAGAAGACTAAAATGAGGTTTAGTTTGACCCTTGGAAAGATTAGGTTTAGATACTAAGACTTCTAAGAAGAGTAGATCAACATCTGGAAATTGCAACCAGTTTTTTAAGTAATCTCACTGAAAAGCTCTAAGGAAGCCATCTGCAATCATTACCTTTAAGACCACTACATGAAGTTTGTGAGGCAATAAATAAATAAAATAAAAAAATCCATATCGGCTTCTGAACAGTCCTTAGTGTCCTAGGAGAGGGCACATCTGAAATGACTGCTGGAGTGTCCAACACAGAGCGGGCTGCATAGAAAATGCCCAGAGTGGGGTAAAGTTTGGCTTTGTGGGTATGATGTAGAACCATTCTTGGGAAATAACAGAACATACTTAGGATTAGACTGTGGGACCTCGCCCTTATCATGGCTCTCAGGATGACAGTGTCAATAAGGGGAAAAAAAATGGCTTTGATGACTTGCCAAAGATGGCATTCTCCTCCCTGGATGTATTTATGATATTTTTCTAAGTTATAGTTTGCCAGGCTCCCATCCAGATCCAGAGAATCTGAATCTAAATCTTCAGGGGATATGAAAAAAACCTCTGTTTTTAAAAACACATTTCAAGTCATAAGCAGTCAGATGTGGAAACCACGGTTCCTAAAATAAAGAAGTATCTGAAAGTTTACATCTAGCTGAGGAAGGAAGATATATATGTATATATTCAGTATAAGATAATTGTAAAATAGTAAAATAAACATGGGTTAGACTCTCTCTCTCTCTCTCTTTCTCTCCAGTGTGCGAGTGTGTGTGTGTGTGTGTGTGTGTGTGTGTGTGTGTGTGTGTGTGTTTATCTGAGCTCAGTCCCTGATACCAAAACTAATTGACTCAGGGCCTGTAGAAAGTAACTCATACCCTTCAAATCTTAATCTTTTCGCCTGTAAAATGGAGATAACACTAGCAACTCTGTCATAGATAATTGTGATGATTAAATTAAATAACACAAGGAAAGCATTTAAGTTCACTAAATGTTATCTATTATTTACCATTATAAGTACAGTTGTATTATAAACCAATATCTGTTAAAATCAAATGAATGGTAAAGACTACATATTCTACAAAATTTCAAAGAAACAAGACTTCAGGGTAATTCGGTAAGAAAATATTAGGTCAGATTTTTTAAAAAAGGCTGAGTGGGGAACTGGTTATTAAAGCCCAAAGTCAAGGTAGGTGCAGGGGTTCAGAAGTTAAAAATGACAAGATAGTGTTAGGGCATAGTCAGTGAAATTCCGTTTTGGCCAAACTCAAGGAATAAAATATAGGATTGTTATAATGAAACAGCCCTAATGATAAAATAAATTTGGAAGGTGAATTGTAAATTAAATACACATTCTATTTTTTTAAAGGAAGCATATGGGGGAAATTTAAAAAAAAATTCCCTCAGCGTTTCCAACTGGCTTATATTGATCTGGTGGTTTGTCTTCTAACTTGCAAGATAGTTGCATATATCAGTAAATTAGCCCATACAAATCTTAACGCTTGAAAATGTTTTAAACATTTTTCCAAACATTGACTAACAAGTTAGGTACCTGCTTCAATTTCTTAAACTCAAAGCATTTCCCTTGAGTTCTGTGTTCCCATTAGGGAGAATTTATGTTGAACTGTTTCTCTAGTTGGGATAATGTCTTATTTTTTTTAAAGAAAACATTTAACTCTCTTTATAACTCTTAAGTAATTTGAATATAAAAAATGTGTAATAAAATTCAAAAGTAAGAAATACTTACCTTTAATATTTATTTTGGGGAAGTTAAAGGAGTTAGAGATAAGATAGTGAAGACTGATGAATTAATATAGTGTGCCTCAATTTTAGTTTATTGTAGTTTTCCATCTCATTAAACAAGAAAGAGTAATCAATTTTTGTATTCACAAATTGTATTTTTAAAAATCTTTAAAAACAAAATGAATATACACACATCCCTTGAAATATATAAAAGAAAAAAAGCTCTACATTTTCATCACCTTAATGAAAGTAATTTAATATGTTTATGTATTCTTTTAATATAATCTCTTATTCACCTTAACATAGTTGTAATCATAATATACATTCAATATTTGTTTCTTTTCCCCCCACGTTTATAACATAAAATATTTTCTATTTGATATATGATCCTCATTGCCATTCTTTTTAATGGCCACACAATATTCCATCTTGTGTTAATCATAGTTATATTAAGAAAAATCCAATAGAGACAGAGAGAAAAATAGTCTGAAATGGCCTCTTAAATATTGGCAAGCTTTAATATTTTTCGCGATTTCTTATTTTGAAACTCAGCTGTAGCATTAGTTGCTAGATTCATAGTCTCTTCAAATTATGAGTTAAAAGGTAATTAGCCTAAAATCTAGAAATAGATAGAAATGGCAAATTATGATTAGGTGGCTTAAGTGAAATCTGCCTGCTTGTAAAGGACAGACCAAAACAGGATGGATTTTGAGAGATACAGATTCAAAAATTTAAATGTTTTCTGTAGTTACAGCTATCACATCCATCTAATTTGGTTTTGAGATATTAAATCACATCTACACTTTACAATATGAGTGCAAATGAAGCTTGAAATTAATTTGGTCTTAGCATACTCCTACTGTTTTGCCTTCCTAGAATACAGGAACATGTTACTCTGTTAGGTATCATGCAGGATGTCAGCAGATGACATGACATTCTCTTAGCATTCACTAAATTTGATTGTACATGAAAGAAAAGATGTAGAAACAGACCAAAAAAGCCTAAATCAAAAAATTGTATATTGACAATGACAGTCTTCATTAGTGACTGAGTATCTCTGCCCCACTTTGGAATCCCAGGTTTGAAGCTCACTTAGGATTTGTGTAAAGACCAGCAGAGGGGCTTCCCTGGTGGCGTAGTGGTGGAGAGTCCACCTGCCGATGTAGGGGACACGGGTTCGTGCCCTGGTCCGGGAAGATCCCACATGCCGCGGAGCGGCTGGGCCCGTGAGCCATGGCCGCTGAGCCTGTGCGTCCAGAGCCTGTGCTCCACAGCGGGAGAGGCCACAACAGTGAGAGGCCCACATACCGCAAAACAAACAAACAAAGAAACAAACAAAACCCACCAGCAGAGTGCAGCTCCAGTGGCCTGCAAACTGTAAACAAGGTGTAAGGGTGATTTGCAGAATAGGAATGAAGCCTACTTGACAGGGTATAAACAGATTAATCTGGACTGTCAAATACAGCAAATATATCAAACAGCTAAACTAAAAAATTATTATTAAAATAGGACCAGCAGATAGTACAGTGAGTTAGAAGACAATTCTGAGAGGTGATTTGGAGAATTTGATAAAAACCTGTATTTGAAATTTTATAATAGAATCCACATAAATTCCTTTCCATCATTAACAGGTCAGCAATAGAAATAACCCCTGCATAACAGTATGTGTACATGTGCAATGGACATGAGGAAATCAGGCCACACCCTAAAACCAGGCAGTCATTCTAAGATGCATTAAACATTCATTTATCTGTCACGTTAGTTAGATTTGTATGGAGCACTGCATGTGCTGACAAGCATTATGGGCTGAATGGTGATGCCTCAAAATTCGTATGCTGAAACCTTAACTCCCAGTACCTCAGACTGTGCCTGAATTTGGAGACAGGACCTTCAAAGAGGGGATGAAGTTAAAATGAAGCTGTTAGGGTGGGCCTTAATCCAATCTGAGTGCTATCCTTATAAAAAGAGGAAGCTGGGCACACAAAAAGAAAGGTGGCCATCTGCAAGCCAAGGAAAGAGGCCTCAGAAGAATCCAAACCTGTCAACGTCTTGATCTTGGGCTTCAAGCCCCCAGAAGTGTGAGAAAATAAATTTCTGGAGTTTAAGCCACTGTGGTATTTTGTGATAACAGCCCTAGCAGATTAACATAGCAAGTTAGGCTGGACAAAGTGTGGCAGGAAAGATGAAGCTGCCCCCTCTGAGTATCTGTCAGGACATAGCAGCACCTCAGCTCTGAAAGTAAGGCGGTGGCAGGAGTAAGATACATGAGCCAGCCAGGCTCGCCCTGAGGAGGTGTGGAACACAATGCGCACACTGCAACAACTTCTGAGCTCTTCAGTCTGGGGTGAAGTAAAATAAAATAAAAAATTTAGTTACAGGAAAAAGGATTTTGCTTTATTTTTGTATTGAGTGTGAAGTATCATGGGCATTTAGTTGACAAGAGCTACAGGCAGATGGAAATGGCTTGAGTCAGGACTGGAGTTATAAGACTGGGTGCTCTTTTACAAGATTTTTTTAGATTTTTATAAAATATATACAGCAATATTTATAGTTTTAACCATTCCCAAGTGTACAATTCACAAGAATATTCACAATGTTGTATTACTATCACCATTATCTATCTCTACCTAGAACATTTTCATCGATCTCGACAAAAGTTCTGTAGCCTTTAAACTATAACTCCCCCCTTCTCCTTCCTCTCAAAACTTTGATAACTCCTATTCATTCTCTGTTGTTATGAATTTGCCTATTTCAGGGCCCTCATAAGTACAATTATGCAATATTATCATAGGACTAATTTTTGAAGTCCTAGAAATAAACGTTGCCTCCCAGAAAAATATTGGGTGAGGGGGGAAGTAGTGAAGCAATGTTAGGAAAAAATCAAGGAAAAGGCCCGGTAATGTGGTTCTTGTTCAATGACACAAACTGTCTTTTCCCTGACCCTTCTGGTTTCCCTGATTCCCTATTCTCCACATTCTCCCCAGCACTTGTTATATCTTGTCCTTTGATAACAGGTGTGAGGTGCTATCTCATTGTGGTTTTGACTTGCATTTCTCTAATGATCAGTTAAATTGAGCACCTTTCCATATATCTGCTGGCCATTTGAATGTCTTTTTTGGAATAAAAAAGTCTATTCAGGTCCTTTGCCCTTTTATAATTGGACTGTTCGTTTTCTTGCTATTGAGTTATGTGAGTTGCTTATATATTTTGAATGTTAACCTCTTATCAGATGTGTGGATTGCAAATATTTTCTCCCATTCCACAGGTTGTCTTTTTATTGTGTTGATCATTTCTTTCATACTGCAGAAGCTTTTTAGTTTGACGTAGTCCCACTTATTTGTTTTTTTATTTTATTGCTTGTGTTTGGGTATCAGACCCAAAAAATCATTGTCAAGACCCATGTTAAGAAGCTTTTTCCCTACGCTTTCTTCTAGGAGTTTTATGATTTCAGGACCATACATTTGTCTTCAATCCATTTTGAATTTTAGTGTGTAATCTCTGATTTTCTCTGGCAATTAATCATATGTGACTTCCTACATTTCTTGTATTTTTAGTAACGTATTTTAACTTTTTCTTCATAGTTCTTTTCATGTATTTCCATCTTGACTCTACAAGCACACAGTAAGCACTGTGAGACTGGAAACCACATTTTATAATTTACCTTTCCACACTTAAATCAATATCTTGCACACATTAAGAAATCAATAAATGTTTTTTGCCTGTTTGTTTTCTAGAAACAAGGGATGCAGGGGGAAAGCTCTAGACCAAAAGAGAGAAAAGTCCCAATTTCTTTGCTTGGTAATGTAACCAAGATCAGGCCACTTACATAAATTTCCTAGCCTTTGGTTACTGTGCCTCTTATATGTGTATATGATAATTTATAAGATCCCTGTAGAGCTTTGCAATACTATGATTCTAGCTTATTTTAATTAATCTGAGCTAAAGACATTTTTAGGAGACATTTAAAAAACCAACAAGCATGTACTTTAAAAAAATTATTCAGAATTGTACTAAATAAATATGCATGCAAATTATGATTTCTTCCCTAACAGTGTTTTCCACAAATTAAAGGTCAGAAGGACAGTATTATACTCTCAGCCCGATTCATGTTCTGTGAAAATGAAATATACTGACACCCTATATTCTACTGGGACACTGATCTGTACCTATTTTCAGTCCATGGCTCTTCACACTCCATTGTTTAAAAATAGATCAGTTCTGAATTTTGGAGACAGACATAGAAGGGCATTAACCTCTTTCTCGATTGTTAAGTTTACATTTTGCTGTAATCGAATCAGTATAAATCTGATCATGATAAAAATAGACCTTCTTACTTTGTACACATTCCAACAGGCTCTCATAAGCAGAGGGGTATGGCTCACTGAATTTTTCTAATTAGTTTCTAGTTTTAAATATACTCCTCCTTTTATTAAAGCGTCATCTGTTTCTGATCCTAACATTTCAATGCCAAGTTTTGATGCTAAGACACTGTCTCCAGAAGGCTGGCTATTAAAATGGAGGAAGGGCTTATTAGCAGATTGTTTGAATAAATTCCCAAAGAAATGAGACATATGATAAGGCTAGACTCGGTGTCCCTCTGGTGTATGGCCTAACACCCTCTGAATGACCCACTCATAGCACTTACCCACAGTTATAATTGCTGATTAAATTTCTGTCTCTCACTAAGTTGTAAGAGCCATGAGGGCTGGGACTATCTTTGATTCTTCACTGAATCATAGTTATAACAAGAATCAAATTTTACTGTGTACTTACTATATGCCAGGCACTTTCAAACTTTTAATATTTTTTTCTCATTTAATTTAAAAACAACTCTGTGAGGTACTTATCATTATTCATATTTAAAGATGAGGAAAGTGAAATACGTACAAGTTATGAAATAGCCCAAAGTTGTACAGATACTAAGTTGTGGAGTTGCATTTAAATGAGGTTGGTGGCACTATGGAGAACAGTGTAGAGGTTCCTTAAAAAACTAAAAATAGAACTACTGTATGATCCAGCAATGCCACTCCTGGGCATATACCCAGAGAAAACCATACTTCGAAAAGATACATGCACCCCAATGTTCATTGCAGCACTATTTACAATAGTCAAGACATGGAAGCAACCTAAATGTCCTTTGACAAAGGAATGGATAAACAAGATGTGATACGTATATACAATGGAATATTACTCAGCCATTAAAAAGAATGAAATAATGCCATTTGCAGCAACATGCATGGATCCAGAGATTATTATACTGAATGAAGTAAGCCAGACAAAGACAAATATCATATGACATTGTTTAAATGTGAAGTCTAAAAAGAAGGATACAGATGAACTTATTTATAAAACAGAAATAGACCCACAGACATAGAAAATAAACTTATGGTTACGAGGAGGGGAAGGCGGGGAGGGATAAATTAGGAGTTTGGGGTTAACATATACACACTACTATATATAAAATAGATTATTAACAAGGACCTACTGTATAGTACAGGAAACTCTACTAAATACTCTAATAAGCCATATGGGAAAAGAATCTGAAAAAGAATAGATACAGTAGCTGTACATGTATATGTCTAACTAAATCACTTTGCTATACACCTGCAACTAACACAACATTGTAAATCAACTATACTCCAATATAAAATAAAAATTGGAAAAAAAATAAGATTGGTGGAACTGGGGCCAAAGAAATGAGACATATGATAAGGCTAGACTTGGTGTCCTTTTGATTTACCCATGATGCTTCATAGCTCCTCCATAGTAGGTTTTCACTCAGGATTTGAAAGTATACGTATAAATATTCATGGCACTGAGAATATCATAAAGGCAATTTAAACTATTCAGAGCAATGAAACTGAAGGCTTCTGAGCAGCCAGGGGAAAACAGGAGCATATTTTAAGTGGATGGAAGGAGAAGGAAAGGAGGGAAAGCCGGGGCAGGTAACAACTGGGAGGGAGAGGAGGTTTCTAGAGATCACTGAAGCCCATCTTTGCAGACTCAGAATTTTAATTAGACACAGTCACAGAGCAACTAGAGAGTGAAGATTCTGGATGATAGATAATGCATGCATCACATAATAGTGGCTCTAATTTAAAATGCCAAGTTTCTGAGTACCATCATAAGTATTTTTCTCAGAAAACTGTTGTTGTTCCTTTACTTTCTGGTCCATGTATATTAGTTCACAGTGAAACGAAGATCATTTTTTAAGATGACTCTATAATCACTTCTCAGAATGCTGATAATGCCAGTGGGGTCAGTGCTCGGGTCAAATGGTCTAGTCCGAGGATGAAGAACACACAGATTTATCTGCCACACTGAATCTTCTACATCTTGAGGTGGCTCACTACTTAGGTTTGGACAGGGGATCCAGCAACTTTTGTTTTATGAGCCACCGACAATATGCTAGGCACAGCTGGCATAGCGATGTAAGAAAAATAGTATTTATTTTCTATCTATCCCATGGATATTACTATAGAGATTGGACAAAACATTGACGTACTTCTTGTAATGGTACTCTATTGGAATATTCCCCCACCCCCCAGGTTTACTTTGCAATAAATCACTAATGTTTATAAACCTTGAGAAAGTTTAAAAGAAAATTTAAAAAACCACATGCAAAATAGGTCCTTCTTGCTTACAGTGTATATATCAAAACAAAATCACAGAGGAATCTAAAGATGCCAGCATCCTCTTGTTATATATTAGAAACCATATTCTCCATAGTACAATCTAAAGTGATACTAAGAAAGTTCGGTGGCCACAGTACTTCATAGTTCTGGGCATCACTTTTCTTATGCATGCCAGCATCTCTGTTGTGTCTACAAAATGCTCTCTCCAAGCCCTAATAATCAATGATTCTTTGAGATCCTTTTTAAATTTGCTTTTGTTTATTTATCCAATAAGTAGTTATTAAATATGTACTATCTAGGGAGTAGAGCTATCATGGAAATCAAGGAAGACAAAGTCCTTGCTTTCTTGGATCCCGAGTTCCAAGAATGGAGAATTAACACATAAATAAAAAGGGACAACAAGGCAACAGAGTGATGTGTACACAGCAACAAGGATGATGTGATAGAGAATGACTGCAAGGAAATTAATCTAGATGAACTTCTCACGGAAGGCCCCAGGTAACATTTGTACTGAGATTTGAACAATGAGTCAGGTATTTGTTGAAGGCTTTTCAGCAATTTGTCTCCAATTTATGAAAAAGATAAATCACCTAATTTCTGCACAGAAATGCTTTCAATAAAGTAGTGCTTTCAAAATATCTAGTAGCTGAACTAATTTGCATACGCATGGTATGAGTTTTTGGTAAGAGCTTTCAAAGGTCATACAAATGATATTCTTCCTGCCATTTTACATCTTAGAGATTCTTCATATTTAAAAATATTCAAACACATTGAGAAAAAAGTCTGGGGAATAACCTGGATATAGCATAATATAGATTTAATTGATTATAGATTTAATTGATTATGAGTAAATAATTTTCATTTTCATAAGCATTGCATTTTACTTTCTTTCTATATTTTAAAGCAATGGGTTTTTTGCATAAGTTTTTTAGAATCTGAAGTTTGACCTGCCCTTCACTTTTGTATATCCCTGAGTACCCAGACTTGTGTTAGCAGAAATCACTGCTCTTAAGTGTATATTAGCACCTCAAATTATGCAAAATACTTTCTTAAAAATGAGCCTTCTGGACAATGAGGCATTTTAAGTTAAAAGTCTTGTTAAAATATAAGATGGTTGTTGGCTCTAACTTGAATATATGATTAACAATTATATGTGGTGTGTGTATGTGCACACAATGCAAGTCTTACATTTTTACCTTTTATTATAAAATACATATCAAATAATCTAGCTTTCCCTTTCTACGTATCCTAGTTTCATTCATTTTATAGTTATTGTAGCAATCATTCAGTGTCTTCTATTGTGTGACTTCAAAGTGCCAGGCACTTTGTGGACACTAGAGGCACAACAGGGACCAAAATACATCTTTGCACAGATTAACGCCTCATCTTCTAAATTGGAAGACAGCTTTTGAAAGGTGGAATGATGTATTTTACTACTTTTAAAATATTTCTTGTGATCTACCACTATGACCTGAATATAGCAGGTATATAAGACTACAATTTAATAGGGAGCAAGACATATTTCCCACTGTTCTTACTGAACTTTTCTGCATAAAACATGTCTGGCTGTTTTACATCTAGGTTTCATTTTGAATAATGACTTCTGTTATCTCTCTGCCAATGTCTTTGCTTACTTTCCTATTCTACTCTTCCTGTTCCTCTAAAGTCTTAATTCACATTAAATTTAGGCTTTTGTGTGACTCTGATGCCCGAAGAGCAACAGCTGAAGAACAGATGAACAAATGGAGAACATTGTTTTCACCTTTTTAAGGTGTTAAGTGTTTGAGCATTTCATGCTTCTACTTCTAGGATCTCTAATCTTATTAAGTAGCCATGATTCTTACCCTGTTTTTCACTCATAATTCTGTTAAAGACCATTCACCCAATAAATATTTAATGAGCTCCTATCAAATACTTAGTCATTAGAGATACAGAGATATTATGGCATGGTCTCTATCCTCAAGAAGCTCACAGTCTTGAAAGAGACAAACAGTAAACTGACAAAGGAAAATACAGTGATAGACAATGGTCG
Organism: Stenella coeruleoalba; assembly: GCF_951394435.1. Classification (NCBI taxonomy): domain Eukaryota; kingdom Metazoa; phylum Chordata; class Mammalia; order Artiodactyla; family Delphinidae; genus Stenella; species Stenella coeruleoalba. The sequence continues at coordinate 37,444,690 of NC_137148.1, forward strand.
GGGAAAACGTATGAAGGTTCTGCCTGGTAAGACTGTTTGATGGAAAGCTGAAGGTAAGCTGGGTAGAAAGGATTGAAGATAGAGAGGGTAGCATGAAGAAAGGCAAAGACGCAATCAGCAACATTTCTCCCTACCCCGCCAGGAAATTATCAACAATTTTCTGTTGATGAAGCATGAATGTAAAGAAATGAAGATGGAGGCAGACCAGGGAGCATCTCAGGTGCCATGTCAAGCAGCTTGAACTTTTTCTTGAAGGGGATAGGAGGTCATGGTTAGGCTCTGAGAAGAAAGTAATGTCAAACTAGTGTTGTATATCAATCAATATGGTAGCCCTGAGATGGGATGCATTTGAGCTAATTGACATCAAAGGCAGGAAGAAAAGCAGTGAGTGCACTTCAGAAGTTGAGGTAAAAGATGCTGAGACCCTGAACTATGGCATTTGCAAATATAAGGAAAAAATCAGTCTAACTTAATGACAGAATAGTTGTAGGAATTGAGGAGATTGGAGGTATGTCTATTGATGGCTTTAAGGGGATAAAAATGAAAAGTGGAATTTTTTCCACTGAAGATCAGAGTAAATTAAAGTATGGCAAGATAAAGCAGTTAATTACATACACACGATTAAGAACATTTTCTTGTTATCCTGATTTTACATTACATTGAGCATTTTTAGCAGGGAGGAATGCTTCCCGTTTAAGCACGCAGCTTCTTAGGGTTCATTTTTATGTTCACTTTTTCTATTGGCTTTCTGTATTCCCTCAATGACATTTTATGCTAGAATCCTTACTTTTCTGCTTCTTTGAAATAAATTTTTAGTTTTACTGTGTCCTCCTGCCTATTGATCCATCTTAATCCCTGATGCTGTCTCTTCAATTACCTTTGTCTCCATGCTATGGTCTGTCCTACCCTGCCTTTGAATCCCCCCAGGACCTTTAGAACCCAACTTGGTTCTAGTGTCCTGAACTTCTGCCTCTTAGTGAAAGGAATTTGGATTTAAAATAAATTCTGTAATCCTACAGAGAGATAAAGCAAAGCATACTGATAGATTATTTTTTAAAATGATACATTACTTTTTTTAACATCTTTATTGGAGTATAATTGTTTTACAATGGTGTGTTAGTTTCTGCTTTATAACAAAGTGAATCAGCTATACATATACAGATATCCCCATATCTCCTCCCTCTTGTATCTCCCTCCCACCCTCCCTATCCCAACCTTCTAGGTGGTCACAAAACACCAAGCTGATCTCCCTGTGCTATGCGGCTGCTTCCCACTAGCTATCTATTTTACATTTGGTAGTGTAAAAAATACGAAGTTTTGACTCTATTTCTCAAAGCAAAAATATCTGTACATTCTTATTTGATTGAGGACTCTAGAGAAAATAAGCTAATCAATAGCAGATATTTAGCTCCTTCTCTTTCCAAAACTCTTAACTGATGTCTTAAGCCTTAAAAAAATACAAATAACTTTTAATGGATGCAGATACTTAGGGATAGTTATAAATGGTAAAGATGTTAGTTGAAATAGAAATATTTATTGACTCTTTAACATATGGTACATGTAGTCGGAATTTCAAGAAAAATTTAAAATATAGATTAAATGGTCTTTGCTCTTAAAGAACTTTCAAGACAAAAGTGGAGGAAACTAATGTGGAAAAATTGTGATAATAGACAAAACGGAAAGTAGCACACAAGCATTATGGACTCAGTGCACTGGGGGTTAGGGAAAGAGAGACCAGATCTAGTCTGGACAATCAGAGGAGGTATAAATAAAGAAATATTATTTATTACCTTTGCCAACAGATGAGAAACATCTGGAAAATGTACGATGCAAGTTGAGAAATTAGAATTGGTTTTTCAAAACAGTAAGTTGCACAATTTGGCTATAGGCCACTTTGGAACGTGTATGGCAATAGGGAAAAATAAAGCTGGAAATTCAGCAAGGATCAGAGCATAGAAGGGCTAGAATATGAGCCTAAGGAGGCTATAGTCGATTTAATTTGTAATGTAAAGACTGAACCTTTCTGAGCAGAGACATGACTAGCTCTTACACATAAAAGAAGATTAATCTGGCATCGCTGCTTTAAATGGTAGTTAGAGAAAACAGACCAAAGGTTGGAAGGTAAACTAAGGGGATACTGCAAATAGTCCATGTGAGAGGAATTAGGTTAGGGTAAGGGACTTGGGAAAGGAGACAAGGGCATAGATGTAAGATACGCTGTCACAGTGAATTGACAGCATTTGGTAATCGACTGGATGTGCAGAGCAAAGAAAGATTTTTTAAAGAGACAAAAATTTTACATTCCAAATGACTCGAAGGAATAACTAAAACATTTACAGAGAGAGAGAGAGAGAGACTTCAAAGGATAAATGGTTTAGTGATGGAAGATAATGACTAACACATAGCCTACTATACATACATGGCAAGGGGATATCATGTAGCTTTTAAGAAAACAGAGGTTATGGCAAGAACTTGGAGCTCAAATTTATAGAACTGCAGAGATGAAATAAATATGAGAATAAAACTCAGAAATTCAAAATGAAAGCCAATGGCTCAGTAATGGCTTAGTGTTAAAGAAGCTCCCAAAAGAGGTTCAGGATATGTGTTTTATTGAGTTTAAAGGAACCACCAATGGCTCAAAGACAAAGGATTTGAAGATTACATGTTCACTTATAATTTTCAAGGAAACAATTTTGGTAAAGAAGTGGAGATTGAACCACAATGCAATAATTATAAAGTAATCTTTTGAGAAGGTTGGTAGTAAAAGAATGGAGAAAGAGAAAGACAGTATAAGAAACACAAACAGTCAAGAGAATGTTCCTTTGATCTAGGGGTGACCTGTACATTCTAGTGGGCAGAGCGAAGACTTCTAGGGAGGAATGGAAAGGAGATGCAAGGCAAAGAGGTGGTTATTGATATTGCCAAGTGTTTTAGTGAGGTAACAGGAAATGAATTACTCATAACTGGTCAGGTCAGTCTGTGATCAGGGTCCAGGAGATGAACAAGGAAAATGAAGATAGGAGGAAAGTAGAAATCAAAAAGAAGTTAACGAAACAGTTTGGTGAGCATGAGATGAGAGAGTGGAAAACTGGGAAGATATGGACAATGGGGACACAAGAAGGGACTTTCTAACTAGGGATACAGAAAATAAAATGATATCCTGAGAATCATAATTAGAACAATTTCCAGTCTTTTTTTTAACATAAGTGCCTGTAAATGGGAGAACATAAGGGCAAATAAGGGCAACAAACAAGATGTTTTAACATTAAATTTTAATTTTTCTTTTAAGTAGTGTCAAAACATGGAATTGAGGATTTCCCAGGAAAGGAGAAAGTAAACAATGATCATGTACATGGAGACCGAGGACTATAAATCTTACCTCTCTCAGAGGATCATTGAGTTCATTGAGAATATTTTCCTCATCAAAGATTTTGCCTTGGTATCTGTGTTCATAGTAATCATGTATCTTCTGACGCATATCAGCTGGTAACTTATGGAATGACATGTATTGTTCCACTTGCTTATACTGTAAGGAAAGGAAAAACGGAAATTAGAAAACATTGTTAGGCTGTATGAGAAATCGTCGTGTTACCTTGTTGTGCTATATTCAATAGTAACAGTAACAAAAAGAAGAAATCCTTTAAGGGGAAGGAAATAATGTACTAGGTTGTAATGTACCTACTCTGTGTGACAGACTGTAGAAAGCATTTGTTTAGGTGAACATTTCCTGTAAAGACCTGAGATGTTATAGAGAGGAAGCATGGAAGGAGCTCAGAGGTAACTGGGTGCAGCCCCAGAAAAGCCAGTGATGAGGCAAGAAAACAAAATGTGATGCTATTTTTTGGATTTTTTTTGAGCTGAGTTCTAAAAGAAGTATGAAGTTGCTGTTTAGCTCTTCATTTGGAGAAAGAATCCCATAACTTTGGATAGTACAAAAGGTCTTATCTTAGACCTTTATAGCAAAAGATCAGACCTGATTAACAATTGAATCTGGAGGCAGAAAGCTTGGCAACCGTTTGCAGGTCATAGATACTCAAGCAACACGTGCCCTACAAATTAAGAGACTGTGTCAGGCTTCAATGTAGGACGTAGAAAAATATCAGAACGAGACTAGATCCACATAATTTTATAGCTGAAACTTAGACATTTAATTTCATTTAAACAAGTAGTACTTAAACTTGATTGTTTATAAAACTTGGGGTGAGGCTGTCTTTTGGGAATGCAGATTTGCATTCTTTTTTTTTTTTTTTTTTTTTTTTTTGTGGTACGCGGGCCTCTCACTGTTGTGGCCTCTCCGGTTGCGGAGCACAGGCTCCGGACGCGCAGGCTCAGCGGCCATGGCTCACGGGCCCAGCCGCTCCATGGCATGTGGGATCTTCCTGGACCGGGGCACGAACCCGTGTCTTCTGCATCGGCAGACGGACTCTCAACCACTGTGCCACCAGGGAAACCCCCAGATTTGCATTCTTAACTCCAGATATTGATTCCGTTGAGGTACCTGCCTTTGTAAGTTTACATACATACTCATATACATATACATATACATATACATACGCACTTAAAAAAATCCCTGCAAATCAAACAGGAACATAGAAGCATGGAGATTACTTGGAAGCTTATTAGAAGAGAATTTCAGGCTTTACCTCAGAGCTGTGAAATCTGCATCTTAAGAAAGATCCTCAGATGATTCATACACATTTAAGGTTGAGAAATATTCCCTCGATGTTTCAAATGCAGGTGGTCATAAGACTATACTTTGAAAAAATCAGTTAGACCCCCAGAATTAGTTTCATTGTATGGATGATAAAACTGAGTACAAATAAAAAGGTAGGTAATAAAACTGGATGAAGATACTGGAATAAAAATCTTTGCTTAAACACAACACATTTGACATATTATCTATGAAAAATTTTTTTCAAATCTTTTCCTGTTAACAGAGCTCAGACTAGAAGATCTAGGTGACTGGACTCCTTGCCCATAATTACCGTAATTACAACTGGTAATTGATAATACATATATCTAATGGGAAACAGCAACCCATTGTATTGTATTTCTTCAAATTTTTTTACATAATTTCCTTACACATAACATTCATATTTTTGGACATTCCCTTTTAGAGTTTAGTATTCTCAAAGGAAATACAACTTTGTCATGAGATTCCTTTATTTGGTCACCAGACTGTTCCCTGAAGTATTTAAAGCCTGCAGGCCTACATATATATATCTCTGAAGCAACTTGATTATGATTTAGGCATTCTGAATTTAGGCACCAATGCTGTCACTGTCATTGTGTGTAAGTGGCTTCTAGTATATACTTGAGAAGGACTGGGTTAATTTTTCCTGAAGAAGTCAGAATCTGTATGCTAACCTTGGTAGCCCACCCTTAGCTAGAGACCTCAGATTCAGCCTTCTTTTTTTTTTTTTGCGGTACGCGGGCCTCTCACTGTTGTGGCCTCTCCCGTTGCGGAGCACAGGCTCCGGACGCACAGGCTCAGTGGCCATGGCTCACGGGCCCAGCCGCTAAGCGGCATGTGGGATCCTCCCAGACCAGGGCACAAACCCGTGCCCCCTGCATCGGCAGGCGGACTCTCAACCACTGCGCCACCAGGGAAGCCCAGATTCAGCCTGCTTTGACCCCTCATGCAGCTGGTCCAAAGGAAAGACACTTCAGTGGCCCTTTCTACAAGAAACTTTTTTAGAGACATCTTTGTATCTGATTTTTACTCTTAGCCAAGAAGAGGGCAGTGGGATATTTGAGGTACTGTTTAGATTCTGAAACTCCACTGGAGATCCACAGGCTAACTTCTGCACTAATGATTTGCAAATAACCTGCTTGGTTTGACTAGTTTGGATGGACTATTTAAAGAGCTATTGAGAGCTTTGTTGGTGAGCTCTCCCCAAAGCAAGACTCCTTGCACAGATCTTGGTGGTTCAGGCCAGTGAGTCAGTATGCTCCAGGGTCCCAGAGATTGAGCCCACAGGGAGGGTGCTGGGGAAAGGCCCTCGGGCCTCTGATGCTTGTTGGCATTCTCTTTCTCTGTTGCACTGAACTTTGCCTTTAAACGAAAGCCTCATATGAGTATAATCTATGGAGTCTGGTGAGCTCTGTCAAACTTCCGAACTTGGGAAAACAATAAAACAACTTCAGACAACAGGGCTGTCACTTACGGCATTGATGAACGTCCTTTCAGTTCTGGCCAAATAAAGGATTCAGTGTTCTTCAAAACCAGTAGGTATCAAGTAATCTCTGCTCACTTTTCTCAATAGAGTGCTTGCCCAAACACTGCTTGGGGTGGTGAGAATCTTTTTTTTTTTTTTGCGGTATGCGGGCCTCTCACTGTTGTGGCCTCTCCCGTTGCGGAGCACAGGCTCCGGACGCGCAGGCTCAGCGGCCATGGCTCACGGGCCTAGCCGCTCCGCGGCATGTGGGATCTTCCCGGACCGGGGCATGAACCCATGTCCCCTGCATCGGTAGGCAGACTCTCAACCACCGTGCCACCAGGGAAGTCCTGAGAATCTTTAACTTTAACTGGCATACTGAAGCTCTAGATTTCTCCCTTTTTTTGCATGTATCTCAGGGTTATGGGAGACAACATTAAAACTAAGTAGCATTTTAATCATTTTGGGGAAATCTGTGCCTGTGTTTGAGGGAGAGTAGGGGAAAGAAAAGAAATTCAGTTTCTGACAAGTTAAGTTTAAGATGCCCATGGCACATCCTAATGCTTATATGTAGGTCAGGCACTTAGAAGAGAAAATATACGCATAGCCAATGACTAAGGGATCACTAAGGATGCGTCAAGTGAAGACATAAAAAGACAAAAAGTGGAACCTATATTTTAAAAGCAGTTGAGTCATGGAGTTTGACAAGTTAAGGGAACTCACATTAGCTAGCACGATGTAAGAACAGGACCAGAAAAGCTAGATGAGCAAAATCCAAAGAAGGATAAAGTTTCAAAGGGGAGGGGGCCACTCAAAAGCAAAGATGCAAATACAATTCTTTCTTGAATATATAAAATCAAAAATTCATTGTATCAGATTTAAAAGACTATAAAACAAATACCATTTAAAATTCTAAGGTACTATTATTTTTTAAATGTTCTCTTCAATTAAAATTTTATATCTATATCTATAATGCATGTACATGATATTTTAGGGGTTCAGAACAGGCTTTTTCAAGATGTGACACTTTGGCATGTGGGTTATGTGCTAAAGGCAGTGGGGACCCAGAGGCTCAAGAGAAACTACTGTCCCTCCCTTAACTACTTAGGATAATTTAAATTGGGGATTCTTCCCAGAAAAAGGGTTATTACCAGAGATACATTTTATCTAAGTGGTCCCATCTGTATGGCAGGACAAACATCCAATTACCCAACAACTGCTCTTCTTTTTATCATCCTACGAATTATCCTCCTGTTTCTGAGAGCTCCAGGCCCCTCTCCCATTCCTTAGCCCAGGATGGCATATATACCTTACTTTACCTCTTTGTCTCTGAACCTCTCCTGTATGTGGGGTCTCTGACCCTATCAAGTATGTGGGATTCATGTACATATGAGAAATAAAATTTGATTTTCACCTGTAACTGGCTCATGTCAATTTAATTCTTAGACTGGACAGAAGAACCTAGAAGGATAGAGGAAAGTTTTCTTCCGCCTTGACAATATTAAAAATGTGCCCTAATAGAGTGATTATAACAAATGGCAACATTCCATTGTCAAACCCACCAGTCTCACTTCTCCCGTGTCACCATTTTTATTTTTTTATTTATTTATTTTGTTTGTTTGTTTTTTGCGGTACGCGGGCCTCTCACTACTGTGGCCTCTCCCGTCGTGGAGCACAGGCTCCGGATGCGCAGGCCCAGCGGCCATGGCCCACGGGCCCAGCCGCTCCGCGGCACGCGGGATCCCCCCGGACCGGGGCACAAACCCGTGTCCCCTGAATCGGCAGGCGGACTCTCAACCACTGTGCCACCAGGGAAGCCCCTGTCACCATTTTTAAAAAGGTGTTTAGTTGGTATCACCAAGCAATATGCTTCTGTCTCTATTTCTTATATGGATTAATAATAGGCATCATTTATTGACTTTTTGCCATGACAAAGTGGTTTAACTACTTACAGTTCCCTGTATCTTCTCACCCCCTTTCTCATGCTATACCTGTGTCACTAGTGCTAATTGTTCCCTTGATCTCCTTTGTAACTTTACATAATCTATTTATACTTTTATTTCTTGTTCAGAGAACTCTAGACACATTTACCAGATGAAAGTAACAAACTCCCTCCTTCACTCCTACTTTCTAACTTCTGTCATCTCTACTTTTATGATATAAAGGTGGATTATAATTTTGTACCCGTAATTAAACCTACCAAACCCATAAAGTGTTTACATTACTTTGACCATGTATCATGATGCCAAGTGGAACATTTGATGACATTTCCTTTTGTTTCATGGATTTTTAATGATTTTCATTTCTTGCATAATTAGCTCTTATTTTAGTTTCATTTTTTTTTTCCAGCCTTCTCATCCTACCCAATAGTTGTTGAGTTTTCTTTAGAGATTTTTCTGTAGGATTTCTCTTTACAACATCCCTGGTTGGGTTCACTATTCTTAGACCCTATGTTTTTCCTTTGGTTTAGTTATTCATGTTGCTGGAACCAATCCCTAAGTAAACAACTAAGAAATACTGAGTGGAATATAGTTTTTTGGAACCATTTCTTCTCTGAAAATGTCTCTGTTAAACTCAAAGTTGATTGATAACCTGACTGCATACAGAATTCTAGGTTGAAGTCTAGTTGGATACTGAGCCTTTGGATAATTGATGCACTTTGCTAGATATGGTCCATGTTTCTCACCACTTATTTCATGTATTCTTTCCCTGCATTTCCCCCTACATTTCCCTAGATTTCCCACATTTTCTCTACATTCCCCAATATTTCCTGAAGTTCTTTGAACTCATTTTAATTCCAAATATCTTTTCAATTCTTTGAGCTTTTATCTTCATAATTTTATTGCATTCAGTTTAGAAATATATTAATACATGAAGTTAAAAAGTAATTTTCAGGCATCCTTTTATTCCTGAAAAATCTGGGATGTCACAATACAGGGGAATTGAAAAATATCCACTGGATTTAGGTTCAGTAAAATTTTTGGAGTCTTTGCACTCAGTGCTTTCATTGGACCGTGTGTGTACATCAGAAGTGGGGGCAATTCAAAACAGTTTGCAAATGTTTAGAAGTAAGAACTGAAAATGGAAACAGCAAATGTAACCATCTCTCTGACGCACTCTAGTTAAAAGCGTAGAGCTAGAATGATAGCATGGTAAATGTCAACAATTCCAAAAGTCTAAAAAAAAAAGTTTTAGTCACATTTATATTGTTTTTATATTCATGAAATGATACACTTACCAGAAAACTGAATCACCCCTACTTTAATATCCCCTACTCCTTCATCCTAATCCTCAAGATAGTATCAAATCATGTAAATTCTACCTGCTAAAGGTTTCAATAATTTTCCTTTCCCCTGCATCACCGTTATTATCAATCTAGTCAAAGTAACTTTATTCATCCTCTAAACTAATTCCTAGCTTCCTAACTACATTCTCTGTATCAATTTGCACATGCCTTCTTACAATCTTAATTCATTTTCCATAATCCAGAGAAATCTTTTTTTTAACATCTTTATTGAAGTATAATTGCTTTACAATGGTGTGTTAGTTTCTGCTGTATAACAAAGTGAATCAGCTATACATATACATATATCCCCATATCTCCTCCCTCTTGCATCTCCCTCCCACCCTCCCTATCCCACCATTCTAGGTGGTCACAAAGCACCAAGCTGATATCCCTGTGCTATGCGAATGCTTCCCACTAGCTATCTATTTTACATTTGGTAGTGTATATATGTCCATGCTACTCTTTCACTTGATGGACCTAGAGACTGTCATACAGAGTGAAGTAAGTCAGAAAGAGAAAAACAAATACCATATGCTAACACATATATATGGAATCTAAAAAAAAAAAAGGTCCTGAGAAATCTTTTTAAAATGCTAAGCTTATTGTCACTCTTTTCCTTAAGGCCTTTTAATAGCTTCCCATTGCCTTCAGGATCAAGTCCAACTTCCTTGGCCTATGTGGGCCTCTCCTGCTCTATCACGTGCATTTCCCCTTTGTTCGCTATGCCCTGGTATATTAAATGTCTTTCATATTCTTAAACTTACCCTGGTAGCTGTATGCTCATGCTGTTTCCTCAGTCTGAGATGTTTCTCCACCACGTAATTTCATGGCTAATATCTATTCATCCTTTAACTCTCTCCTCAAATGTACTATGTCAAGGAAGTATTCTCTGACTCCCTAGGCCACGTAAAGTCCCTAGGTATACACTTATAGACAATGCTGAGTTTACCCCTTAGTTACGCTAAGGGCACCTGCAATTGTTACATGTCTGTCCTTGCCTATCTTGCTCACCACTGACTCTGCTAACATATTTGCAAATAGTTAAGTTCTCAAGTATTCACTGATTGAAAATCTGGTTTGTTGCACACTTTCTGAAAATTCTTCTGATAAAGGAAACAAAAAATGTGATCTTCGCCTTCTTTCAGTAATAATAATGGTATCAATGGAAGATGCCAGATAGGGAGGTTCTTCCACATGGATGGAAATTGTGGATTTGTATTTTATTATTATTGGTTAGTATTGTTTATAATTCAGAGAAAATTGATTAAATTTGAGATTCTTAACTCTAACTTATTGCAATTAAAGTGGATTAATTTGTTCTTTAAAGAATCTGTGGTTTCTGTCTGAATCTGTGTTAGTCTTTATGTCAAACACAGCTATAATGAGGAGGAAATTATTGACTGTAAAAGAGAAACTGCCTTCCTATAATTCCAAAATGCTTTTAACAATTAGGAAATAGCAGAAATTAATAAAAACACATGCAAAGTGGTTGAGAGTCCACCTGCCAATGCAGGGGACACGGGTTCGAGCCCCGGTCCGGGAAGATCCCACATGCTGCAGAGCGGCTGGGCCCGTGAGTCATGGCCGCTGAGCCTGTGCGTCCGGAGCCTGTGCTCCGCAACGGGAGAGGCCACAACAGTGAGAGGCCCGCGTAATGGAAAAAAAAAAAAAAAAAATGGTGTCTGAAATGTTGTTCTTCCTACAGAATAAAAAATTAATGTAAGTTTTATATTCAAATGATTATATGTTGTAGATTTTAAACATAATTACAAAATAATAATTAATAAAAATAAAATATTTAAAATTTCCTTTCAAAAACCAATAATCAATTACTTTTTTCATTTTTAATGTTTAAGCCAATCATCATTGGATTTATGACTAAGCTATCTTAATTTTTACAAAGATATTTTTAATATTGCCATTTATTTACATGGTAACTGAAGCTATTTTGATCCTACATTTAAAAATAAATGAATCCCTTTTTATATATACATTAAAAAGCTAGGCTGTATGCAAGTGAGTTTACCAAGTACTATTTTTTTTATTAATTTTTATTGGAGTATAGTTGCTTTACAATGTTGTGTTAGTTTCTGCTGTACAGCAAAGTGAATCAGCTAAATGAATACACATATCCCGTCTTTTTCGGATTTCCTTCCAATTTAGGTCACCACAGAGCACTGAGTAGAGTTCCCTGTGCTTTACAATACTATTTCTAAAATGTTTACAGCAGACTGAATCATTTTCAAAAACAATGTTATAAACAGCAAAATGTTCAATTCATACTTACTGAGGAAAAAGTTTCCTTTAGCAAAAAATGGATTCCTAGTTATTTTGTGAAATTCTTTTAAGCATCATAGTCATATTAGACTAAGTCATATAATGATAAAGAAATCCAAATACACCTAAATTTGACTTCCAACATATTAAATGCAAACAAAATTAAAGACTAATCGTACATGAAGAAAATTCGATGGTTGCAAAGTTATATTTTTCTGCAGAAGTTTGAGTGGGATAATTCCATTTTTATCTTCATTCTACTTTATCTTTTTGGAAAGCTGGGTAATCAAATATGGGTTTCTTTGTAAGACAGTGAATTCTTCAGCTGTCAGCATACAGGGAAAGCTTTTTGTGATAGTGAATATGTATCTATTTGACCTGGAAAGCTATCAAAATTACAACCTAACAGGTGATCTTAAAATCCTTACAGAAAATATTACCAGATAAAAATGGTTATTCTTCCATCCAGAATGATCTCTTCCATTATAAACAGACACTTGCCATCTTATTTATGGAATCTAGCACTCACTATCTATTTAGATATTTCACAAAATATATTTGAATATAAAAGCAAGATTTAAAAAAAGTTGGAAATTGTATATCATAGCTCTTCCTTCTTCCCTCCTTCCCTCCCACTCTCCCTCCCTTCTTTCCTTCTCTCTCTCTCTCCCTCTCTTTCTTTCTTCCTCTGTTTCTTCTAATAGTTTGATTTAAAAATGGCCAGATTTCAAAAAGTTTTCCAAAAGTCAGAGTATTAAAACTTAACTAAGTAATTGAAAACCATAATAGTAACGAGAGTTCAATGTATTTAGCAATTACAATAAAATGCTTAACTACAAAGTAAATAAATTGTTCATATAAAACATTTTTAGAAAGTTAATTTTAGCCATTATAGAATAAAGGTCAGGGGGATAGATGACTGCTGGAAATTGAAACAGTCATTATTATCATTATAATAGAGTTAAAATGTGTGCTTGGTTACTTTAGAAATCCTTTAGAGTGTCTTCCTGCTCTGAATGGCTTTGATCTCTATTACTGCAATTTTTCTTGGTGTGTGTGTGTGTGTGTGTGTGCACTCACACCTGTGTGTCTGTGTGTGTGTTTGCAAATAAGAAAGTGATTTTGATCCTTAATTCAATGAGTACAGATTGACATAAGATGATCACCTAATCACCTTTCATTTTCCAATAGGACCATTTAAAACATACTATGCTGTTTTATTTCCCTCCCCCAACAAATTCTTTCATTCATAGATAATGACCTTACCTAAAATTTCAAAGAGAGATAGAAGATTTCACACAAGCACATGTATTAACTCATTTAGAAACTCACCTATTTTTTCTCCCTCTTTCCTTCTTGGTCTTGCAACAATGAAAGAAGTGTCTTTTCTCTCATTTGAAGCTAATCTTTCAACTGGGTTTGAATATCCTCTCCCCATCCCTCCACAGAACCATTACCCTATCTGCTATGCTTTCTATCTTATATCTTCAGTGTTCTCTATACATGTTGGCTCCAACCAAATAGCTTTTAAATATACTCATTATATTTTAAATAATAAAATATATTATTTTATTAATAATAATAAAAAATAATATCTAACTCTTGGATATTACAAACTATTTTCCAGGAACTCAACAGTTTACTCATATTTACTTGTTTACAACCTTATGAGTTGTTACCATTATGTTTATGTTACAGATGATGAAACTGAGGCACAGAGAATTTAAATAATGTGTGTAAAGTCATGCAGCTAATTAGTGTTGAAGCTAGGATTCGAACCCAGGCAATCTGGATCCAAAGTTTGTGCTGTTTACTCACTACATGATATTCCTGTCTTCAAAAAATGGCTCTCAATTGAGCACAAGTAGTCCTCCATCTAACACCCTATTTTTCTCCTTCCTTTTGTCAATCAATTTCTTGAAAGAGTGGTCTACAGTCATTATCTCATTGTCTTCTTTACATTGAAACTTTAAATGTTGAATTATAACTTCCATTCCTTCTATTCCACTAATAATCCCTTACATTTCCATAATTTCCCAATGGTTACCAATAACTAGATACTTTGCAAAGATTTTCTTATTTTTATATGAACAGCATTGAACACTAGTAGCAGACACTAATGATTCCCCATGCAATTCCTCTATCCTTGCAAGCTGGCCAACTCTGATGTCAACTGTAATTATGGTGGAGAGTCCATCTAAGGGTTTCTGTCTCAGGGCTTTCTGAGAAGCCTAGAAAACTTGCTCAGCTCCAGCTAGAGTTGCATGGGAGTTTGGGGATGGAGAGAGATGTAGGTAACATTCAACCAATGAGGGACTTGAGTCTAATGATTAATGTCACAGTCTCCCAACCTTTGAAAAGACGATTATAAGGAGAATTCTGCATGGTTCTTCAGAGGGTCTCAGTAGGACTAAGTTACACTTGCTCACATTAGAAAACAATTCAATAAAAATACACTTCATTGGTTTTCCTTTTTCTCTAGTCTTACTCCTCCTGTTTCCCCATTTTGCCTCTTGGAATTACTCCCCAGTGAATTACCTACACCCAAATCCTTTTCTTAGGCTTTTGTAGGACAACCCAAACTAAGACGTTACTGTTGATCCCTTCCTTCTAGAAAAGCATCTTATCCTTTAGCTTCTTCATCTGTATTATTTTCCTGTTTCCTCTCTTCTCATTGTCTTCCCGCTGCACTCTTATTTGTTGATATGTCTTTCTATGTTGGTGTTTCCAAGAACTGCGTCCAAGGCCTTTTTAAAAAATTTTCACCTCACATATTTCCTTAAGCAAATCTTCCCACTTGCATGACTTCAGTCACTATCAATATATCACCAGTCTCCAAGTCAATGGCTCCAGTAGAGAACTAACTACTGATCTCTAGACTCATACGTCTACCTTCCCCTTAAGCATCTACCTTCAAAACATGGCTCAAGGGCACATCAAATGCAACATACTCAAAATTGAAATCATCTCTCTTCTCTCCCCGCACCTCCTCTATGTAACCATCAGCCTAAGCTATAGATCTGGTTTATAGGACAATCATCTTTCTGTTTCCAACACATTTTACCTTTATCCTCCACAAACTAACCATATTGCCAACTGGGGAGTTCATTTTTAATCACTTCCTCTGAGAATTTTCCCCAAATATCTGGCTCAGACTTTAATGCACATTCAAATAACATGGGGATCTCACTAACTAGAGATGTGCATTTGGTATGTATGGTGTTGGGACTGAGATTAGGTATTTCTAATAATGTCGTGGGTGATGCTTATTCTGGTTACCAGAATATCACAGTAGTTAAGGATCTAGATTAGACTAGATGGGCCATTTGTGTTCTCAGAACACCAAGCCCATACCCTGGCTATTTTCCCACTATCACAATTGCTTATTGGGACTTCCCTAGTGGTCCAGTGGTTAAGACTCTGCACTCCCAATGCAGGGGGCCCAGGTTCGATCCCTGGTCAGGGAACTAGATCCTGCATGCTGCAACCAAGACCTAGTGCAGCCAAATAAATATTAAATAAATAAGTGCTTATTAAATTGCCTGTATTCTCTACTAGACGGTAAGCAACTTGAGGTGTCTGCTTACCGTTGTACATCTATTCTCTTGTACAGTTACTCATGTACAGTAAGTGTTCAATATTTGCTGAATTGATTAGTTATATACATTCAAAAATATCCTTTTTTGTAAAATATATTGTTCAGTTTTGATTGGGTACCAGATTTAAAGTACTTTTTAAAGTACTAGCAAAAATGTTATTTTTCTTTGGTAAGGCAAATGTATGTTAAATAGTCAAGCTGTTTTACTTCTTTTTTTAATTTTAGTGATAGATTGCAGAGGAAAATCAAATACCTATTCACTGTGACAAAATGCCTAGTCTTCTGTTTTGTTTTTTCCATTTGAAAAAATGCCTTATTTGAAGCAGCTGAAAGATCCATAACACAGTTCTTTAACTTCTAATTTAAATGATTTGTCATTTAATTTTTAAAAATTAGATGGTGAAGGACAAAGTGTTTCCTAAAACATAAAGCTTGTTAGTCGTAAATCTAGAGGTTATATGTCACCCCAAGGTTGAACCTTACAGGCTACCCATGATTGCAGCTCTTATAATTTGGGCTAAAGTGATTCAAATGGTATAAATTTTAAAAATATTAGGTGTATTGATTGTTGTCACATTATGTCCTGTGTGTGCATGTGTATGTGTGTGACTCTTCAATGGAAAAATGCAAGTTTAGTTACGTTGGGCCTCCATGGGAAGATCTAGTCACCCTGCAATGAAGAGTTGAACATTTCTTTTAATAGTGTATTTCCAATATCCTGGTTCCACCACCCTCAACCAACTTTTTAAGCTTTTACAAATGGATAATAAATTATTTACATAAGCCATATATAAGTGCATTAAAAAGATTAATAGTTTGAAACTAAGGACATTGTTTAAATATCACTGATATTTTTCTTCATTATTTCTGGTCAAAATATTTCTTAGCATTAGTAATAGCTTGATTTACATTGAAAGTCTCTCTAGTTTGTTTTTAATACAAGTGTTTCCATTTCACTGTACATAGTTTCCAAATTTAAAGCAACTGAATATCTGAGGAAACACAACAATTACTAAGAGTAAATATCATCTCAGAATAACTAAAAGAAGACAATGAATTAATGACTCACCAAGAAATCACCATGGAGAAGCGACATATTTGGTGAAGAAAGGAGCTTTTACAATGCTTAAAATTTACACTCCTTTGTATTAATTTGTTTTTCAAAAGTGAACAATTCTGGCAAAGATATCATTCCTTCTGTACAAATTAAAAGCATAATATTCTTTTTTTTTATGGGTATCTTTTTTTTTTAACATCCTTATTGGAGTATGATTGCTTTACAATGGTGTGTTAGTTTCTGCTTTATAACAAAGTGAATCAGCTATACATATGCATATATCCCCATATCTCCTCCCTCTTGCATCTTCCTCCCACCCTCCCTATCCCACCCCTCGGTGGTCACAAAGCACCGAGCTGATCTCCCTGTGCTACGCGGCTGCTTCCGACTAGCTATCTATTTTACATTTGGTAGTGTATATATGTCCATGCCACTCTCTCACTTCGTCCCAGCTTACCCTTTCCCATCCTCGTGTCCTCAAGTCCATTCTCTACATCTGCATCTTTATTCTTCTCCTGCCTCTAGGTTCTTCAGAACCTTTTTTTTTTTTTTAGATTCCATACATATGTGTTAGCATATGGATTAAAGACCTAAATGTAAGACCAGACACTATAAAACTCTTAGAAGAAAACATAGGCAGAACACTCTATGACATAAATCACAGCAAGATTCTTTCTGACCCACCTCCTAGAAAAATGGAAATAAAAATAAACAAATGGGACCTAATGAAACTTAAAAGCTTTTGCTCAGCAAAGGAAAACATAAACAAGATGAAAAGACAACCCTCAGAATGGGAGAAAATATTTGCAAATGAAGCAAGTGACAAAGGATTAATCTCCAAAATTTACAATTTTGATATTGTATCAATTTTGATATTGAGCTCATGCAGCTCAATGTCAAAAAAACAAACAACCTAATCCAAAAATGGGCAGAAGACTTAAATAGACATTTCTCCAAAGAAGATATACCAGATTGCCAACAAACACATGAAAGGATGCTCAACATCACTAATCATTAGAGAAATGCAAATCAAAACTACAATGTGGTATCACCTCACACCAGTCAGAATGGCCATCATCAAAAAATCTACAAACAATAAATGCTGGAGAGGGTGTGGAGAAAAAGGAACTCTCTTGCACTATTGGTGGGAATGTAAATTGATACAGCCACTATGGAAAACAGTATAGAGCTTCCTCAAAAAACTAAAAATAGAACTACCATAAGACCCAGAAATCCCATTACTTGGCATATACCCTGAAAAAACTATAATTCAAAAAGAGTCATGTACCACAATGTTCATTGCAGCACTATTTACAAGAGCCAGGACATGGAAGCAACCTAGGTGTCCATCGACAGATGAATGGATAAAGAAGATGTGGCACATATATACCATGGACTATTACTCAGCCATAAAAAGAAACAAAATTGAGTTATTTGTAGTGAGGTGGATGGACCTAGAGTCTGTCCTACAGAGTGAAGTAAGTCAGAAAGAGAAAAACATAATATTCTTTATGTACATAATATAAAACAAGATTGAAATGGATGTTACAGTACTTATCATGTCTGACATGATGTCATATTAAGAAGCAATGAAGCAGCACACACATAAATAAGCACAACCAGTCAAAATCCATGTTTCAGACCTGAGTATTGATCAGTTGTCAGTTTTACCATGGAACAATTTTAATATCTCTTTTAATCCAATGGAGAAGTTACATTACATAATTACTATCATAATTTTTGGTAAATACCTATCAGAGAGTAAGGAGATGTTATTAGAAAAAAAGTGCTAAGTATAGCACTGCAGAATGAGAAAAAGCATAGAGGTCTTGTTTCAGCAAGGCCCAGCCTTTAACAAAAGGTGCATATTGGTAACTGATATTAAAAGAAAATACACATGTATATGTATGTTTGTATTCTTCATATACATCAACATGCAGAAATATAAATTTATGAATATAAATTTATATATGTAATTCACATTGAACAACAGTAGTTTAAACTGGCCCTGATTTAATAATATCTATTGACACTGCTTTGAGTCTGATAGCAAACCAACCTCATGCATAATAATATCAAGGGAAAGGAAACACTTTCAGAAAACCAGTCATGGAATTTATAAAAGAAAAGTTTCCAAACTTTATTAACTCTAACATTATGAAACAAATATTCTTTGGCTGATATAAAATTTGACTAGCTTTCCAGAACCAAGCCAACATCATAAGTTCCAAATTGTTTCCTGAAGTGGTGACAGATGACAAAGACTTCCAATTTAACTAGCATAAATTCACAAGTGCCCTATTAAAGTGAGAACTATTTAGCAGGACACTACAAAATATGCTTGCCAGGGAAACATCTTAGTTGAAGATGAAAGTAGCTGATTATTAAAATATTGGACCTACCACAAGGTCAGTGGCATCAGATACAATATGAAGAGTCAAGAGACATGTGTTAACTGGCTTGCTATTGGCCAAGCAAAGTGAAGAAGTAGATCCAATAAATGGACCTATGGGTCATCAGATAACCATAGTCAAAGACAGGTGAGCAGGGCCAGCAAAGTGAAGCAGTTTCCAATCCATTTCCACTCAATCATAACGGGATCAGGGGTTTGCATTGTTCCTAATAATCAATAAGATTTTTTGGTAATTTATTCTGATAGAAGTAGAGTCTGTTTCATTTGGTAAGTATTCATGGCCTCAGATGGTAATTACTCAAAGTCATCTGAAACTTCAAGATGATGAGACTAGTTTGATCTTTTTCTTTTTTCTTTACTTCTCAGTGCTGAATGATCTTAAGGAGGTATATTCATTCAATCAGTAGTCATTGCTAATGAGTATCTTTTTAGCCAGGCATTTTCCTATAGTTTAGCTGGGCAGCTAGAGTGGGTTATAGACATTTTAAATAGAAATGACAGGTGATAAAGGAATTTTGGAAATTATTCCGGTGCCCCCTTCTCGTTTGTGTCAACATTCATTGACAGACAAATTGTCTTTTTCCTAGTTTCCTGGATTTAAGTTATATATATCATTTATACAGAGTGAAGTCCTCAATGTGTACCTGCAGACTAGATTTCTTTCAATCCAGATTTATATGTCCAATCGCCTAATTGGCATCTCTACTTGGATGTGTAATAAGGATCTCACATTTAACACATCCAAAGCTTAAAATCTCCCCCCAAATCTCATTTTACTATATATACACCTTGTCTCTCTGCCTGTTAGATAATGATGACTTCCTACCGGTAGCTGGGACCAAAAACACTGCAGTTGGCTTTGTCATATTTTTTTCTCTAATACACCACTTCTGTAGGCAAATCTTATTGGATGCACATTATTTTTCTTTACAGAAGTATAATTTACATACAATAAAATTCACACTTTAAGTGTACATTTCCATGAGCAATCACTGCCATATCCACATTTTAGAACACTCCCATCACTCCCCAAAGTTCCCTCATTCTCCCTTGTGGTTATCCTACACTCCCACCCCTGGTCCTAGAAAACTACTGATCTGTTCTCTGTCATTTATTTTGCTTTTTCGATAATTTTATACATAAATGGAATAACACAACGTGCAATCTTTTGCATCTGGCACTTTTTCACTTAGCATGATGTTTCTGAAATACATTCCTGTTGTTGAAGATATCAATAAAATTTTTTAAATTGCTGAGTCATATTCCTGGATCTGCTTTTTTAATATATTCATCTATTCATCCCTACTCTTACATACTTAGTCCAAGTCATCATTATCTCTTATGTAGTTGACTTCAATAGTCTTCTAACTCGTCTCTGCTTTAACTTTTGACTATGATTTATCCTTAAGCCAGTAACTAGTACGGTCCTTCTAAAAGGTAAGTCTGCCCATGCTTAAAACCTGGTTTGTTTTAAAACATTAAAACATATTTAAAGTCTCGTCTTCGTTTAAAACCCTCCAAGTACTCCAGTCCTAGAGTGAAAGCTACAATCTTTCAGTGATCTACAAGTCCATATGTGACCTGGCCTCCTGCTGCTTCTCCTAGTACCATTTTCCTTACTCCCTGAACCAATCTGATGGTACCTTAAACCTGGAAATACAGAAAAGAGTACAAGAGTATCAGAGAAGACGTGGAATTATATATCATATATTCCTGAATCATTGGTCTTCTTCAGTGGTGAGAAATGTAAAGCCTTGTAATACTAAAATAAGATAAATTGTAGAATATACTGTAAAATCTGAATTTTTAAACAAATTTTCATATTGAGACGAGTGGCTTTAGTTTATACTCCAAACATTCTAGTGTATGTGTTTAAATTTCTCTATACTTTAATTGTACTTGGTAAAGAAGTGTGAAAATCATTGACTTAATTGATCATTCTGGATCATAAGCAAAACAAAATTTAATTATAGCTCAAGTTGAGCTAAGGCTAATGTAGGAGAACCTCCAGGAATGGATAATTTTAGCTCTGAATTTTGTTAAATTTTCAAGTTAGTAACAACAACAGTGACAGCAACACAATATACTATTCTAGAGGATTCAATGTTTGACTAGAATTTTACTTTCATTGGGTGGAATTCAAACAGCATCAGCTAATTTTTACTTGAGAAAAATTAAAATAGTATGAGATTCATCTTTCCTTTAAAAATAAAACACTGTATTCATGTGGGTCTATTTCACTGCTAATGGAGTATGTTAAAATACCGCAATGTGAAAAACAGAACTATTCACACATTTATTTAATAACAAATATATTTTCCTAACATTATCAAATTAAAAAAAACAGAATGGAATAAGACCCCTGAAAATGAAAATAAACTTGGGATCAGCAAATTACCGTAAAATAAAGTGTTAACTATAACACATGACTCATTTAGACTCCCAATTTTCCCAATTTAAAAATAATATTCCAGCACTTTAATATTTTTCTATAGTAAAGCAGATATTTTTAGTGCTTCGGAAAACACTGAGCACATCTCTAATAGCATATTATAGTTCTGATTAGGAAAACTGTTGAAATATAAATTGTTTCACATCTCTTCTGCACTTTAGCATCAAGTCTTTGAAGAAGGAAGAGGAAATTGGAGGTTATAAATAAATGAGAATATAAATCGAATGCTTAAATATTAGAACCTCATAGATTTTTCTTGGTATTTGAAGGTGTTAATGATTATAAATTGCTCTTTTCCTAAAGCAGACTAATATTTACTATTTATTAAATTTATACACCGCATTGTTCTTTTCCAAGTACTTTCTCTACAACTCTGTCAGCCCACAGGAGATTGTTAGTGACAGAGCAAAGACTCAAAAATTTTTCTCTTGACTGTGGAATGGTGCTCTCAGCTAAATACAAAGCACATAAGGATGCTAAAGATAAATATTGTTTCACGTGTATATAGTATGAAAAAAATAAAAAGAGAGTAGAATGATGACTAAGCCAAGTGGTCTATTTAATAACTTAGATTCTCCATTTTATTCTTTTTACTGACTTTCCACAAATGTGTATATCTGTTGAGTAGTTCTGTGGTTGTTTGATTTTCACTTAAGTAAATAATGAAGAGGGGAAGACTATCTCAAGTCTAGAAAAGAAAAGGCTACAGAAGTCAGAGAATCTACTGAGTCAGCAGACATGTGGACAATAAGAATTATTAGAAAGCCATCTACGGTTTAAAAATTTACTGGGTGATGATAATAACAGTGATAACATTTCTATGATGATTTATAGTTTACAAAGAACATTTGCTCTTCCCAGCTACCACATGAGGTAGGTGGGCAGACATGGTTATGTTTATATCTTCAGGAAAATATTGAGACAGGAGGGAAAAAAACATGCTTAAGGACATACAATAATTTCACTGAAGAGCTGAAACTCTGAACCATGTCCTTCAGACACAGAACATGTGTCCATGTTTTCTGTGGATTATGTGTTCCATAACGTTAATGAAGCCAGTGAAAATATGTTGCAGCTTCCTGACATCATTATTTCTAAAAGGCTTAGGTTGATTCAAATGTTCAGCCCAGGTTGAGAGCTACTGGTCTAAAACAAGAAGAAAGCAATCAGAAATTTTTAATGTGAGAAAAAAATATGCATACTAGGACTTGTTGAGAAAAGCGGGCATGCTTTCCTGGAAAAGAAAATATTTGAAAGAAAGGGTTTGATTTAGCATTGTGCTCTGCTGTCCCTGGCAGAACTAGGGACTGTGGCTAGAAGCTAGAGAGAGAGAGAGAGAGAGAGAGAGAGAGAGATGCCAAATTAATAGATGGCTTGATATTCATAAAATTAAAAATATTTCAAAATAAATGTGTGCCTTGTGAAGCTGTAACCTCCCTGTCAAGGAAAGTGCTCAAGCAAAAATGAACAGTTATAGATCAAGGAAAATGGCAGAAACCAGGAATGAATAAATTGAAACACATAAGAGATAACTCAAAGACTCTTAAGATTTCGGGATAGTTATCCACATTCTCATTTGTCTTGAACCTAATTTCCATTCTTCAGTTCAGATTAGTTGAAACTTTGTGCATTGGTTAATTTGTTTAAAAACAAATGTGTTAAATTTAAAAATGGCTTCTGAACTAGGTCTTGTAAAATTTAAGGAAAAAATGTTCCCATGGACTGAAGAGAATGCCTTATGTCCAACCTAATTAGGAACAATTTCCTGCACTGGCACAAACAAGGACACTATGAAATATGGCCAAAGAAGTTCAAATATAAAAGGGCACAAAATTAAGGTACTTATATAAACATATTAAAATTTTAACTACAAAGGAACATGAAGATATTTCTTTATTGCCCCCCAAATCTCAAATTTAAAGGTCTCTGCACAAACGACATTAGAATTCTGCAATTCTAAATCTTTCTCAAACACTTTACTTCATGACCAGAGTAAATACAGCACACTGAACATAATTTAAATTGTTCTTGATGACCCTTGGTAATCATTATGAATAAATAACACTTCCTATACTATACATAGTACAGTAGTTACTGCCAGGATTTTTCCATATTTCTGGATTGCTTTTTCCCTGGGCTTCTGCTTCATTTCTCATTTCAGAGGCTCATTATGTGGTACTGTTGGCTTTCCACTAAATTGTCCTTGCCTACTGCTGTTGCTGTTTTTCTAGCTCCTTTCTCTGTGATCTAATATATTTTAAATGATAACTTGCCAAATAGTTAGGTGTCTGTTTTGCACATATCACCTGCAACCTGACGTTTAAGGCCTTACTTGTCAGACTGCCTGCTCAAACTAAACTAGAAGCAAAGGCTTTTGGTAAAACCAGCTAAAAAGGTGTTATTAAGTATTTGAGAAGGCAAGAAATGCAAACACTCCTTTCTAAAAAAAAAAAAATGTATTTCTTTATTTGAAGTATAGTTGATTTACAATATCATGTTAGTTTCAGGTATACAGCACTGTGATTCAGTTATGCAAACACTTCTTATACCTATATGTTGACACCTATTTCCCTAAGACTCAGGAGTGTTTTAACTTAATTATTTTTTGGCTTTGTGAATGACCTACTTAAGATAGTTGGAAGTCAGGTAGCTGTGTAATGGGGTGTTACTATAAATGAGTAATGCCATAACAAACTAGGTTGCAGCTACAAACCCAAAACTAGTGGAAGAAAATCTCCCAAGAGCATTATATAGAAATATAGTATTCAATATTAAAAATAATTGTTAGCATAAGCCCTGAAAGTCATTTACATAGAATAAATATGAGTCATATAATTTTAAGAAAAAGGATTTCCTTACCCTATATCCCCCACCAGTACAATACGTTAATGAATTATGTTTATAAGGGTGACCCAACAAGCAATTAAAGTGCCTTTTGGATCATCCAAGGGAAATTAACATATATTTAGTCCAAAGGGAGACACTCAGATCTCAGGGCATCACAGAGATAATAGTTTTCAATCCTCTCATTTCACAGATGAAGAAAAGAGGCCCAGAATGGCAAATTCATTTATACAAGTTTCACAACTACTCAGTAAATGCCAGGAATGAAACCAGGTTTCTGAATTCTTAATGTAGTGCCGTTTCGTTATTTCCATGGCCACCATACTATTCAGAATGTTTTATTATTCTTTGGTACTTTGAAAAAGATTAATTCTTGGGTCAAATTTTTAAAGCTCTAGCTATGGTTTGAATATTTGTGTCCCCTTAGAATTCATGTTGAAACCTAACCCCCCAAGGTGATTAGTAGGTGGGGCCTTTGGGAGGATGCAGTCCTTATGAATGAATGGGGTTAATGCCCTTGTATGGCCCAAGAAAGCTCCATTGCCCCTTTCGCCACGTGAGATTACAGCTAAGAAGGTACCATCTATGAAACAGAAAGCAGACCACATACAACATTAAACCTGCCTGTGCCTTGGTCTTGAACTTCCCAACTTCGAGAGCAATGAGGAGTAAATTTCTGTTTCTTATAAGCCACCCCATTATGGTATTATTTTTAATAACAGCCCAAACAGACTAAGATAACCCTGTTAACTACAATAATTAATAAACTAGAACAAACTTCATTAACAACACCAGATAAAGAGACATTTAGAAAATGTTCCTTGAAGTAGAGAATTGTTCCCTCTTGGTGCAACAGCTTGTGTTTCCTCCTGAGCTTGAAGATGAGGCTGGAGCCAGGTAACATCAGAACACGTTCTCCAGCCCTCACTGTGAGTGTAATTACTCTTCTCTCCATGTGGAGCTCTATAAGTAACTGGTGTCTGTCCATCCATCCATCCACCCATTCACTGATTAATGTTACAATGTTGGATCACTAGCATTTGTTTTTTTTCTATGATGTACACTTTTCTATGAAATGGTCCTCTTAATCTGCACATTACTTAGGAAAATATTTACTAACACAGTCTCTAAACTGTGTATCTGAGACATACACTTTTTTTTCTGAAAGTAAAACATTATAATGATTTTATTTTTGTGTGTTTGAAGCCACATACAACATGTTTATTTTATTATCTGAATATTTTCCAAATACAAGTTAATCATTTATTGAACCAATTTAGAAACGTTACTAGCTAATAGATTCTGGGTTAATACTTTAAAGTTATTTTTTAAGAATAAAATCTTTATTATACCAGTAAAATGTGTATCTCTTTCCTTCATATTTTTGTTGTTAAATTGTAAGTTAAAAATAATTCATCCCTATGAAATAAGAGGGAAAGATTTCAATAATAAGAATGATAATAGGCAATAATTGGCTTCAGTCTTTAAGCAAGTCTCATTTGAAAAGGAATAAATCAATCTTGACTAGAGTTAAGATAGAAAAGAGACTTTAAACTGATCATCTCAGTGGTCAAAGGCAAATGATGTAGATATCTGATTAATTTTTATTCATTTTATTTGAGAAAGAGACTAAGCTGTAACTGTGCACCAATGCCATATTTATTTGGTGTTCCAGGAATTAAACAGAATTTAAAACCACTCTTTCTGGAATGTTCAATACAGTAAAAAAAATACTGTGATGGCATAAATAGACTGAGAGGAAAGAAGTCCTAACTCTAGTTAAATTTGAAACATTAATATTTTATGTATAATTTTGATTAATTATTTGAAATCAAGTTAAATTTAGAGATGTCTCTTAAGTATGGCTTCTGTATCTCAAGTGAACTCATTCTTTAACATAAGCAGTGATGACAAATTGCCAACAAATAACAGTCCAAAATAGATAAAAATGAGATTTTGTTTCATACTTATAATTTCAAACAACTATGAGACAATAGTCAAAGATGGATTAATCAAAATAGCCTTACATTTTGGTTAGAAATGAAACAGAATCTCCTGGATAAAGTCTAAAATTATATTATAACAAAAATAAATAGACTTTTATCTTTATAATTAATCCACAGTAACATGGTATTTCTTTGTTGCCATGAATATCTTATAAAAAGCCCCTATATTTTTACTTGCCTTCTCAAGGAAATAAAATAAAAAAATCATGATTACCATAAATCTATATAAGATCTATGAAGAAAGCTTAGACTAACAAATATTGCCCTGCAAAGCATAACAAGGCTGTTGGGTAGCACCTTAAGGCACTATAAAACACAATCTTAGGTTCCATTTTTTTATTGATATATCTACTAATTTATTCAGCTACTACTTGATAGCAAGCAGAAGTATAACTGAATCTAAAAGTTAATAGTAAAAATAAAAAGGAAGGATGGGAGTTATTGTTTAATGGGTATAGAGCTTCTGTTTGGGATGATTAAAACTTCCTGGAAATGTACAGTGGCGATGGTTGCATACCACGATTAATAAAAAAAGGAGTGAGGTAGATTTACAAGGGACTCCTACAACTCAATAGTAAACAAAACAAAACAACAACCACCCCCCACCCCGCCACACACACACACAAACCAAACAAAAAACCTAATAATTCAGTTGAAAAATGGGCTAAGGGCTTGAATAGACAATTCTCCAAAGAAGAAATACAAATGGCCAAGAGGTATATGAGAAACTGTTTGAAGTCACTAATCACCAGGGAAATGCAAATCAAAATCTCAATGAGATATCACCTCACACCTGTTAGGATGGCTATTATCAAAAACAAAGCAAAACAAAAACCAAAAGAGTGGATAAATTAGAACACTTGCATCCTGTTGGTGTTAATTCAAAATGGTGCAGCCCCTATGGAAAACAATATGGAAGTTCTTCAAAAATTTAAAAGTAAAACTACCATATGATCCAGCAATCCCACTTCTGGGTATTTATCTGAAAGGACTGAAATCGAGATTTGGAAGAGATATTAGCTCTTCTATATTATTGTATCACTATTCACAATAGCCAAGAGATGGAAACAGCATGAATGTCCCTTAACAGATGGATGGATATAAAAATGCGGTATATGCATACAATGGAACACTATTCAGCCTTAAAAAAGGAAATTCTGAAATATGCTAGAACATGGATGAATCTTTAAGACATAATGCTAAGTTAAACAAGCTAGTCACAGAAAGACAAAAACTCCATGATTCCGGTTTTATGAAGCATATAAAATAATCAAATTCACAGAATCAGAGAAAAGAAAGGTGGTTTCCAGGGGCTGAAGGGAGGAGGAAAAGGGAAGTTACTAATCCATAGGCATAAAGTTTCAGTTAAACTAGATGAATAAGCTCTAGAGATCTGCTGTACAACATTGTATCTATAGTCAACAATATTTTGTATACTTAAACATTTGTGAAGAGGGTAGATCTCATGTTAAGGGTTATGACGATGGAATAAAAAATTTTAAGTCTGGCTCTTTTACTCAGCATAATGTCTTTGAGATTCACACATGTTATTGCATGAATCAATAGTCTATCTCTTTTTATTGCTGACTATTACTCCATAAATTTAAAAAATTAAAAAGTAAAGTATTAAAAAAAGAAAAAATAAAATAAAAAAATTTTAAAAGGACATATATGGAAATATATATAGATATATTATCAAGTGAAAAAGAACTCAAACAAGTTGAGGTGTATGAATTCATTATTTTCTGCAAATATTATGGACATCTAGGACATGCCAAGAAGACATTCTGGAAGAAATTAAGTTACATTGGGGGTGATATTATGAAGACATTAACGTTCTAAATTGCTGAGTCCTGGATTATTAAATATGTTTATAACACGTGAATAGAAAAATATGGTTAAAATGGTCAACTTTATGTTATGTATGTTTTACCACACACACAAAAGGAAAAACTAAAGAGTGTAATATTTCATGGCTCTAATGCCTGGTAAGACACTTACGAGTTCCTTGCACATCGTGTGGCCTTGCAAGACCGGTACCTCCTTTTACATACTACAGATATATTAATATTATATTTTGGAGTCAGATGATCGTAAGGAAATCTTTTTGTTATTTACAACACAGGGCTTCCCTGGTGGCGTAGTGGTTGAGAGTCTGCCTGCCAATGCAGGGGACACGGGTTCGTGCCCCGGTCCGGGAAGATCCCACATGCCACGGAGCGGCTGGGCCTGTGAGCCATGGCCACTGAGCCTGCGCGTCCAGAGCCTGTGCTCCGCAATGGGAGAGGCCACAACGGTGAGAGGCCCGCGTATCGCAAAAAAAACAACAACAAAAAAACAACACAGGAAGATATCTGGGACTAAGAGATTAAGACATCCTTTTGCTTGTTCAAATTGAGGTTAATTTCCTTACTCTTTGTAAAACTAGAAACTATTAAATGTTATTTCTTTTCTAGAGAAAATGGCACAGTCAAGATAAGTGTGCTGTGAGCACAGTAATTATTAGCAGTTATCTTCAGCTACACTGAATCATACAGTGTTTCCTTTAGGAAAGAATTGTTATGATGTTGCAAAGCTCTTTCCAAGGGAACAAAGTGAGATTCCTTACACAATTTCTTAAAATTAGTTTATATAAGAATCTTAACAAGTGTAGGATTATTAAGATGCAAAAAATAAGATAGCTTATTAATAAGGTACATTCCTCATAAAACGATACCTTTGAAGATAATTTAATATTTTTTTCTGAAAAATCTTAAAAGAAAATTTTAGAACTCACAGGAATCTAATCTATAATGTAAGAATTTCAGATAAATTTCTACAGAAACAATAGATCATAGAGTGGCCTTTCTATCACTGTGGAAATGTCAGGGCCAACATTATCACTCAAAAATTCTAGTAATTTGTTACAGATTACTATGCCATGATACCTTTTGTATGTCTAATGTCACTATGTCTTCTTTTAAATTATTGTAAAATTTTGGACTAATTTTCCTGGAAAAACAAACCATTAGTATTTTAAAACATGAGTACATAATTTCAAAATCTACAACTAAGTTTCAAATTCCATGAGGAAATTAAAAAAAAAAAACTATTAATTTTCACTCATTTAAAATAATGGATTATTTCCAGCTAATGTCAAAATACTTAATATTTTAGCAACACTTTAATAGTAAAATATAAAATAATAAAATACTAACTACAGTAATATTTCCATAGACTTAGCCAGAAAAGAAATCAGCTTATACAATATCTGAGAATCATGTACTAAGTTGCTAGCAAACCCCGTGGAACTGACATTAATTTATATTCTAAAACAGTGAAATGCTCTGTGTCCTGAGATAAGTTTTGTAATCCATTTCTACCACCGTTTCTCCAACCATTAAAAAAGTAACTGCTCTACAGGTTTGTTGGGAGATTCTAATGATGCACTGTTTCCCTTTTTAATCTCTATATAGCACTTAGGGTTTTTGTAAAGCTGCTTGTAATGCCAAGTACGTCTTCTTTTAGATAAATGCAAGGTTTGTGTATAAATTTTATTGACAAATGTAATAAGATATTAATAACCCTCATAGGCATCTGAATGTGTATATTACATCAAATTGGGCCAAAGAAAAACTTTGGAACATATGAAATCTGTGGGATACTATTTTATCGTCAATAAAAACCACAAAATCGATTTTCTAAAGTGTAAATTCACTGTTTATAAAGCTGACTGCACTGGCAAAATAATTTTTTTAAGTGAAAAGTTATTTATATCTTGATACAATGCCCACTTACACTCTAGTTCACCAAACACAAGGGCTCAACCAAGGAAGAATGTAATTAATCTGCTTATCAAATGTTTGACCTAAGCATCTCTGCCTTTTTCAAAAAAATTGTTTATATAAATGCTACAATCTAGAATAGTAATTTCAGCTCACAGTATGGTTGTCTTTGGATGTTATGGTCTGTTTTTGGAGGTTGAAAGAAAAGCGCAAAGGCTGTCCTGCAAAGTGCTTCTGAAAATTTTATCCTCTTTAGTTACCTATGCACCCCTCCAAAGCACAGTGGATTGAAAAATAAGAATGATGTTTTGTCCATTTGCCACTCTGCTAGTTAGATGTGTGAATGTGAAATGTAATTTAACCTCTCTGGATCTCAACCTTATCTCTAAAATGTGAACTGATTGAGAGTAAAATCATAATAAAGATATCTAAATAGGAAAATCTTCCTTCTTTCCAGTTAAAACCAAAGAACTTTACTAAACAGCTTTTAAGCTAAGAAAATGTTTATGTTAATGTTGTCTAGATAGTATTAACGATCTGGAATGATAATCTAGCGAATTTAAAAATGCAGATATGTCCTGTTGATCAGAAATAAATAGACTGCCAGGTATTTCTCCAGGAAAGATGGGTATATTCAGGATCAGCAGAGAATTGCAATTTGGGGTCTGCAACCAGGACAAGCCACGTGCAAGCCCCTGCACAGCAAGGGGAGGAGAAGGCTTTTATAGAGGGGAAGAGGAAGTCGTGAGGGCTAAACAAAAAGTCCATGCTTTTCATGGCTGAGACCTTCCCAGGAAAGAAGAGTAGTCTTTCTTCTTCCTGTTGGACTCTGTTACTGCTGTGGGGTGTCAGAGGTACCACCTCTGGTCTCCCAACTCTATTTAATTAAGGTTTCGGTTTATTAATTTTTTAAAACTCCTTATAGATATGTTGTAACACTGATGAGCCCCATTGTACACTCATTCTCAGAATACTATTTTCTTTGTTATGATTCTTTAGAATTGTGTAGATTCAGCTTCCAGCTATTAATATCTAAATCCGAGATGAAAAGGGCATGTTATTTTATAATATGTTTATAAAATATGGTGATATAGCATTCTTTATGCTAGATTTTTCATATTGTTAATAGAAGGGATTATCACTGTGACTGCATAAATACTTTATTAATGTTTTAAAGTTTGGAATCTAGTCATCTGACTTATTTCTAAAAAGAAGAGAGAATTGATTTGTAAATCTAATTTCTTAAATTTTGTGATTTCTCCAACATACAACTTCCTGGAGCTTGTATGACTAGAACACTAAAATATTATTGCCAAGAAGATGGGAAGAATGAGTCATTCAATCAGGGAACAATGTTCCAATAAAGAAAACTTCCAGACAATTCAGGCTTTTACCCCTTTACCCTTTAAAAACATTTAAACATATTTCAGAATAATCATTCTTCATATCAATTGTAAATTTTCCTGACATTTTAAGTAATGTTTGCCGCCTTTAAAAAAGTGTCTTCAGGTGTTTTTCTGTTTGTTTGTTTGTAGAATTTCTGATTTGGGTTTTTTTAAATGTATTTATTTATTTTTGGCTGTGTTGGGTCTTTGTTGCTGTGCGCAGGCTTTCTCTAGTTGCATCGAGCGGGGGCTACTCTTCGTTGTGGTGAGCGGGCTTCTCATTGCAGTGGCTTCTCTTGTTGCGGAGCATGGGCTTTAGGCATGCAGGCTCAGTAGTTGTGGCTCACGGGCTCTAGAGCACAGGCTCAGTAGTTGTGGCACACGGGCTTAGTTGCTCTGTGGCATGTGGGATCTTCCTGGGTCAGGGCTCGAACCCATGTCACCTGCACTGGCAGGCGGATTCTTAACCACTGCACCACTAGGGAAGTCCCTGGTTTGTTTTTAAGTACTAAAGATTTTGGCTGAAAAATCTGGAGGAATTAAATGGCAAATACAATTAAAAATAAAAAGTAAGGTTGGGCAAACTGGAAAACAAAATTCCACAATTACCTTCTTCCCCTTGTGTCCCATGTGGCTGTCTGAGGATGTTCATGGCTGTTGGGAGCAGCATAAACTGTGCCTTATTTTCTGGGCACTGCCATTGTGTGATTTGGAACTTCCTCACCTCTAATAGCACCTATGACCCCAAATTCTCATGTCTGTAGAACCAGCTGAGCTTTACAATCTGCCTGCCAGATGCCAGCCAAACAGAGGGAACTCTCTTTGTAATACACATTTTATAAATTGATCAAAATTTGGTGGAGCCCAGATGCGGGATGGGAGTCCTCCAGCCAGAGCCTGATCTAAACCAGTTGAAAGCTACCCTCACAGAGAGGCAAGGTGCGGTCTTACACTGCATTGTGCCACAGGGCTGGCTTAGTTGCTGAACATGGTTTTTATCATTTTCCTGTTCCTGCTCTTGCTTATAGATTCTTTCCCCCATTCCTCTCTATGCACCTACCTTTAGCAGCTCTGCATCTACTTCTAAGGTGTTGCTTTTCCAATAAATTCAGGTGTGGAGCTTAATACAGGAAGTCATGATTACTAGCAACTTGAGCTCCAAGTAAGTGAGATAGTTCTGTTAATAACTGAAAAAAAATTTGGTGCTCTAATGATCAGCCCACTACCAGGAAATAAAAGAAGAAATCATAACATTAAAATGAAACTCAGTACTTTATGTTCTCGTTGGGGAAAAAGTTGAAATAATCTATTTTCATCATTTATTAGACATCTTGGACTACAATACTAAAGTTGAAGATCACTTTTCATTAAATATACTAATGCTAGGTATTTCAATAGTGGCTTTTCCCCAACTGCTTGAATAACTTTCAAAATTTTAGTTCATTAATTTTAATAATAACTTGGTGAAAGTAGGTGAAAGTAGGAGGACAGCAAGAAATCTTTTAAAATGAGTATACTATTCTAAGATAATTTCACTTGGCAAAGCTTAAGTAGCGAATGTGGAATATAATCATCTATCTTATACTATCATCTGAATTACATTATGTCAAATTATCACCTGATAATGGTCATTATCCTACCATTATATATTCAATTGATAAAAGAAGGTACACTTTAATTAAATTTGTGTTATTGTTATTTTGTTATTGTTACCAATAGGATAATAATAAACACAATAATCATATTGTATTTTGTTATTGTTAAATGTTGCATTTAAGTAAAATATTGTTTAAGTAAAATATTGCTATAGTCCAAAAAAAGTTGAAAATATTTTGCATCACAGAGGTTTATACTTGCTTCATTTGTATATCAAAGTTCTAAATTTGTATTTCAAGTTCAGACTATCAATATACTCAGTTCTAAATTCATGAGTTCTTATTTCATTTCATATAATCTTCAGAAAAAAAAATCCTACTTCAGATAGTGAATAGTGAATGCTATTTTATGACACATCTGGTGTAATTCTGTTTTATATGAATTGTTTTTCATTGAAAATGACAGAAAAAAATCCACAGTGGTGATTC